>NC_087366.1:46601336-46904366 GCF_030014295.1 Loxodonta africana
CCTCCCCCGCCCCCTCACTGTCCTAGCTCTAGCCACCAACTGATAGCAACAGCATGAGAAACCTTGATCTAGAACTGCCCAGCAGGTCTTCCTGAGATACTGACCTACAGAAACCATGAGAGAGAGTAAATAAAATGACTGTTATTATTTAAAGCTGCCAAGTTTGGGGTGATTTGTTACACAGCAGTAGTAAACAGAATACTTTCCAACTCTTCTCATTTCTCAGTATTACTCTCTTGATGATACCCTCTATTCTTTTGGCCTTCTCTTCTCCGTATTTATAACCCTGTATTTATAAAGAATACGCATATTCTGTTATACATTTTAGACATTTCATAATTTGACTTCCTGTTTTGGAAGATGAAGATTTCATACCCATATTATCCCAAACTCCTACTTCTACTTCCTCAATCCACCAAATATGATAATCATAATTTTGTTTAAGCCAATATTTATTTTTCACCTTATTATTATTACGGAAGTCTTGTCCACTGTTGAGCCAAGTAATGCATTAACATTACATTCCCTTTCTCATACAACTGAATTTCTACTTTGCTCAGTTTCCCCTTTCATTATCACTGTTTATTTCTATACTCTCCAATTGAACTGTAAAACTCCCTAAGATTTTCTACATGATCAAACACTTTAAGTAGTTTATCAGTTCTCTATTTTCCCTGCACCTGCCCTACTGGCGCCTTCTGCGCTTCTGCTCCTTCCTGGACCAGCGCTTTCTGAGTGCAGCTGCTGCCCTCCGGCTCCCATTTGCCTCTCTCTTGTGTTAGAACGCTTTTCCCTGAATCAGGTGTCTTACTCTTTCTTAAGTTACTCCCCCATTTTGGTGAAGCACATCCTTCAGTGCCTTTCTGAGAAAGGAGGCATAGGAAGTGAAAATGATGAGATCTTTTGTGTCTGAAAATGTCTGTATTCTATTCTCTCATTTGATTAGTAGCTTGGTGAGTGTCTTAGTCATCTAGTGCTGCTATAACAGAAATGCCACAGGTGGATGGCTTTAACAAAGAGAAGTTTATTCTCTCACAATCCAGTAGGCTAGAAGTCCGAATTCAAGGTGCCAGCTCCAGGGGAAGGCTCTCTCTCTGTCGGCTCTAGAGGAAGGTCCTTTTCACCAGTCTTCCCTTGATCTGGAAGGATCTCAGTGCAGGAACCTCAGGTCCAAAGGTCACACTCTGTTCCCAGCACTGCTTTCTTGGTGGTATGAGGCTCCCAACTCTCTGCTTGCTTCCCTTTCCTTTTATCTCTTGTAAGATAAAAGGTGGTGCAGGCCACACCACAGGGAAACTCCCTTTACACTGGATCAAGGATATGACCTTAGTAAGGGTGGTACAATCCCACCCTAAACCTCTTAAACATAAAATGACAATCACAAAATGGAGGACAGCCCCACAATTTGGCCTAACCAAGTTGACACATATTTTGGGGGGACACAATTCAATCCATGACAGTGAGGTATAGAATTCTAGGTTGAAAAATCATTTGCCCTCAAAATTTTGAAAGTATTGTTCCACTGTTTTTCAGTTTCTGATGTTTCATTGAGAATTCCACTGCCATCCTGGTCCCAGATTCTTCATGTGTAAGATTTTTTTCCCCCCTATGGAATTTTTTAGTATTATCTCTTGATCTCTGGTGTTCCGAAATATCATGAAGTTTATTTTTTTTATGCCTTAGTGTAGTTGTTGTTGTTGGGTGCCATTGAGTCGATTCCAATTCATAGCGACACCATGTGACAGAGTAGAACTGCTCCATAGGGCTTTCTTGGCTGTAATTTTTACAGAAGCAGGTATCCAGAGCTTTCTCCTGCGGAGCCTCTTGGTGGGTTTGAACTGGCAACTTTGGTTAGCAGCCGAGCACTTAGCCCTTGCGCTACCTGGGATTTCTTTATGTCTTAGTGTAGGTTTTTTTTTGCTATTCATTTTCCTGGATAGGCTCTTTAAATATACAACCCTGCCCTACTGTTCTGGGGAATCTTTTTTCTACTACTTCTTTGATAATTTTCCCCTCTCTAGGTTCTATTTCTTGAATTCCCATTAATTGGCTGTTGGACTAACTGAATAAATTCTTTAATTTAAAACAATCTTATCTTTCTCACCCTCCATCTTTTTATATTATGGAAAACTTGCTCAGTTTTTAAAATTTGTTATCATTTTATCTTATCTTTTTTGAGGATACAAATTAGTTGATCTCTGAAGGCTTTCTTCTCTTTCCTGTATTTCCTTTGTTTCCTCCAATTTTCTGTTTTGTTGTTGTTTGTTCTCCTATTTGCTTGTTTGTTTGCGTGTTTTACTTCCTATCTTTCATATTGGGAGCTTCGGTCAAATGTCTGAAAATCCTTGCATGACCATTCATATTAAACAGTGACCACTAAAATCTGAAAGACAACATGAGTGGGACTTGGTAATGTTATGCTTCACTCTGGAGTGATTGGTTATGGATCTAGCTTTTACGTGGGAAAACCCACCTAGCCCCCTCTGGCCAGCAATACCAATATTTTAGCTGAATATATTCTCCAAGGAAGAACCTTTCCTTCTTCCATCTGAGGATGAGAGTGGGGGTTATGACCTACTGATGACAGCTCTCTGGAAGTAGGGTGGGATGAGGCCTAGGTGCTCTTTCTCATAACTCCCTTTTGCTTCCAGCCTCCGGCCTTCCTACTGCCTTCTCATGTGTCAATTTTCCTTGACATACAGTTCAACTTCTCCAGAAATCAATCTGGGTTACAAACATCCAACTTACGTACAACCTGTAGTTGCAAACTAACTCCTGTAAAATCCATTATATTAAAAATCTGAGGTACACACAATGGTTTGTAATAACAAACAGGGGCTACTTTGCAACGTGCATCAAAACTGTGGTTAAGAGCTGTGCCTACTAATCAAAAATGTCAGCAGTTCGAATCCACCAGCCAATCCCTGGAAATTCTGTGGGGTGGTTCTACCCTGTCCTCATATCCCCCCCCCAAAAAAAACCCAGTGCCGTCCCTGTCCTCGTAGCTAGTCAGAATTGATTCGACGGTGACAAGTTTATTATTATGTTAAAGATGTTTTGGTGTATCTGGAATCCTTTCTTTAATGATTTTTTACATAGAAAGGTACACTATATGCTATATACTAAGACAAACATTTGACTGACATTAGGTACGAACTGTACCTAACTGTTCCAATTTACATACAAATTTGACTTAAAGACAGAGTTAGGAATGGAACTAGTTCATAATCCAAGAACTCTCTGTACTCATTTTCACTCTTTTTGACCGTATAGGTTTAGGCCATTTTCATCTTTCCTGTCATTATTGTAGAGCTTCAAGGGAAAGAAGAAATAAACACTTGTGCTGACTCTGCCGTCTTTCATCAGAAATCTCCCTACTTTGTAAGATTATTGTCGGTACCGAATAGGACAATATATTCAAAAGTGCTTTGCCAACTTTAAAATATCATACAAATGTTATTCATTATTATTTCATTCCTGAGACACCCTGATAGATTTTTCAGTTGTGACTTTCCTTTTGCTACTTTTGGCAAAATGAGCTGTTCAGTCACGTCAGCCATCCACCTAGCAATAATCCTTAAACTCTTGATCAAGATGAAAATAAATAAAATGCTCCCAATTACATGTGTCATCCAAAACAAGTTGAAAATACTAACTGGTAACCTGAATGATGGCACAAACAGTTTGCACTGGGCTACTAACCCGAAGGTTGGCAGTTTGACCCCAACCAGCAGCACTGCGGAAGAAAGGCCTGGGGACCTGTTTCCGTAAAGATTACAGCCAAGAAAATTCTATGGATCAGTTCTACTCTGTAACACATGGGATCATTATGAGTCAGGATCTACTCAATGGCAACTGGGTAATCTGAATGAATGTATTGCATTATGCTGGGGGTTCTGGCAGATAGATAGCTCAGTGCATCTTTTCCCCAAGGGCACCCAAAGCCCCCAGGCAGGGGTAGGGATCTGCTTCTCTCTATGTATCTGAGTCCCTGTGAGGAGAACTCTCATAGAACTTCCTGCTTTACAGAAATTGCTTGTTTACATATGTGTTTCACCCTCCAGGGCATGGATTATCTCTTATTCATCTCTCTATTCCAGGACCTAACAAAGTGCATGATATAGTAGTTCCTCAATGTTTGATGACATGAAACACTGCAGACAACCACATTCAGGTATTATTTAGTCTTTTGGGGAAATACTTTAAAAGAAGTGACTGGCCAGATACTTCACTTTAAATATTAAGAAAACAGAGATTGGAAATTCTCCCTCCTTTATAAAGACAGAGAAAAATTAGTGGATCTGTCTGACAGATTGCTTCATCTTTTCATGCAATGAGAATAGAAGGATAGAGAAATAAAACCACAGCTCTGGCAGCACCAGGCAGCCCAGACACAAGTGTTGAGCACAAAGAGGGAGGCAGCGTGGATCCTGGCAGCTCTCGTGTTCCATGAAAAACACCTGCTCTGCTGGCAGCCGGGAAAGAAAGACCCAGAATAGCACAGGCGCACCCACTCACAAAAACACAGGAACTCCCCGGTACTGTAGGCAGGGGAAGATATCAAGAGAGGGAGGCCTAGTGAAGCTTAGTTGGAAAATGTACCCAGCACCATTAAAAGAGACTTAAATTTTCCCTAGAATAGAAAGAGAATGAAATTCAACACCTCTCTCTGTCTTAGAGGCAGCCAGGCACGGTCAGGGCTCCCAGGTAGGTATGACAGGCCAGCAGGAAGCATGTAAGCCGGCAAGTTACTCAGATAGGACCAGCCATACTAAAGCATGGTACCTGAAGACCCTGAGGGAGGCCCCCTTAGAAACACAATGATGAAATGGCTGAGGAATAGGCATCGCCTCCGTTGGGGATACTTCATGGCATTGTGCTCAGAGTTCTAGGTGAAGGCGGTGAGGTTTGTAGATCATTGTATTGGAGGCCAAAACAAGCAAGTGAAGATATCCACAAATAAGGAAACAAGGGAACAGAGGTAAAACCTGAACCATGAAGAACACCCATTACAGCAGCTCCTGTCAGGAGGCGAGATGAGAGGGCAGAAAGGGACAGGAGCTGATTGAATGGACGTGGGAAATCCAGGGTGGAAAGGAGTGTGCTGACATATTATAGGGATAGCAACTAGGATCACATAACAATGTGTGTATAAATTTTTGTATGAGCAACTAACTTGAGCTGTAAACTTTCACTTAAAGAACAATAAAAAAAAAAAAAAAAAGAACACCTGTTACTAAACAACCTGAATGACTCTCCTGTATCTTCTACATTCGAGTTTGCAAACCAGCCCCATAAGATGTTCATTAAGAAAAGAATTCCATGGTCACAGAAGTTTGGGAAATGCTGCCTGCAGTAAACTCCCGTAGGGAGTCACAGTGTATATCACCATCTTGAAGGCCCTGAGGCATTCTTCATGAAAGGAAAAGAAAAAAAAAAAAAAAATCCAAAAAACTTGCTTTGCTTTATTTACTGCGTTGTTGTTGTGTGCCATTGAGTCTATTCCAATTCACAGCAATCCTATAGGACAGAGTAAAACTGCCCAACAGGGTGTCTGTCCTAGGCTGAAATCTTTACGGGAACGGATTGCCAGGTCTTTTCTCCCATGGAGTGGCTAGTGGGTTCAAACCACCAACCCTGAGGTTAGCAGCCGAGTGCTTAACCATTGTGCAACCAGGCCTCTTTTTTATTTACCACAGGATTTCCCAAACACTTTCAGTCCAGCAAAGCCTATTAATATCCTGCAGAACTAGGGTTCCATGAACCGCAAAATGGAAAATACTGTTGTAACTGGGCCTTACCACTTGAATCTTGCCTTTAGTGACGACATATCTTTCAGAATTTTATAGTAAAAGGTAAGTTAAACATTAAACATATAAACATTAGTTCTGAATATATATATATATAATCTTTTTTAATGTGGCAAGTATATAGGTAACAAAACATTTGCCATTTCAACAATTTACATGTACAGTTACGTGACACTAAATACGTTCATCATGTTGTTCAACCATCACCATTAACTGTTCCTGAATTTTTCATCTATTTCTGAAATTTTAAAACCCTTTTCTCAAATAACATGTCAGAGTAGAAGATTCACCAAATTTCTCACGAATTTTTGTTGTTGTTAAACCTTATGGTATTTCTGTGTAAAGACAGGTCAAAAAAAAAAAGGTGAGAGAGAACTAGGACTACTTCATTAGAGAAGAACATTGGCTCACCCTTATAAGAGGATTTCTCAAACTCAGCACACTGACATTTTGGGCTGCATAATTCTTTGTCGTGGGCCTGTTCTGTGCATTGTAGGATGTTAAGCAATATCCCTGAACTCTACCATTAGATGCTGGTTGCATCTCCCTCCCACCCCACCCAGTGTTGTTGTTGTTGTTAGGTGCTGTCAAGTCAGTTCCAACTCATAGCGACCCCTATGTACAACAGAACGAAACACTGCCTGGTCCTGCACCATCCTCACAATCATTGTTATGCTTGAGCCCATTGTTACAGCCGATGTGTCAATTCATCTCGTTGAGCGTCTTCCTCTTTTTTGCTGATCCCCTACTTTACCAAGCATGATGTCCTTCTCCAGGGTCTGGTCCCTCCTGATAACATGCCCAAAATAAGTGAGATGAAGTCTTGCCATCCTTGCTTCTAAGAAGCATTCTGGCTGTACTTCTTTCAAGACAGGCTTGTTCATTCTTCTGACAGCCCATGGTATATTCAATATTCTTCGCCAACACCACAACTCAAAGGCATGAATTCTTCTTTGGTCTTCCTTATTCATTGTCCAGATTTGCACGCATATGAAGTGAAAGGAAATACCATGGTTCGAGTCAGGCGAACCTTAGTCCTCATAGTGACATTTTTCATTTTTAACACGTTAAAGAGGTCTTTTGCAGCAGATTTGCCCAATGTAATATGTCGTTTGATTTCTTGACTGCTTGCTTCCATGGGCATTGATTGTGGATCCAAGTAAAATCAAATCCTTGACAGCTTCAATCTTTTCTCCTTTTACCACAATGTGGCTTATTGGTCCAGTTGTGAGGATTTTTGTTTTCTTTATGTTGAGGTGTAATCCATACTGAAGGCTATGGTCTTTGCCAGTAGGGGCACTCAAAAATGTCTCCAGACGTTACCAAATGTCTCCTGGAGAGCAAAATCACACCCAGTTGAGAACCACTGTTCTGAAGGGGATACCCAGATTTCATCAGGAAATTTCAAAAATATTTTATATCTCATGATTTATCTCTGGTAAACCTTTGGTCACCTAAAAAGCTTAGTAAAGAGAAGCAAAACGAGGTATAAAGGCCAAGGAGTGGACGTAGAAACAGCAGCATGGCCAAGACCATGGGTTTTCATCTCACCCAACAAACTGCATTCACTACTCTTTGGATGGGACAGTACATTAGTAAGTCATATGAGAAGGTCAAAAGAAAAAGAGGAGGTTGTTTTCTTAGTTAAACCCTGAACACTTGGACCCTTGTTTTTGGATTATTTATGTGTCTTCTCTCTATCTGAAACAGTTTGGTTCGGTTCAAATGCTTTAAATGTTCCTAGAGGGCGAATATTTTCTTTCTTCAAGAATTAAAAGCTAATATTTGGGATAATCTTCGTAGACTGTGGAATCAATCGATAAAAGTCTTACGTTAAGCAAAACACAGCAAAAAAAACCCATTGGATATGTAGAGTGAGAGACCTCTGGTCCAATAAACTGTGATCAAAGCGGTGAGACCACATACTAAAACCTGTGCAACCTTCCCAAAAGGCACCTTGGAAAAAGAGGAGCTCCTGCCATGTTACTCTTCAGGAAGATCAAAAAAATATATATATATTTTTTAAAGACACTCTCTTGCTCTTAGAATAGAGTACAAATTCCTTAGACCCTCACGTGTCCTACACGGCCCTGCAGTATCTGATGCCTGCCTAACACTTCTCACACCACTCCATCCCTCACCAGGCAATTTGGATTTACCACCACCTCAGGGCTTTTGCATATGCTATTCCCTCCTCTCTTTCCTATCCCTTTCCTCTTGCCTTAATAATCTCTGAAGCTCCTTTAGTTCTCGGTATAAATGTTGGCCCCCCCAACATACTTTCTCATCACAGCACTTTGCTTATTGGTAATTAACTCATCATTAATGATAATTTGTTTGATCTTTGCCTCTCTCACTCAGCTTCACCTCTCTGTGTTTGTTGCAGTATGTCCCCAGCACCTGCGAGTACCTGGGTGCCGACAAGTCAGTTCTCATAGTGACCCTATACAACAGAGTGCAACTGCCCCATAGGGTTTTCTTGGTTGTAATTTTTACAGAGGCAGGTACCAGGACTTTCTCCCGAACAGCCACTGCGCGGGTTCGAACTGCCAATCTTTTGGTTAGCAGCCAAGCACTTAACCATGGTCCCACCAGGGCTCCTTTGGCATGTAATAGGTGCTCACAAACCATTTGACAGATTGATGGAAGAGTAGGGTCATTCTTGTTTGGGCTTCCTGTTTGGTTTTTGGCTGAAAATTCTGCAAAAATAGATACCTTCCTCACAAACTCAGCTTGTGTCTATGTAGCCTCTGATTACAGAACTCTTATTTTTTTCTCTATTTCCTTGCTTTCCGAGTTTCCCAAGGACCTTTCTTCAGACTAAGAGCTGTGTCCCTGGCCCCAGCCCTTTACAATTTTTTTTCAATCATTGCATCTGATCATTTTATTTCTTGTTTTCTGTTTTCTTTCTTCCCAAGAGTATTTTTAGCAAACTCTGACCCATGTCACTAAATATTCTCATTGGTAATGGAGTTTAGTATTGCGTATATGGAGGTGTCATGGTGGGTTTATGTAACCACTCCTTATTGAGGAGTGTTTATGTTGTTTCTAACTTTCTAACAGTGTGAAAAAATGCCATAGTAAAGATCCTTATATGTAAATTTTATCCACATCCCTAATTATTTTCTTCGGGTAAGTTCCTAGAAATAGAATTACCAAGTTAAAGAGTATGAACATTTTTAAGAGTAAAACCCATTGCTATTGAATTGATTCTGACTCACAGCAACCCTAGAGAACAGAGTAGAACTGCCCCATAGGGTTTCCAAGGCTGTAATCTTTACAGAAGCAGATTGCCACATCTTTCTCCCACAGAGCGGCTGGTGGATTTACACCACCAACTTTTGCTTAGTAGCTGAGTGCTGAAAGGTTGGTGGTTTGAAATCACCCAGAGACGTCCCAGAAGAAAGGCCTGGCAATCTGCTTCTAAAAGGTCACAACCATGAAAACGCTGTGGTGCACACTTCTCTGCCACAAATGGGTCGCCATGAGTCAGAATCAACTCAATGGCAACTATTTTTTTGTTTGTTTTTTATCAGAATGCTTTTAAAAAAAAAAGATAACACCAAATACTAGTAATGATGCCGAGAAACTGGATGACTCATACTTTGCTGGTGGGAATTTAAAATGGTCAGCCACTCTAGAAAACAGTGTGGCAGTTTCTTACAAAAATTAATATACACTTACCATGAAACACAGCAATTCCACTCTCAGAGAAATGAAAACTTATGTTCACACAAAAATTTGCACATGAATGCTCCCAGAAGCTTTATGTGTAATAGCCCAAAATTGGAAACAACCCATATGTCCTTCACTAGGTGAATGGAATACTACTCAGCAACATAAAGGAAAGAACTGTTGACACACAACAACAACTTGGATGGATCTGAAGGGAACTGTACTGAGTGAAAAAAACCAGTCTCAAAAGGTTATTTACTGCATGACTCCATGTACATAACATTCTTGAAATATCAAAATTATAGTGATGAACAGATTAGTGATTGACAGGGGCTAGGGAGGGAGAGAGAGACAGGTGTGGCTCTGGCTATAGAAGGGTAGCACAAGAGATCTTTGTGACAGAGTGTGGTGGTTGCCACACAAATCTGCACATGTGAGAAAAGTGCATAAAACTAAATACACATGCACACAGTCTCACACACACACACAAATGAGTCCGTTGATGGAATCCGAATAAGATCAGTGGATTGTGGGTTGTATCAATGTCAATATCCTAGCTGTGATGTGATATTGTATTATAATTATACAGGATGTCACTGTTGGGGAAACTGAGTGAAGGATATATGGGCTATCTATTCTTTCTTACAACTGCACGTGAATCTACAAAAATCTCAAGAGAAAAAGTTTAGTTTTTATTTTTTTTTTAATTTTTTAATTTTATTTTTTTATTGTGCTTTAAGTGAAAATTTACAAATCAAGTTGGACTTACATACGAAAATTTATAAACACCTTGCTATATACACCTAATTGCTCTCCCCCTAATGAGACAGCACACTTTCCTCTACTCTCTCTTCTTGTGCTTCGTTTTGAAAAAAGAAACCTAAATGGTGGAATAATTTGGAAACAGCAGTGACGGTTGCATAACATGATGAACATAACCTATGTCACTGAACTGTCCATGTAAAAAAGTGATGAAACAGCAAATATTTTACTACATATATTTTTAGCAGGATAGTTTTTAAAAAGGCAACCTAAGAAAAAAAGCAGTTTGAAATTGAATGACTCCAAATGAACTGATTGAGAAATTTGATAACATACATTTGTATCATTGTTAACTTTTTTAATGTGTAAGTTGTTAAAGGGTGGAATTCCATGTCTTCTCTATATTGCATCAACCACAGCACCACATACATTGTGGTTTCTCAGTAAATGCTCAATGGTGATGTTGCTGATACCTTGCAATGTCTAGTTTGCCTAATAGTTTGTTTTTTTTTTCCCCACTAGTATGCATGAAAAATTTTTATTTTCTTTTGCAACAGGAATTCAATTTGGTTTTTGTGTGGGTACAGATTTTGAATCAGTTCTTTTTCTTTTTCTGAAGCTCTCTTGATTCAGAAACATTTATATATATTCACTTCTAGGCAAGGAAGACTAAATTTATATGTAATGTGTGGAAAGGATGTCAGTCTTCCAGTTGACATTATATGTACTTTTTAAAAAAAAAAACTTCAAACAAAGGATATCAAGAAAGATTACTGCCAGAGTCTTCATTTTGTTTACGTGTGACAAAAATTGTGAAGTCATAATATTAGTCTGTTTGGAGTTATTTTATGCTGTTATGAATTAAATGACCTTTTAGATACCAAATGTGAGGGAGTGGGGGTTGTCATCAATCAGAAGCAGCACATTAAGTCCAGAGGAACAAGAGCCTCATCACCAGCTGACCCCAGCTGGGCTGAGAATGGGTTATCCAGGAGCAAGGAAAATAAGATACAAGAATTCAAGAGTGTACATACTACCTGTTACTTCCTTTTTTCTTAGTATGTTCAACATTTCCAACACTACATTTTTTATCATGGTTTCCTCACTAAATCAGTGTTATGGATTGAATTGTGTCTCCCCAGAATATGTGTTGGAATGAGAAGAAACAGCTGCAAACATCCATTAATAATCGGGACCTGTAATGTATGAAGTACTAATCTAGGAAAATTGGGAATTGTCAAAAATGAAATGAAATGCCTTAACATTGATATCCTAGGCATTAGTGAGCTGAAATGGATTGGTACTGGCCATTTTGAATCAGACAATCATATAGTCTACTATGCTGGGAATGACAACTTGAAGAGGAATGGTGTTGCATTCATCGTGAAAAAGAACGTTTCAAAATCTATCCTGAAGTACAACGGTGTCGGTGATAGGATACTATCCATACGCCTGCAAGGAAGACCAGTTAATACGACTATTGTTCAAATTTACGCACCAACCACTAGGGCCAAAGATGAAGAAATAGAAGATTTTTATCAGCTGCTACTGTCTGAAATTGATCAAACATGCAATCAAGGTGCATTGATAATTACTGGCAATTGGAATGCAAAAGTTGGAAACAAAGAAGAAGGATCAGTAGTTGGAAAATATGGCCTTGGTGATAGAAACAATGCCGGAGATCGAATGATAGAATTTTGCAAGACCAACAACTTCTGCATCGTAAATACCTTCTTTCACCAAGATAAACGGTGACTATACACATGGACCTTGCCAGATGGAACACACAGAAATCAAATTGACTACATCTGTGGAAAGACACGATGGAAAAGCTCAATATCATCAGTCAGAACAAGGCCAGGGGCAGACTGTGGAACAGACCATCAATTGCTCATATGCAAGTTCAAGCTGAAACTGAAGAAAATCAGAGCAAGTCCACAAGAGCCAAAATATGACCTTGAGTATATCCCACCTGAATTTAGAGACCATCTCAAGAATAGATTTGATGCATTGAATATTAGTGACCGCAGACCAGACGAATTGTGGAATGACATCAAGGACATCATCCATGAAGAAAGCAAGAGGTCACTGAAAAGACAGGGAAGAAAGAAAAGACCAAGATGGATGTCAGAGGAGACTCTGAAACTTGCTCTTGAGCGTCGAGCAGCTAAAGCAAAAGGAAGAATTGATGAAGTAAAAGAACTGAACAGAAGATTTCAAAAGGCCTCTCGAGAAGACAAAGTAAAGTATTATAATGACATGTGCAAAGAGCTGGAGATGGAAAACCAAAAGGAAAGAACACACTCGGTGTTTCTCAACCTGAAAGAACTGAAGAAAAAATTCAAGCCTCGAGTTGCAATAGTGGGTCCTTGTCGCTCAGACTTGCCAATGATCAGGGCCTTGATCTTTGAGAAAGAGAAAGTAAGTTTACTGCAATGCACAGAGCAAGGAGCTGAGAAGTTCCTCAGATCCAACTCCCTGAGCTATGGGGAAAAGCAGGGCTTATATGTGATTTGGGTAGCAAGATGGTGGCTGTGCAGGTGTACTGGGGATGGAAAATTCTAGATGGAATACGTAGGGAAGAGGCTGCAGGCCAGGAAACAGAAGGTGACATGGTTCTTGTTGGACCTCTTGCTTTGGAATGGGTTCTGGGTGATGATTTTCCTTCTGATTCGTTCCACCTGTTGCTGTGTCCTCTGCTGAGGTCAACTAACGGTCACGGCTGGCCCTTCTACGCATGCGGGGTGGGCCAAATCCGGGTTGGGCTAGTTTAAGGACTAATGGAAATTTACTGGCATTTGTAGGGTCAGGCTACACAGGAAAGTATTATTGAGCAACAACTATATATGAGGCACATAGTACCATCTGTATTAAAAAAAAAATTGCTATGTTGATTGCTAGGTTGAATAGTCACAGCAGCAGCATCTGTGTGGAAATTCAATACCATGGCCAGACAGACTTTAAAAACAATCACTTGAATGGAGTTGGAACATAGGCCTCCACTGTAAATTATTTGGAAAGATTCTTCTGTAGGAGAGAGAGAGAAAAAAAAAAAGTCTGACAGCTTTTTATATTTGCATCAAGCTCCTCCAATGCTTGATAGGTAATTTGGGGGGATTTGCATACTCTTGGGTGATGACCTCTGTCCTGCATAATACGTAGATATGTATTTCAAATTGAATAGGATCTTAATTTCTAATTATGGGTTTCTAAAATGCAAAATTAGTACAGTACTTTGGGTGAGTAACAGGTCTGAAAAAACTATGCAATCTTTAAAGTGTGCTGTAGTTGCTACTAGCTGTTCTAGTTATAACTTGGATAAAAAGAGAAAAATGCATCCCAGCTCAGAGGTTTAGCAGTTGTTTTGGTTTGGTTGTTCTTGTTTGCTATTGCTTTTTACTATAACAAAGTTGTTTTTACCTTTCTGATCCTCAGTTTCTGCCTCTGTAATATAAAAAACCCAGTACCCAGTGCCGTCGAGTCGATTCCGACTCATAGCGACCCTATAGGATAGAGTAGAACCGCCCCATAGAGTTTCCAAGGAGCGCCTGCTGGATTTGAACTGCTGACCCTTTGGTTAGCAGCCCTAGCACTTAACCACTACACCACCGGGGTTTCCTCTGTAATATAGGAATGATAAATATAACCGAGTAATAGGGTTGTTGAGATTACAAGAGTTAATGCCTGTAAAGTGTTTGGAGAGTAACTCCTGTGCACAGCAAGCCCTTAACAAATGTTTATTATTATTATCATTAACATCAGCAGCAGCGTTAAAATAGACTCAGCTTCTAACTGAAAAGTGGGGGGTTCAAGTACCCCCAGAGGCAACTTGAAAGAAACATTACGATCTACTTCTAAAAAATTAGCCATTGAAAGCCCTAGGGAACACAGTTCTACTCTGACACAGATGGGGTCGCCATGATTTGGATCAACTCAACAGCGACTGGTTTAGCTTTTTGGTTTACCAAAAATTTTTAGTGTTTTTGGTAACGCAACGTTATTTTTAAAAATCAACATGTGAAGATATATTATTTTTTCTTGGTGATTGCCAAATTCTTTGGGGAATGAAGAGAATTTGAATACTTCATTGAGTTAGATTTTCATGGCTGATGCTGAAACAGGTGAGAGGATTGAGGTGACTAAAAATAGGTAAAGCAAGCAGAATCCTTGTGAGAAAAATATCCAACAGGAAAGCTGTATTTTACTCTACACAAAGGAGAATTTGAAAGAAGGGTGAAAACAGTGGTGTATATGCAGAGGACTATAAAATTAGGTTGCTAGTTCAGCCATGTAGAAATAACAGTGACTGGGATATATATAACTACTGTCAAAGAAATAGAGAGGAGAATCTGTATATAATCATAACAGATACCAGAAGCAACGTCTGGGTGGGGTTTTATTATTTCCATGGAAGATTCAGGTACTGAACCAAGAGTTTGATGAAACAAAAAGAAAAAAAATGAAGATAATGATGAAAATCTATTATTATTGGAGACAGCACAGGTCTAGTGGAGACAGCATGGTGTGCACAGGAGGAGGGTTTAGGTGATGGCCAGCCATCTGTGCCTGTTTCCTAACTATTAAATGAAAATTAAACAGAGAGGGTTTTACCGTACTTCATAAAATTAGAAAAGGAATAAATGTTGAAGTTCCTTAAAGGAGACTTCTGCTAAATTTTATTATCACATTGGATATTGTCACATATTTTTTCTTCCAGATTAACTTTAGAATCACTTCCCTAATGTCTACTAAAATTCTTTGAGGTTTTTACTGAAACTGAGTTAAAAGTATAGATTAATCTGGGGAGAAATAACAGCCTTTTAACAGTAAATTTTTCCTACTGGGAACAGGACATGCCTCTCCATTTATTCAAGTCTTCAGTGTATATTAGAAGAGATTTTTAGTTTTCTTCTTTCTCCTTACCTTTCTTATTCTGTTTATACCTAAGCAGTTTACACTCTTTAGTTGCTATTTTGAATTAGACATGTTCCCGTTGTATTTTACAGCTGGTTTATAGGAAAGCTATTTTTTAATATTGCTTTTATAACCACCCACTTTACCGAATTTTTGTTTTCTTTCCAACAGTATTTCAGTTAATTCTCTTGGGGTTTCTATCCACACAGACATAACAACTCCAAGAAAGAAAGAAAAAAAGGATAATTTACTCTCTTCTTTTCCAAGAATTAAGCTTATTTTTTTCCTCATCTCTTTGCATTGTCTAGAATTACCAGAACAATATTAAATAGTAGTGGGGATAGGGTTTATAATTTATACTTCTTTTTTTTTTTTTTTCAGATTTTAAAATGAATGTCTAAGTGTTTTACCATTAGGTATGATGTTAGTTGCTGATTTCAGATGGAAAAACTGTACCACATTAAAGAAGATTCCTTCTATTTTTGATTTACTAATAGTTTTTCTATTCCTTGCTTGTTAGCATTCCTGCTTACTCGAAGTACTTTCCGTAAGGTCCTGCACACTTCATTTTGGTCAAAAGCCTATAGACTCATCTCAATTTAATGTATATATTATTGGATTAATTAGTACTGTCATAATTTGGCATAATCTTTAGGACTTGAAAATTTCCAGCCCCTCTTTAATTACTATGGTGAAAACAAAATTAAATTCAGGAAATAAGTACTATAGATAAGTGTCATGTGTAAGGCACTTTATTAGATGCTCCAGAGAAGTGTTTCTCAAACAGAGCTCCACAACTGCTTGCAGTATTCGCTAGAAGTGCAGATTGATGGGCTGTACCTCAGACTTACAGAAAGAGAATTTGGGGAGATGGTCTCTGGGAAGCTGTTTTTTTTTTTTTTTAATAATTTTTATTGAACTTTAAGTGAATGTTTACAAATCAAGTCAGTCTGTCACATATAAGCTTATATACACCTTATTCCATACTCCCACTTACTCTCCCCCTAATGAGTCAGCCCTTCCAGTCTCTCCTTTTGTGACAATTTTGCCAGTTTCTAACCCTCTCTACCCTCCCATCTCCCCTCCAGACAGGAGATGCCAACACAGTCTCAAGTGTCCACCTGATACAAGTAGCTCACTCTTCGTCAGCATCTCTCTCCAACCCATTGTCCAGTCCCTTCCATGTCTGATGAGTTGCCTTCAGGAATGGTTCCTGTCCTGGGCCAACAGAAGGTTTGGGGACCATGACCGCTGGGATTCCTCTAGTCTCAGTCCGACCATTAAGTCTGGTCTTTTTATGAGAATTTGGGGTCTGCATGCCACTGTTCTCCTGCTCCCTCAGGGGTTCTCTGTTGTGCTCCCTGTCAGGGCAGTCATCAGTTGTGGCTGGGCACTGTCTAGTTCTTCTGGTCTCAGGATGATGTAAGTCTCTGGTTCATGTGGCCCTTTCTGTCTCTTGGGCTCTTAGTTGTCGTGTGACCTTGGTGTTCTTCATTCTCCTTTGATCCAGGTGGGTTGAGACCAATTGATGCATGTTAGATGGCCGCTTGTTAGCATTTAAGACCCCAGAAGCCACATTTCAAAGTGGGTTGCAGAATGTTTTCATAATAGTATTCTTTTGCCAATTGACTTAGAAGTCCCCTTAAGCCATAGTCCCCAAACCCCCGCCCTTGCTCCGCTGACCTTTGAAGCTTTCAGTTTATCCCGGAAACTTCTTTGCTTTTGGTCCAGTCCATTTGAGCTGACCTTTCGTGTATTGAGTATTGTCCTTCCCTTCACCTAAAGTAGTTCTTATCTACCAACTAATCAGTAAATAACCCTCTCCCACCCTCCCTCCCTCCCCCTCTCGTAACCACAAAAGTATGTGTTCTTCTCAGTTTATACTATTTCTCAAGATCTTATAATAGTGGTCTTATACAATATTTGTCCTTTTGCCTCTGACTAATTTCACTTAGCATAATGCCTTCCAGGTTCCTCCACGTTATGAAGTGTTTCACAGATTCGTCACTGTTCTTTATCAATGCGTAGTATTCCATTGTGTGAATATACCACAATTTATTTAACCATTCATCCGTTGATGGACACCTTGGTTGCTTCCAGCTTTTTGCTATTGTAAACAGAGCTGCAATAAACATGGGTGTGCATATATCTGTTCATGTAAAGGCTCTTATTTCTCTAGGGTATATTCCGAGGAGTGGGATTTCTGGGTTGTATGGTTTTTATGGTGGTAGTTCTATTTCTAACTTTTTAAGAAAACACCAGATAGATTTCCGAAGTGGTTGTACCATTTTACATTCCCACCAGCAGTATATAAGAGTTCCAATCTCTCTGTAGCCTCTCCAACATTTATTATTTTGTGTTTTTTGGATTAATGCCAGCCTTGTTGGAGTGAGATGGAATCTCATTGTAGTTTTAATTTGCATTTCTCTAATGGCTAATGATCGAGAGCATTTTCTCATGTATCTGTTAGCTGCCTGAATATCTTCTTTAGTGAAGTGTGTGTTCATATCCTTTGCCCACTTCTTGATTGGGTTGTCTTTTTGTAGTTGAGTTTTAACAGAATCATATAGATTTTAGAGATCAGGCTCTGGTCAGAGATGTCATAGCTGAAAATTCTTTCCCAGTCTGTAGGTGGTCTTTTTACTCTTTTGGTGAAGTCTTTAGATAAGCATAGGTGTTTGATTTTTAGGAGCTCCCAGTTATCTGGTTTCTCTTCGTCATTTTTGGTAATGTTTTGTATTCTGTTTATGCCTTGTATTAGGGCTCCTAAGGTTGTCCCTATTTTTTCTTCCATGATCTTTATCGTTTTAGTCTTTATGTTTAGGTCTTTGATCCACTTGGAGCTAGTTTTTGTGCATGGTGTGAGGTATGGGTCCTGTTTCATTTTTTTACAAATGGATATCCAGTTATGCCAGCACCATTTGTTAAAAAGACTGTCTTTTCCCCAGTTAACTGACACTGGGCCTTTGTCAAATATCAGCTGCTCATATGTGGATGGATTTATATCTGGGTTCTCAATTCTGTTCCATTGGTCTATGTGACTATTGTTGTACCAGTACCAGGCTGTTTTGACTACTGTGGCTGTATAATATGTTCTAAAATCAGGTAGAGTGAGGCCTCCCACTTTCTTCTTCTTTTCTAGTAATGCTTTACTTATCTGAGGCTTCTTTCCCTTCCATATGAAGTTGGTGATTTGTTTCTCCATCACATTAAAAAATGTCATTGGAATTTGGATCGGAAGTGCTTTGTATGTATAGATGGCTTTTGGTAGAATAGACATTTTTACTATGTTAAGTCTTCCTATCCATGAGCAAGGTATGTTTTTCCACTTAAGTAGGTCCTTTTTAGTTTCTTGCAGTAGTACTTTGTAGTTTTCTTTGTATAGGTGTTTTACATCTTTGGTAAGATTTATTCCTAAGTATTTTATCTTCTTGGGGGCTACTGTGAATGGTATTGATTTGGGGATTTCCTCTTCGATGTTCTTTTTGTTGATGTAGAGGAATCCAAGTGATTTTTGTAGGTTTATCTTATAACCTGAGACTCTGCCAAACTCTTCTATTAGTTTCAGCAGTTTTCTGGAGGATTCCTTAGGGTTTTCTGTGTATAAGATCATGTCATCTGCAAATAGAGATAATTTTACTTCCTCCTTGCCAATCCGGATGCCCTTTATTTCTTTGTCTAGCCTAATTGCTCTGTCTAGGACCTCTAGCACAATGTTGAATAAGAGCGGTGATAAAGGGCATCCTTGTCTGGTTCCCGTTCTCAAGGGAAATGCTTTCAGGCTCTCTCCATTTAGAATGATGTTGGCTGTTGGCTTTGTATGGCTTTGTATAAATGTTGAGGAATTTTCCTTCAATTCCTATTTTGCTGAGAGTTTTTATCATGAATGGGTGTTGGCCTTTGTCAAATGCCTTTTCTGCATCAATTGATAAGATCATGTGGTTTTTGTCTTTTATTTATATGGTGGATTACATCAATGGTTTTTCGAATATTAAACCAGCCTTTTGCATACCTGGTATAAATCCCACTTCGTCGTGGTGGATTATTTTTTTGATATGTTGTTGAATTCTATTGGCTAGAATTTTGTTGAGGATTTTTGCATCTATGTTCATGAGGGATATAGGTCTGTAATTTTCTTTTTTTTGTGATGTCTTTACCTGGTTTTGGTATCAGGGTTATGGTGGCTTCATAGAATGAGTTAGGTAGTATTCTGTCATTTTCTATGCTTTGAAATAGAAGCTGTATTTTTAATGAGGTCCCCAAAGAGCTTACAGTTTGAGAACCTTGCCAAAGGAAAAAAGAACAAATGACACATACAGAGCTTAAAAAGAGAGTTGATGGGTATATCTGAACTTACCATCACCAAGTGGAATAGCTATAATTTTGTCATGCTGGAGGGAATAACCTGATTGTGAACATGATGAAATGGTGAGCTCAGCCAGCAGTCCCTCCAAGCATTGTCTAGACTTAGTTCTGTCATTTCTAGAAATTCCTTTAAATCACTGGTTTTTCCAACTGTGCCATGGAGGCCTCCAGATAGAGGACAGAGGAGACTGAGCCCCTGGAACACTCTTTTTCAATTTCAAGCAGAACAGCTCCACTTTTATCTGTTATCTGTTTTAGAGTTCCGAGCAATATTTTAAGAACAAAATTCAGATATCATTGATGTACACTTGTTAGCATCATTCCTGGTGGCATAGCAGTTAAGAAGTCAGCTGCTAACCAAAAGATCGGCAGTTCAAATCCACCAGTCGCTCCTTGGAATCCCTATGGAGCAGTTCTACTCTGTCCCCTAGGGTCCCTATGAGTAGGAATGGACTCTGTGACAATGGGTTTATAGAGTCTGGTCTGCCTATGTTGCTGCACATGATTAAAAGACAAAAAAAAAAGCTTGATTTGAGCAAATGTGACAAAATCCCTTTTATGTTTTTCTTGCTTTATATTTGTCCCTAGGAATGAACCTCTTCTATATCAAGGACTATGACTTTGCACGTAATACAACATAATGCTTCTAAGAATATGAGGGCATTCTGTAGCTGCTCATTATGATTATTCAGAAATTCTCAAAAACTTATATCTTAAAAGTTTTGGAAAGGGAGAAAAAACTCAAATGAGATAGTTCAGGGAAAATTAATATAGATTCTGCCCCATGGAAGGGAGGTACAATGAACTGGGCTCAGGACTAGGACAGGAGATGGAATTTCTGGCCCAGAGTGCTTCATCACCTTCTGTTTGTTCCGGCGCATGCCCCTGCATCCCACTAAGTCTAAATTCCTTCTTCTATAAATTAGAGTTGGAGTATGTGATTTCCAAGATTCCTTCTAGCTATAAAAGTTCATGATTTTGCGTGTTGAAGAATTCAAGAATTTGATTGCTGCACCCTGCAATACTTTGGGCTCCTGTCATAACCAAGAAAAAATTTTGGCAAATTACCAGGTATAGAATAATACCCTGTATTGGTATGCATTGATATTAATTTATTCTAAAAGTAATTAATTCAACGTAATAAGTACCTACTTATGTGTAATTAAAAACAAATTATTTTAAGAGAGCCTAGGCTAATTATTACATTTTTTTAAACCTAAGCACAATAAACTACTTTCTTATGATCCATTAAGATAACCAGTTCCTGCTCTGACAGTGATCATACAGAGGATCCGGGACAGAGCTGGAGAAAAATGTGGAACAAAATTCTAACTCAAAAAGAAAGACCAGACTTGTTGGCCTGACAGAGACTGAAGAAACCCTGAGAGTATGGCCCCCAGATACCCTTTCAGCTCAGTAATGAAGTCACTCCTGGGGCTCTCCCTTCAGCCAAAGATTGAACAGGTCCATAAAACAAAACAAGACTAAAGGGGCACAACAGCTCAGGGGCAAGGAGTAGAAGGCAGGAGGGGACAGTAAAGCGGGTAATAGGGAACCCAAGGTTGAAAAGGGAGGGTGTTGACATGTCGTGGGGTTGTTAACCAATGTCATAACAGTATGTATACTGTTTTAACCAGTTCATTGTGGACAAGGATGACACGTTCAATCAGGCCTAACTTCTCATTTCTCCCATTTAGGGTTCAATCAGGCCTAACATCTCATTTCTCCCATTTAGGCTTTAGTTTCACATACATTTATATTTCAAGACAGATAGGACTTTCCTCTCCTCCCACAGTCCTTGCAGAGCTGAAATTTAAATGTTTTCCTTTTAGTTGCACTCCGTGATGTCTTACCAGTGCCCACTGCTTATAACAGAAGTGAAATCAGTTGAATCATAAGTCTTTTATGTATTTAGCAAATACCCTGTGAGCACATTCTGTAGTCCTAGCAGTGTACTAGGACATTGGCCACAAAAGAAAGGGGAGGGGATGGCCATGACCTTGAGAAACACATAGCCTTCCTTCTTCATTGGAGAAAGAGGAAACCAAATCCAGCATATTAATGTTCTGATAAGGACAATCCTTAACAGATGATCATTTTTGTCTTTTAAACAAAAATTCCTTAGCAACAGCTGCTTGTAAAACACACATTTGAAATCGTAACACTTAAGCTGTTGGTCTGAAGCAGAGCAGTGGTAATATCCCTTTGTGGTTGTCAAAACAAATTCAGAAACAACTTAATGAGTGGGTTGAAATAATTAATAATATTTTGGAATAAGCACCAATAACAAAGCAGTTAAGACAAGAACTTGGAAGTGACGGCTGTCCACATGAGAATCATATTTTCTTCCTTCCCCCCACCCCAAAATTTGATTTTGCTATCTTAGAAAAGAGCTATTGGGTTAAGACATCTACAAGGGAGAAAAAATATTTAAATATAGCATACCCAACCCAGTGCGTACAAAAAGGAATTTTATCTTACCTTTCCCTTCATTCCAGTCTGTTTTTAGCCTAGAGATGGCAGCACAGACATTATTCTCATGAGATGGGGTCCCACTGGGTTGAGTAAAACAATGTATCTTAAACAATTCTTCACAACCAGACTCTCACATCGCATTTGGGTGCTCCATGCACTACGTAAGCTCACGCTTGTTATAGGTATATGGTTCTTTTGGCTTTGCTGTTCTTTCCCTTGTAGAAAAGAGATACTTGATAGTGTCTTGACACTTCTGTGTGTATGCCTCCCCTCTCAGTTCCCTCACTTTTGTGAATTAAATTTAGACACTATGTAAGGTTCTTTGGTTCCTGCTTTGTTGGGAAAGCTTTCAGTGGCAGTATCTGTGATCTCTAGTGTATTAAATGTCAGGCCTGGAATAATTATTCTGCCCAGAGCTGAGCGTAAAGTAGGAGACTAATATTTTACCTTTTATCCTGCACAAGGAAACTTCCCTTTGGATTCAACACAACGGAACAAGCCGAAAAAGCCCAGACTCAACTCCAGTGTGTATCCCATTCCACTTCCAAGAAAAATAATCAAATTCACAGAACCTAGGCTAAACACTAGCATTAAGAGGAAATTGCATTCCCACGGTTCCATGAGAATGGCAAAGAGAACCGAGATAAATGCCAGGATACATCTTGCATCTTTGCTTATTGATTTGTCAGGTCGTGGGAGAAATTAAAAGAGCAGGAAAAGTGAGTGCCCCTCCTTGTGATTAAACGATTTTTTGAAATTGATTTTTTGAATATTATTTGGTTATTTATTTTGTGCATTTGAAAACGAAAGTAAATAAAAGAATCCTGTGGACTTTGAAATCTTCCTAGATGTTAAAAATTGTTACAGTCTGCCTAAGAATCTAGGAATGATTTTTGTAATGCAATTCCTTGTAATTCATGGTCTTTTTATGTGATCTCTGAAATTAAAAAAAAAATAAGTATCTGTGTCGTAAAGTAGAAAGTGTATTACTAAACGACTCCAATTAAATGTGCAATATGTTAGGCAGTGACCGCCAGCTGGTAATCTTTGAGTGTCGTGGTTTTCAAAATATATGTTAATTTATTTGTCAAAATGATATCCGAATCTGCATGCCTTTATTCAGCAATACAGAATGTGATATTGGGGAATGGGAGGAAGCCTCGGGTGCTTGAGTTTTCGGTGATAGGATTATAAATACGAACAGGCTTAAGGAAATAATGAGGCAATCAGCAGACGGGCCCTGCCCTCTCCGGGAACTGCACAGCAGGGCTCAGCGGAGGCAGCCAGGGACAGGCAGAAACCCACTTGACAACGACTCTCCCTCCGCAGAGGCCGTGCCTGCAGTTCCCTGGCGCGCACACCCACACTGGTGTCACGTGTGCGTGGGGGCTGCAGAGCTGGCCGGAAGGTGTCGGCTTGTCAGAGTCGCAGCCACATTTCTGCTTTCACTCTGAAGAGTTTTTTTTTTTTTATGGATAGTCTGCTGTCAGATGCCAGATTGCCCATGCAACATCATTTTCTTGAACACAGAATATATCTGAACGCCATATCGGTTGTGAAAACAAGCTCATTTTATTGATTAGGTTAAAAAGAGATATCCCGTGCACATCCGGAAGTCTAAAGCCCGGTCTGCCCTGCAGTTTTTCCTTGTCATGTACAGAGCTAGTCTAAGCTCTGGAATTTAATGGTTTTATACCTGTAGGTGCCTGTATTTGCTTACTAGAGCTACTCTACAGCACCCATCAATAGGAGCAGTCCAAACTGACATGTGCCTAATGAGTTTTCTTGGCCTTTCATTTAGTATTTGCTTATTTCAGAAAAAAAGAATAAATATAAAAAGTACAGGCCACCTTCAAACTTGATCAGATTCTGATTTTTTTAATTTTTAATTTTTGGCATGAATAACTCGCAGGTGGAGCTATATGCTTTCACTGTGTCACATCAAGACGCACATAATACCTCCAGGGCTCTCTTTTTGGGGTATTAAGATTGATGAGCGGGGTTCAGAGGTTGTCAATAAATTCCCATCGACTTCTCACCTACGGTTTCAGCAGCCATTGACAATCATTGCTTAAGACATCACTTCATTCCACCAAAAAAAAAAAAAAACAAACCCATTGCCCTCAAGTCAATTCTGACCCAAAGCTACCCTACAGGACAGAGTAGAACTGCCCCCACAGGGTTTCCAAGGAGCTCCTGATGGATTCCAGCTGCCGACATTTTTGGTTAGCAGCCATAGCACTTAACCACTAGGCCACCAGGGCTTCCATCACCTCTAATGACTTCATTAAAAATTAGAGGCTGCAAAATGGCAATATTTAGATTTTATCATTCTTCCCTCATTTATTAGCTGGATTTCTTCTAGTCAATTAGTTGGTTACCCTAAGATACAGTTTGTACAGGATACATGCTTGATTCTTTCTCTTTATTTACCCATTTTGGGAACACAGAGTTGTTTGCTTAACAACTTCCAAAGGTGACCAATGAATCTATTTTTGGAGCATTACTATAGACCCAGGGATATTACCATACTTGATATGTCACAGTACACTTATTTATTTGCTCCTCAAAATACCCTACTTTCAGGCGCTGCTCTGTGTCCTGACACGCCCCCAGAAGTCTTTGATAGCTTCCTTGCTTCTAGTTGTACAACAAGGTGTTCCAGGGGTCAGAAGAACATATTAAATTAAATCATGGGCATACTATCAGCAAAATCCAGAATGTGAGAAACTCTACAGGACAAAGTACTTAGTTTACTTAGTAAATTGCAAGGGTAAAAGAAGGAGGGCTGGGGAAACTTAGACTAGAAGAGATGTCAAACAAATGCCATGTCTGGACCTTGTTTCGGTCCTGATTCAAACAAATTAACTGTAAGAGATAATTTATGAGAAAAATCGAGGAAATTTGAACCCCAGCTGGGTTTTTGATGATACTAAGAAATTTAGGTGTGATAATCTGGGTTTTTTGAATCTTATCGGGGTTATGTTTTAAAAGATTGCTCATATTTTAGAGATATAGGATAAAGTATTTATGCACGAAATTATATGATATCAAAAATTTGTTTCAAGATAATCTAGTGTGGTGTGGTATGGATGGAATAGGATTGGCTATGTGTTAACAGCTGTTCGAGCTGGTTGATAGGTGCATGGGGGTTTGCTATAATGATTTCTCTGGTTTTATATGTGTTTGAAAACTTCCATAACAGAAAGTTTCTAATTTATTTTAAAAATACAGACTACCCCAGAAGGAAGCTGAACAGGGATTGATTGTGGTAGAATTATACCAATTCCGTAAATAAGTTCTTCCTTAATTTAGAAATGTGTACTCACCTGCCAGCTACTAGCAGAGTAAGAGGAAAGGCCTCGTGAATAACAAGGAGAATAATACTATCTAATATTTACTGAGGTCTGTTGCAGGCCCTGTGCTAGGTGTTTTGCATGCATTTAATTCATTTAATCCTTACAATAACCTTATAAGATTGATACTATTATTATAATACCCATTTTACACATGGAAAAATGGAGATTCAGAGAAGCCACTCACTTGATAAGCAGCAGAGATAGGCTTTAAACCATTTAATCTGTTTCTGGAGCTCATATGGTTAATAAGAGCAATTTAAATATCTCTTAATAGATGCCAGCCCTGTTATAAGTGATTTACAACTATTAATTCATTCAGTGTTCACAATAGTCCTATGAGGAAGGTAGTCCTATTAGACCCATTTTACAGATGATGAGGCAATTGAGGTATAAACAGGTTAGGTAACTGTGCAAGGTCACACAGCAAGTGGTAGAGCCAGAATTCAAGCTCAGGTGCTCTGGCTCCACCCAGCTCCGCAGGGTCATTTGTCTTTATTCAATAAACTCTTATTGAGCACATGCAAGGGTCAGACCCCATCAGAGGTGCTGAGATATGGTGATGGACAAGACACATTTTTTGTCTTCCAGTAGCTTACAGTCTGTTGTTAGCTATGATTGAGTCGACTCCTAGTCATGGCAACCCTATGTACAACAGAACAAAACGTTGCCTGGTCCTGCGTCATCCTCACAATCATCAGCATGTTTGAGTCCATTGTTGTGGCTGTTGTCCCAACCCATCTCACCAAGGGTCTCCGTTGCCCTCACTGACTCTCTATTTCATCAAACATGATGCCCTTCTCTAGCGATTGGTCCCTCCTAATGACGTGTCTAAAGCAAGGGAGCCAGACCGTGTTCTGTTGTGATTCATCAGGTTTTCATGGGCTAATTTTTGGGAGTAGATTGTCAGGCCTTTCTTCCTTGTCTATCTTAGTCTCGAAGCTTCCCTTAAACCTACTTGGTAAGCCTTATTTAGATGGCTGTGGAGGCTGTGGGGTAGAGCAGAACGAGAATGAGTATTAAAGCTGGATCGGAATTCAAATCTCAGTTTCGCAACTGCCTGTGAAGCCTTGACTTTTAAAAGCCTCAGTTTGTTCATTTTCAAAATGATCTACAAAGAGCCTGTGTCTGCTTAGTAGATAAGACATTTGTGGTTGTTCATTGACCTCTCTTCCCTGGAAAGATCTAGTCCTCTAGGCTCACTATCCTACCTCTGTCCCTTTGAATTCTTGGCATTTACGTATATTGCCTCCTGTTATATGCCCCCAGGATAATATGCACCTGGCTGCATGGTAAGCACTTAATGAATTTATGGTGAGTGACTCAGTAATTTACTTTTTTTCCTTTTTTTCACAAACTTACTTTTTTCATAGGTATGTGTACACCATCTATTATAATCCATTCTTTCTCAGTTTATCAAACCGTTGATCTACTTACCGATAACTGATGTTACCCTTTACATTTTGGTACTTGTTAACGCTGTTCTCAGAGGAAAACCTTCGTTTTCGTGCCCTTTTGTTCTACCCACTGGTAGAATTTTGGATCAGATTGGACAGAGAATACTCTAGACTCGGCGAATAACATTTTTTAAGGGATTGAGGAAGGACAAATGAATAGTGCTTGACTGGAACCAAGAGTACAAGATGGAACAGAAAAATCAGAGATAAGATAGGGAAAGTGGAGACAGTTTGTGGAAAGACTTGATGGCCAGGCTGAAGAATTTGACTTGACATATTAGACCCTTGGAAAGCCAGGGGATTATTTACACAATTTATAATGATTTTTAAATTTAAATTTTACACATTAAAGAGTCAAAAGTGCTAGTAGACTTATAATAAAAAACAACAGTTTCCTGACCCACCTTTCCCACCCCCCTATCACCACTCCCCATTCAGCCTCATTCTGACCCTTTAACTGTTTCTTCTGGTTATTTGTTTCGTTTTATGGAAGATGATTTCCCACTCTTGCTCCATCATTCCTCCTGTCTTCCCTATATAGTCATATCGTAATTGTTGTTATATTGGTATTTAACATTTACATTATTATGACTGTGTAAATATAGTTCACAGCTAATTATATATATATTTTAACAGTTTGTGTTTTTCCTAGAATTAATAATTGACTCATTTTTTTATTTACTTAAGTTTTTTTGTATAAAACCCATTGCCTTTGATTCCAACTCACAGTGACCCTATAGGACAGCGTGGAACTGCCCCATAGTGTTTCCAAGGAGTACCTGATTGGATTTGAACTGCTGACCTTGTGGTTAGCAGGTATAGCTCTTAAGCACTATACCACCAGTTTTCTGTGTATTTATCACTAATTCACCCTGAATGCTCCAATAAAGATATAAACTAATCAAATACATTAAGTAACCTATTAGCTTTTTGTTGTTTTTTCTTGAACAAATCCCTACTGGAACCCTCCTTCTGCTATTCTAAACTGCTCTGGTTGCTCTCTGCACAGCTGTGTCCTGGGACTTTCCCCTCACCAGCAACCTGGAAACTCTCTTGACCTCTCGTGTTGGATTTCCTTTTTCCTAGGTCTTATGCCTTTATCTTTCTTGGTTTACCCTGATTTTGTTGATGTCAGGTTTTTTTTTTTGGGGGGGGGGTATACATTTTCCAGTAACTTCTTGAGAAAAGCATAGAAAAAATAAAATTTTTTAAGTCTTGCACAGCAGAAAATGTCTTTATTTTACTTACATCTATAGGGTGGAAATATAATTTTAGTTTGAAGATCATATTTCCTCTGAATTTTGAAGGCATCTCTCCATTTCTTTTGTTGAAAAAGCTAATGCTGCTTTTATGTTGTGACAGAGCAATATGATGTCATTTCAATTCTTGATCCTTTGGGCGTGACCTGTTTTTCATCTCTCTAGAAAATTTTTGTTTTAGAAAATTTTAGGGTTTTTTTCTATCAAATGGGGCTATTAGTACCTTCCTCAATGAATTAGTACCTTAATTATGAGGACTGAATCAGTTAACATATCAAAACCCTTAAAAGTAGTACATAACACATAGTTAATGGTATATGTGTTTGGTGTCAGCTTTCCTTATTTTAGTGGGATTTTGGGAGAGATGGAATAAAGGGCTATGTTCAGTTCCCCAAGTATGACTAGAATCACGTAAGTTAATATTTTGACTTTTTTTTCTGATAGTAATTTTGTGGAGGTTATTTTCTTCCCGAACTGAAAAAATAAACACAAAGTGAAATGATTTACTGAATCATCACTAAGGGATATTGACTAGGGCAATGACCCAGCTAATGAAGCCGGTAAACAAGCTAGAATGGCGAGTGCAGGAGCGTATAGAAGGAAGGTGGGATGTTGGCTGCTGAGATTTGATGTTAACATTGTCCACCAAATAACGCTAGCATTACATTATATCCCCCAAATATAGTGGATTAATTTCTAGAATACACCTGTCCTTATTCGTCTTTGTGTTCCCAACACATAGGTCACTGTTTAATTCCTGGAAGGCAAGGAATATAAAGCCCTTGGCAATATGCTTGGCATGAAATCACTAATAAATATTAGCTCTGTATATGCGTAACACACATCATTCACTCAGACATTTTATTTTTGTTCTAGCTTTCTAGTGATCTTTGTTAAGTAAAGAATTTACATGCAATTGTTATTTCCATTTTGTAAATGAAAAAAACTGAAGCTTATAAAAATCATGGCTTCTGTAAAAACGGTGTGGTAGTAGCGTTTGATCTTCTCTAACTTCACGAGGGAGAAAGAGAACCAAGATCAACAATCCAAGGCTGATTGCTATGAGGTGGAGGTCAGACATGCCTCCTTCCTCTCCCCTTTTTACCAATTCTGACACCGTCACCCCCATGGCACTCTACTTCTCTGTTAGGTTTGATAATTTGTTGCAATGGCCACACTGAACTCACAGACAGGACAGTTATGGAATTTATTAGGGAAGTAAGTGGTACAATTCAGGTTCAGAAACACTCAGGACACAGTTCCTTGATCAGGACAGCCTCTTCTCAGCTGTGCCCACAGGCACATCTTCTCCTGACCCCTCGTCCTCTCGGCTCCTCAGCCTGGCCTCTGCCCTGTTTGGGCAAGTGTTACAGAGCTCTTTTAGCTCTGCTGATAAGTGCCCGGAGGTACCCCCACTCCACCAGTAAGTCTCCTGCCTGAAGGTGCTCAGCTTTCTCGCTATGTGGGCTGGGAAGCCCCAATGCAGCTATCTTGAGTCAGTCTCCTGATTCCTGCCGTCTTGTGCCACCATCTCACTGTCTTCTGTGTTACAGCTCCTCTCTCTGTCACCTGGATGTAGAAGGAATCCCAAGTACAAAGGACATGCTCCACTCCTGGCTCTTTTTTCTTGGTGGTGTTAAAATCTTCTCTTCCTGCCTCTGGGATGGCTCACTTTAAGCCTAGTGGGATGACAAAGCTTACCAATCCCTTGTTGGAGTTCCATACATCTTATTTGCATGGTCCCACCCTCACAAGGGTGCCATGAACCTTATTTACATTATTAGCAAGCTATCCAATCCCCTTGGTGGCCACAAGCACCTCATTTCCATAGCCCCATCCAGTCATTTGGTGGGCATTACAAAAACTATGGCTAAAGGCACCATATTAAGTAATTCACTGCACCGCAGCTTCACAGCCAATGTCAGAACTGACATTTGACTCCTGATCCAGCTTTAATGCTTGTTCTTGTTCTGCTCCACCCCATAGCCTCCACAGCCATCTAAATAATGCTTACCAAGCAGCCTTCACAGGCTTTCACAAATTCTCTGATCTGTCAATATGATCTTCAGACTAAGTAATGCATTTGAAATTAATTGGTATGCCTTTTTGACTGTTGCCTTTTGTGAGGGCGGACACCAGCATATAACAGTTCTTGGATGGCAACTTCAAGGACTTCTCCAAATGTATGCAGTATTCATTCCCATATAACTTACCTGAGCAGAGCTTTGTAAAAACAGACTGAATGACAGCAAGGCAAGACACACCTTCTCTCCCCAGGTGATGAGGAATAAATTCCATTAGGTATTATTAAAGGAGTCGATCGGTGGCACAAACAATTAAGTGCTCGAATACTAGCCGAAAGGTTGACAGTTTAAACTCATCCAGAGGTGCCTCAGAAGACAGGCCTGGAGAGCTGTTTCTAAAAAGTTACAGCATTGAAAACCTTATGGAGCACAGTTCTACCCTGCACACATGGGGTCATTATAAGTTGGAATCAACTTGATGGCAACTAACAATAATAGCAACAGGTATTATTAACTTGGACATAATCAGCTTCTCAGTGATGGAGTGAATGGCCTTCAGTATAGACAAATCCACACTGGTTGCATACTTAGATGGCAAGAAACAGAGTAAGGCTTAGATGATCTCAAGTCAGAGTGAGACAATTTAGCAACATCCATTAAAACTCCAAGGGCATATTTTCTCTGACACTCCATATTGTACTTACAGGAATTAAGTGTACAGAAATGCTTGCATACATACATAAATTTGTGTGGGAAAAGGTGTGCAGTTGGTTATTTTGAAATAATTTCCACATCCACTAGCATAGGATTCGTTAAGTAAAAGATCATGTATTCTTACAATGGTATATTCACATTATGCAGCTGTTGCAAAGAATAAGGGAAATATATTTCATCCCTGGTGGCACAGTGATTAAAGTGCTCAGTTTTAACCCTCTAGGCACTCCACAGGAGAAAGATGTAGCAGTCCTCTTCCCTAAAGATTTACAGCCTTCGAAACCTGTGGGGCAGTTCTACTCTGCCCTGTAGGGTCACTATGATTTGGAATTGACTCAACAGCAATGGGTTTGGTATATCTATATCTGTAACTATATACATATATACACACACACATGTGTGTGTATATGTATATATGTATATATATACACACACATACATATATGCACATACACACACACACACACTCTATATTTTTACCAAAATAACGTGCACCTTCTGAGTTTGTTTGCCTGCCACCCCGCCCCCAGGTATTTTCATAAGCATGCTGTGCTAATTTTTTTTACAGGAACACGTGGAAGAGGATTGGCATAGCAGCACTTATGAGGGTGCCTCGTAGGGGGAGGACATGGCTAGCAAACAAACGCAGAGGGCACACATTATTGGCGTAAAAATACGGTGTGTGTGTATATATAAACATGGAAAGATATCCATGATTTATTGCTGAATGAAGAAAACAAGTTATAATAATACTACAATAAGTTAAATATGCAAGAATATTACACCGAAAGTTTTACTAGTGGTTATCTTTAAAGTATTAAAGTGGGGGGGAAAGGCGAGCTTTCACTTATATCAACACAAATCACAAATTTCTTTATTGTTTGAGGTATGCCCAAGGAGCATGTATAATTTTTAAGGGTAATTTTATTTATTTATTTGTTTTTTGGCAAAGTGAAATCCATTATTATTATTTACAGAAAGCAAATGATAAACAATAGCAACAGATTCTTGGAAGGAGAACTGCTTTGTTGTAGTTAGGTGCCGTCTAGTTGGTTCGACTCATAGCAACCCTACATACAACAGAACGAAACACTGCTTGGTCCTGTGCCATCCTCACAATTGTTATGCTTGAGCCCATTGTTGCAGCCACCATTTCAATCCGTCCCACTGAGAGTCTTCCTCTTTTCAGTGACCCTCTATTTTACCAATCATGATGTCCTTCTCCAGGGTCTGGTCCCTCCTGATAACATGTCCAAAGCACCTGAGATGAAGACTCACCATCCTTGCTTCTAAGGAACATTCTGGCTGTACTTCTTCTAAGACACATTTGTTCCTTTTTCTGGAATTCCATGATGTTCAATATTCTTCGCCAATACCATAATTCAAAGATGTCAGTTTTTCTTGGGCCTTCCTTATTCATTGCCCAGCTTTCACATGGATCTGAGATGATTGAAAATACCATGGCTTGGACCAGGTGCATTAAGGGTATTTTTAAATATATCAGAATACCAGGAAAGTAAGGAACACAAGAAAATGTCTTAAGAGCAGAAAGTCCAGGCTTCGCAGAAAACAGTAGCAGCTCTACTGACCTGCTCATCTTATTATCTTCTCTGATAATAAGATGAGCAGGTCAGTAGAGCTGCTATTGTTTCCTACAAGCTGCCTTGGTGACATGGCCATACTACTAACTCATTTTCTCAGATTCAGTTTCTAAGGCCTCCCTCTGTCTGGTTCACATTCAGAATTGTCTCAGGATAATCACCATTTAATCCTGTTGGGTAGGGTTCTTATACCAGGCCACTTCATGGACCTATATTCTCCCTTTACAGCTTACTGGCTTTGGCTAGAGCTGCTTCACAATGCAGTCAGCTGTGGCCAAGGTTACGGCGGTATGTGATACAAAGCAGGGTGACATGCACAAGGATGCCTTCATCTTAGAAGGGGAATATGGGCAAGGCACACTCACAGCATTATGTGGACCATCCACTACATTCTGTCTTTGGTTTTATGCAACCAGACAGAGAGAAGGAAAACAGAATTGACATCCTTCTGACAGTTTTGTTATGTCTGTAAGAAACCCAGCCAAGAACTCCTTTGTAGAGATGTCCTTGTCAGTGAAAAGGATGTCCAGCTTCATAATATTTTCTAGGTGGATCTATTTGTATTCCCTGGACCTCTAGTATGCACCACACGTGTTGAGATCAACAGTAGATTCCAAAAGCAATCTTTCTGCATTACTCGAAGCTTTCTTTTCATTAAAATATTAATTGATGGATGAAAGATAAGAAAAAAAAAAATCAGTGCTATTGCTTTTGAAGTGATGAGAAAAGTCACAGTGTTCGTAGGGTTTAAAATGTAGCTAAAATTTTATAGAATCTGGGATTCCTCTGATGCTGTCTTCTTGAAATATTTCAAAGCCCAGTCTGGGCACCTATTTTTAAACCTTAAAAGGCAGGTCATTCAAAGTCTCCAGAATGAGGGGAAGAAAGCAAAAAAGCTGGAGCAATGAGCACTTCCTTCTTTACACCTAAAAGTAGGCATTTCAAGGCCACTAGGAGTATCATCATTAGCCTTTTCGTGCTGGCAAAAGAGTCATCAGTCTTTGAAATCCTATACAAGATGTATATGTATTTGCAACACTTCCAAGCAAGATAAGGTTTCTATTTCCTGTGGAAAGTGGTGTCGATATGGAAGGTAACCTATGACATCATCCAAAGCAAAGCAGGAAGACCAATTTGCCAAGGCATATCTGGTCCAGCTGTTGGGACATTGAAGTTTTATTATCATGCAAAGCCTGTTTCATATTTTTCATTCTCACTGAACCCTTCACAGTGTCTAATACAATACTAAGTACTAGGATTCTAATCTATACTGAGCAAACAGGTATTGAGTATTTGTTTTTTGCCAAGCACAGTTTAGGCACTGGGATATCTCCTACCCTAACATTACTCATATCTAGTAGGGAAAACAGCCATTTACAAACAACTATAATGCAGTACAATACATGCTTATTAGAGATAACCACAACCTGCCACCTGGGCCCAGTTAAGGGAAGAATCACCATATTTCATCATTTTAAGATGCACATTTAAAAAAATTTTTTTTATTGTACTTTAGATGGAGGTTTACAGAACAAACTAGTTTCTCATTAGACAGTGAATACACACATTGTTCTGTGACATTGGTTAACAAAGCCACGCCATGTCAACACTCTCCCTTCTCAACCCTAGTTCCCTATTACCAGCTTTCCTCTTCGCTCTTGCCTTCTCAACCTTGCCCCTGGCCTGGTGTGCACCTTTAGTCTCGTTTTGTTTTATGGGCCTGTCCAATCTTTGGCTGAAGGGTAAACCTTAGGAGTAACTTCATTACTGAGCTTAAAGGGTATCCGGGGGCCATACTCTCAGGGTTTCTCCAGTCTCTGTCAGGCCAGTAAGTCTCGTCTTTCTTTTTGAGTTTGAATTTTGTTCTACATCTTTCTCCAGCTCTGTCTGGGCCTCTCTATTGCGATCCTTTGTCAGAGCAGTCAGTGTGGTAGCCAAGCACCATCTAGCTGTACTGGACTCAGTCTGGTGGAGACCGTGGTAGATGTGGTCCATTAGTCCTTTGGACTAATCTTTCCCTTGTATCTTTAGATTTCTTCATGATTCCTCACTCCCGAAGAGGTGAGACCAGTGGGGTATCCTAGATGGCCACTCACAGGCTTTTAAGATCCCAGACGTAACTCATCAGAGTAAAATGTAGAACATTTTCTTTATAAACTATGTTATGCCAGTTGAGCTAGATGTCCTGTGAGACCATGGTCCCCACAGCCTTCAGCTCAGCAGTTGCGTCCTTCAGGGAGTTTGGATGTGTCTATGGAGCTTCCATGACCTTTCCTTGTACGAGTTGTGCTGGCTTCCCCAGTATCGTGTACTGTTTTACCCTTCACCAAAGTTACCACTCATCTATTGTCTATTTAGTGTTTCTCCATCTCCACCCCTCCCCTCCCTCGTAACCATCAAAGATTGTTTCTTTTTGTGTGTAAACCTTCTCATGAGTTTTTACAATAGTGATCTCATACAATATTTGGCCTTTTATGATTGACTTATTCACTCAGCATAACGCCCTCCAGATTCATCCATGTTACGAGATGCTTCACAGATTCATCGTTGTTCTTTATCGTTGTGTAATACTCCATCGTGTGTATGTACCATAGTTTGTTTATCCATTCATCTGTTGATGGGCACCTAGGTTTTTTCCATCTTTTTGCTATTGTGAACAATGCTGCAACAAACATGGGTGTGCATATGTCTATTCATGTGACGGCTCTTATTTCTCTAGGATATATACCTAGAAGTGGGATTGCTGGATCATATGGTATTTCTATTTCTAGCTTTCTAAGGAAGCGCCATATCATATTCCAAAATGGTTATATCATTTTGCATTCCCACCAGCAGTGCATAAGAGTTCTGTAAGATGCACATTTTAACATCTTTGAAATCGGGATGTACCTTCCAACTGGTAGTGTCTGCTAGGCCATTTATTTAATCAAACACTAATATGGGTGTTACTGTGAAGGTGTTTTGTAGATGTGGTTAAAATTTATAATCGGTTGACTTTTTAAGTAAAGATTACCCTCAATAATGTGGGTAGGCCTCATCCAATAGTTGGAAGGCCTTAATAGCAAAAACAGGTTTCCTGGAGAAAAAGAAACTCTGCCTCAAGACTGCAGTGTTGGCCCGTCCTACTGATTTCAGATTCAACACCACAACGTTAACTCCTGCCCAAGTTTCCAGGCTGCTGGTCTAGCCTATGGATTTCAGACTTATTAGCCTCCACAATTGCATGAGCCAGTTCCACACACACACACACACACACACACACACACACACACACGTACACACAGGTCCCCCTGCTATCTGAAGGTAGAGCGGTCCTATGAAATCTTTTGTAAAGCGAAATGACTTAAAGTGAAGAAGTAGTTACCATTAATTTCTATGGGAAAATTTTTCAAGTGTTTCCAGACTGAAAAAATAACCTACCAAATCACCAAATAACATATAAAACCTTCTACAAGCTCTCCTAGGCTTTTCTGATATCTTGCTAATGGATGCACAAAATGAATCAAGATAAAGCACAGATGCTCACAGACACAGTTCAAAGCTATGGCAGCTTGATGCTGAGATGTTGAATGTAGTTCCCAGGAAAGGAGCTTGTCCATGTCACTCTTGCTGCTAGGGGTGCGCACTGCCTGTTTAATGGCTTGCTACAAAACAGACGCTGAATGATATTTCCACCTTCTTTTGTAAAAGCAGAAATCTTCGGATTTCTCGAGTTTAGGGAAAACAGGTACTTTCATAAAAACGAAGGGGTGTAAAGGGAACTTCCAAAAAGTGGGGGATACCTGTATATGTATAAATGTCCCTGGGTGGTGCAAACAGTTTGTGATTGGCTGCTAACCTGAAAACTGGCAGTTTGAACCCACCCAGTGGCATTGCTACAGAAAGACCTGGCAGTCTGCTCCCGTAATGATTACACCCAAGAAAACCCTATGGTGTAGTTCTGTTCTGTAACACATGGAATCGCCATGAGTCAGAATCAACTTGACAGCAATAGTCTTTTTAGTCTGTTTATCTATACCTCCTATTGGCTGTTACTCAGGAGTAGCCTAACTGATAGTCTGTTATAATCACCACTGGCTGTTTTTTTTCCTTAATGACACATAAAACAATGGTGCTTCTTCCAGTTAATGGCATCGTACTTCAGTGAAATACACTGGCTGTGTTTCAGAGTTGGAGCCCTGGTGGTGCAGTGGTTAAAGCACTCGACCACTAACCGGAAGGTGAGCAGTTGGAACCCACCAGCCGCTCCTCAAGAGAAAGATGTGGCAGTCTGCTTCCATAAAGACTACAGCCTTGGAAACCCTATGAGGCAATTCTACTCTGTCCTATGCAGTTGCTATGAGTCAGAATTGACTGAACTGCAAAGGGTTTGGTTTGTCTTTGTTTTGTTTTGTTTTTTGGTCTCAGAGTCACATGGTGATGAGGGGAAATTCACAGAGAAGGAGGTTTTTGAGCTGAATCTCAAAGAACAAGTAGGATTTTTCTAGGAGGAAAAGCAATGTGCAATGGTGAAATCGCCCACTACAAGCTTTGTAGTTAGAAGACCTAAGTCCTAACTTCAGACACTCTGGGCTTTTTTGCTGCTTAACAGTAGAGGTGTTGTGAGAACAATAAGCAGCAGTGAATACTTAGTTAGTGTGTACTGCCTGTCAGGTGGAGCCTTGGTGGCGGAGTTGTTAAGAGCCTGGCTGCTAACCCAAATGTTGGCAGTTCAAATCCACCAGCTGCTCCTTGGAAACCCTATGGGGCAGTTCTACTTTGTCCTATAGGGTCACTATGAGTTGGAATTGGCTTGACAGCAATGGTTTTTTTTTTTTTCTTTTCTTTTCTTTTTTTGGTGTGTCAGGCAATGCTCTAAGTACTTTCGATGTATTAACTCATTTAATCCTCAAAACCATCCTAGGAGATATGATGGTATTATTATCCCCAATTTACAGATGAGGAGCCTATAGAGGTTAAATAAATCATCCATGGTTACACGGCAAATAAGGAATGAAATAAAACTCAGCTCTTAACCACTGACATGAAGCCTCTCAAATGAGCGGTTATGAGAAAGGCGTCCTTTGTGAACTGCAAAGCGTGGCACAAATGTTAGCTATTATTAAATGCAAGAAAGAGGTCTTTTCAGGTTAAAGGGACAGCAGGATAAAAAGCCACAAGGTTTCAAAGCATTTAAGAGTTTTTTTTGGCTAAAGTTTTTGGGGGCAGGAAGGGTTAGAGGGTAGGTTGGGGGTTGGGTATCATTAGACAGAAAACTAGAAAGTTATATTGATGTCAGATTATAAAATGCGTTATAGAGCATTTTGGATTTTAGACTTTATCTGTAAGCTATCGTGAACTGTTAAATATTTTTGAGCTGGGGAGTGACCCCATCATATCTGTGATTTAGAAAGATAATAGGCAGCAGCAGAGAAGATGGATTCAAGTGGAGCAAGACCAAAGACAGAGAGACCAGTTAGGAGGCTAACTCTTTAGTCTACATCAGACAACAGAGGCCTGAACTGGGGCTGCCATAGTGGGGAGAAAGAGTAGGGGTCGGATTTGAAAGACATTTTAGATGGAGAGCTAAGCTGATGACTCATGGCTACCCCATGTGTTTTAAAGAACTATGGAAGCAGATTGCCAGGCCTTTCTTCTGAGGCACATCTGCATAGATTCAAACTGCCAACCTTTCTGTTAGTAACTGAGCGGTTAACCATTTGCACCACCCAGGGTATTAAAAAAACAAGCAAACCTGTTGCCATTGAGTCAATTCGGACTTACAGTGACCCTACAGGACAGAATAGAATTACCCCATAGGGTTTCCAAGGAGCAGCTGGTGAACTCAAACTGCCAGCCTTTTGGTTAGCAGCCAAGCTCTTAACGACTGAATGAGCAGAGCTCCGTAGGTGGTAAAGTCATTGGTTATTTAATAGAACTTCCTCCAATAAAAAAAAAATTCTACTCTGAAAATAAATTAGGAACAAATATCACAAGCAATGTTGGATTATTCCAGGAAGCATTTGGGAACACTCCCAAAGATTGACAAGTGATAAGGTAGAAAAATAACCCCAGAGTTCAGCCACTAGCTTCAACTTTTTGTCAGCTCCTTACTAATGTTGATCAGCATTGATCACCTATTTTTGTTCAATAGTAAGCTGTGGGCCTAGCTGAATATGGATGGTGCACTAAGGAACGAGTAGGTATGTATTCTTCTGGTTCTTGGTCGTTAGCAACAGAAATGGGTTCTGCCTAACTTATTCAAAGGATATAGAGTAGATTGTAGAAGTTGTATATAGGCTGGAGAGCCAGGCTCAGAAAAGGACAGGAGCCCCAGGAAGCTAGACAGCAACACCCATAGCCAAGGTCACCTCATTAGACAGGGAGCTGCTGTTCTGCTTCCTATACCAGTGTCAGACTCCCCTACCGTTTGCTTCCCCTAGACCCTGCTCCGTGAATGAATTCTAAACCATCCATTTGTCTTTGTGTCACTTGTTCAAGATTCAGAGTCCAAGGTAGAAGCAATTAATCTGCCAGCCTGGCTCACATGTCCACACTCCTGCTCCTAGAGGTTTGGAAAAGGGAGCATCTGGACCCTTTGGCTTCCATAGTTGGACAGTTGGCCTCCCATTAAGACTCATAAAATGAGGGGGATCAGCTCTAATAGGAATGGGTTTAGATGCTGTGCAGCCAAAAACCTGGACAAATATCCATTGTACACAATAAAAAAAAAAAATAAATCAGGATAAATCAGATTATTGGTTGGACTTGTGCAAAAGAAAGCTGGATAGGAATCACTGAGGAAAAGGTTGGTTTCAAACATATACTGCAATTAAGATTCTAGGCTAAACACCTACATCTCATGACCTGTAGTGGTTCTCAAATTTAAGCATGCATCAGAATCGCCTGGAGGGCTTGTTAAAATAGATAGCTGAGTCCCACCCCCAGAGTTTCTGATTCAGTAGGTCTAGGGTGAGTGGTCCAACAATTCTCATCTCTAACAAGTTCCCAGGTGATGCTGATACTCCTGGTCTGGAGACCATATTTGAGAACCACTAGTTTAGGTTCTAGACCAACATGTTATGTCATGTTCTCTTTAAGATATGTCTAGTGATTCAAGTACCAGACAGACAGGTGGGTGAAATGACCTCTGAGGATCCTTCAAAACCAGTGAGTCTAGGGTTCAGTAATATCCTATAAACGCAATTTCTTTTCTATGTTCCATTCAAGTTCTTAAAGATCATACGTCTCCAAATTACTTTCTCTAGACTAAAATCCCTGGTTCCATCAACTATTCATTATATTTCGCAGATTTAACTCCATTCATCATTCCACTCACTTGCCTATGGATTTTCCAGACAGTTATTGTTCCTATTAACATGTGGGACCCAGAGTTTGAAATGTACTCCAGATAGAGCCTGATTGTTGTAGAGTGAACACGAGGAATACCCTCCCTTTTTTTGTTCCTTAATTGTCTATTGATTTCGTTCAATAGCTGTATCATATTACTCACCTAATTTTGAGGTTCTCATCCACAGGGCAGTGTTTCGTTCTGTTGTGCATAGGGTCGCTATGAGTCAGAACTGACTTAATGGCACCCAACAACAACATCCACTGAAGTTCAAAGTTTTCTTTCTTCCTTTCTTTTCCTTCCCGAATATGGACAGTGTTCTAAGGAATGAGTAGGTATGTTTTCTTCCGGTTCTTGGTTGCTAGCAATAGAAATGGATTCTGCCTAAATTCCTTCCTTCTTTCCTTCCATCCTTCCTCCTTTCCTTCCTCTCTCTCTTTTTCCACGCTCTAAACCTTCATGCCCATATCTTGTCATTATACAATTGATTGGAGAAGTCTAAGTTTAGGATTTAGGTGGCTGGGTAGCACAAATGGCTAAGAGCTTCAAGGTTGGCAGCTCAAAGCCACCCAAAGGAACCTGGGTAGACAGGCCTAGCGATCTGCTTCCAAAAGGTCACAGCCTTGAAAACCCTGTGGAGCACAGTTCTAATCTGCATATATGGGATCTCCATGAGTTGGAACTGACTTGACCGTAACTAACAATGACAAGAAGTTTAGGATTTAACATTTATCCTTGTTAAATTTCATTGTTTTAGCCTTATCACACGTGCCTATGATTTTTTAATCTTAAATTTGTTGCTTGATATTATTATCATGACTGGAGACTTTGTGACAGCTAAAGATATGATCCTCACAATGCAAATATCCGTATTCATTCATTTATTCAATAGGTATTTAAAAGTCCTACTGTATTATAGTCACTGCTCTGGTCCAAAGCATTAATAAAATGTCAGTCAGAACAAGGTCTGAGACAGGACCCTATTGTACCGGCTCCCAGGAATACATTGGCTGATAATCAACACTTTGGAGGATTTATCCATTATCACTTCACCTAAATTTATTTTTACCTCATTTTCCTGACTCCATTTTGCTTACAAATGTCTTTAGGCTTTTGGGATATGCCTTGATGAAATGAGAAATACACTGTCAAACATCTCACCTTTTTCTAGACTAGTAGATTTTGTGTTTTGAACAATATGGTGGGCCACGACTTGGGTCATCAGAGATAGGTGTCCATCCCAGCTTTGCCCTTCCTGCTATGAACCTGTGGCAAGTCACTTTGATTCTCATAGTCTCAGTTTCCTCATCTCCAAAAGAGCGTAACGAACCTGATCTGGCAGGCAGCCGATCAACGTAATTGCTGCAATAAGTTCTAATATTTGTAAATTTTGAGTTGGCAAAAGCATGATGCATATATTTACAACAACAACCAAAAAAAAAAAAAGTAGCTGCTGAGGCTGCTTATGTACAACTAAATGCCTCACGGGATTGGGTTCCTTGATTTGGAGGTTTAGGGACATGGTTTCATGGGACATCCCAGTTAACTGGCCTAATATTATAATCAGTGCTTCTGTTCTACCTCCTATTTCGTTACCTAGTGCCTGCCGTCTTAAAACGTTATAAGCAGCCATCTAAGGCACAACAATTGGTTTCTACTTGCCTGGAGCAACAGAGGAAGAAGGAGAGTCAGGAACAGGAGGAGGAGATGGAATGTGTGGCTAACTGCCTCCACAAACTACTGCTCCCTTTGCCACGAGACCAGAAGAACCGGATGGTGTCTAGCTATCATTGCGAACATTCGAACAAAGATTCTATAGAAGGATTCCGAACAAAAAGGGGAAAATGTACAACAGAATTTAAAATTCTCATGGAATCCAGGTTTTCTGGAGTCATGGAAGCTGGATGACTCTGAAACTATTGCCTTGAGATAATCTTTAAACCTTGAGTCAAAAATATCCCCCGAAGTCTTCTTAAAACCAAACAATATAGTTTAGCTTAAAAAATAATTTTAGCTAAAACTTGTAAAGAACGTCTGCCTTGAGCATTGTGCTCTTTTTTTTTTTTTGGCTTTAACAAATAGAAATTTATTTTCTCACGGTTAAGGAGGCTAAACGTCTGAATTCAGGGTGTCCGCTTTAGGGGAAGGCTTTCTGTCTCCGTCAGCTCTGGAGGAAGGTCCTTGTCTCTTCTGAGCTTCTGTTCCTGGGCAATCTTCATGTGGCTGGGGATCTTTCTTCCTCCATCTCTGCTCTGCTTCTTGTTTAATCTCTTTTATATCTCAAAAGGGATTGACTCAAGATATACCCTACACTAATCCTGTCTCATTAATGTAACAAAACAATCCATTCCCAAATGGAATTATAACTGCATTGTGCTCTTTTAAGATCTATTTAACGGGAACAAAATTGACAGCAACTTGAAAGGTTAGACAGGAACCTTAGGCGGCAGTGAGTTTATGTCAATGGGGGGGGTGTGGACAACTAAGAAAATGAGGTGAGAAAGATTGCACAACTCGAAGAATGTAATCAATGTCACTGAAGTGTACGTGTAGAAATTGTTGAATTGGCGTATGTCCTGTTATGTATAGTCTCAACAACAACAATGAAAATAAATTATATATATATAAAAACTGGATGTTGCAGAGTTATTGTGAGGACTAGACATAATCTATGTAAAATATCTAGTGCATATTACTTTTGTGAACTTGGTGTATGAAAAAACATCAGAAAATGAAGGATTTCTAGGTAGGGGAAATTAGATTTCTCCAAATATCATATAAATTCATGAAAAGCTTTGATTCAGGAATTTACAAATCAGAGAATTAAACAGTACATACAAAAATGATTTTTAAGTAATTTGAAAATATTTTATTATGATCTTTAACTTTAATGAAACCAGTTTTCTCCTTAGTTAAAACACATAATCTGCTCATTTTGGTTATTTCTTTCATAATCTGTAGCAGAGTTTACTTTACCATCATTATTATATTAATATGCAATAGAAGACTTTCCCAAGGCTCAGGAAAAAAAAAAAAAAGCAAAATTTCTCTGGACTTCGTACATAAAATAAGGACTTTGTATAGGATTCTGGAAGGATTATATGCTATAATATTTTTCTGATTATCCTAAAAGGAAGGTAACGGGGCACTAATCAAAGAATTTAAATATTTGCATCTGGTTTTTAAGAAGTAGAAAGAAACAAAAAACCTGGTCACTGATTGTATCTAGGGAGGGGATATCAGGTGGCTGAGGGACAGCGGAGGGAGGGAGACTGCCTTCTCACTAGATAGCCTTTGTATCTTTTGAACTTTGTACTGTGTGCATATATTACTCATTCAAAAAATTGGTAATCCTTTTTAAATAGTGGAAAAAGAATTTTAAATAATACTATGCTTTTTACTGAGAACTTCTTTTTATAAAATCTCAAAGCTCTGAATATGAAGAAGCCAAAATAAACTCCCTGAAAAGTCCCATTCAAGTTTGATAATATGTATGAGTTAAACCAATTAAGTGAATCCCATTAAAATGGATTTAATTTATAACAATTTCTAACTCTGCCTGTGGGGCATTCAAATGAAAACTATATTGTTTCTACAAAGATGTCTAATCCATTCCAAAAACTTTACTGAGAACACTGAATTTTTAAATGGGGGACACTTTCAGAACACAATGAGCAGGATAGTAAACTCGATTTAGAGATATAAAAGCTATTAATAATATTTCAGGCAACTGTATATATTTTTTGTGTATATATATTTGATTTCAGCTGAATTTATCATATGAACAATCAAGAATTTATATAAATCCTGACTGTCTATTTAAGGCAAATAAAGCAAGAGTTTTCTAAATAATATTGTGCACAAGAAAAGAGATTAACCAATAAATTACCTCCCAAAACTACTTAGATCATTTCATTTTATGATACAAAGTGAGAGTCTTTCGGTTCATAAGAATGTAACACAAACACTTATTTAGAAAATGTTTAAGTCTTGAGGTATTAGGCAATATCCTTGTGATTTTCATTGCCCTATCAACTGAATGGAGCAGATGCTATGGCACAGAACTGTATTAGACAATTTGGGAAATACCATAAACATAAAAGCTCAAATTCTTGCACTTGAGGAGTGAATAAATGCCCGAGAATACAATAACTGCTTGAGAAAGTTCATAAGAACCTGCAAAACACCAGAGCAGTAATTCAAAATTATATTCTGCAAATATTAGTATATTGCACGATAGAAATCATGAATTATCAGTGGACACGCAGTGGAAGAAAAAGAAAAAGCAGTGGAAGAGGACTGAAAATTTCTTTGTTCAGATAACCAGAAGAAAGTGATTTATTTCTTATAATAGTCATATAAAGTGGCTTCATTTTAAAGTATGTACGAGATCTAATGCTAGGCAAACATAGTGGGGGGGATAAACTCCTCCTAATTTACCCATTTCAATGGCATTTGTCTCAATGTGAGACTTCTTGCCTCCTTCCTCACTAACTTCAGCAGCCCAGGTCTCCCAACCTCTACCCAGAAACTAAAGAAACCCTATTAATGCCTCCCAATAGAACAGTCCAGTAACAGTAGAGAAGACCATACTTAAGGAAGCACTTGAGCAGGAACCAGAGAACCAAATCTGTTATCTCTGTTGGCATTCAGGGAAACTCAAAGTAATGAGGCTTAACCTCAGAGCACCCAGGAAAGCTTCATGGACGCCTTATCCAGAAAGCATGCAGTTGGTCTCCTAGAAAACATCGCAGGAGTGCAGAAATCATCACCAAGTGGTTTTAATCCAAACCCAGTTGGACACAGACAGAATTCCTCCATAGATGTGTGCAGAGCTGCTTCTTCTACATAAGCTGTGTCCACACCGAGCAGGTAAGGACACATCTTCTCAAAGCTTGTACTTGGTTAAACAATTACCAGGACTCACTCAAGAGGCTTTAGCAGATGTTTGAGGACTCCCGGGAGCAAAAGGCCAAACCAAAAGGCCCTGGCAGTTGTTCAAATCCCACATTGGGTTACTGCTCAGACCTAAACGGCCGAGGTCAAAGAGCCCAGCATGGCGACCTTTAACTATCACATGTCTTCCAATCTCTCTGAACTTTCATCTTCTGAGACATGAAGAAACTTGGAATAATAAAAAATAACAATAACTACCATTTACTGTGTGGCTGTTTTGTGTCACACATTGTAGAAGTACCTAATAAGCTACATCATCTCACTTAATACATCTTCATAACCACCTGCAAGGAAGTATTGTTGTTAATTCACATTTCACAAATGGAAAAATTGAGACTCAGAGAAACTAGTTAATTTGCCCACATTCATATAGCTGACAAGTGGCAAAGACAGGATTTGAACTCAGGACTGGCTGGCATTAATATCCACACTCTTTCCACTCAGTACACAGCCTTACAGAGAATTAACAAAGTCCTTGGTAAGGCAAGAAGTCCTACCAAAACAGATGTTTTTTGTGGATTAAAATGTGAAAACATGAAAATACACAGTTGGTTACCTGACATAGAGTAGGAACTCAGTAAATGTTTATTTTTTTAAAAATCATTATCCTACAACTTGAAACATGTGCAGTGGAGTGGGACAGACGCCCAGTGGCCTTCTATAGGGTTTTAAATGGGTTCTAGGGACAACTATTATATATTTAAAAATAGCAACACTCACATGGTTCCATAGTAAGTCAGTTGGCCAAGTTAAAAATAGATTCTAAACATAGCAAGAGCAGAAACTCAATCTAAGATACCAAGTCATGGAAAGCAGTGACAGCGGTTGCAACTGAAAAAGAAGGGCAGGCATAAACTGATTATGCGTTTGTATAAAATTATCCATCTCCATTTCAGATTTGCTGTATTCCTTCTCTACTGCGGAAAACGCAAATATACATGCACATATATAAGCAAATAAATAAGCGAAGATGACATATTCCTATTGACCTGCAGTAGCATCATTTATATCACTTACGAACCTATTAATTTCGAGGCTTTGTTACTTATTAACACATGCTAGAGACATCACAACAATACGCATTTCCTGAAAACCTTCAGGTGGAGGAGGGAGAACAGGTAATGCTCAAAATATTGGGGGTTCAGATGCACACGTGGCTATACTGGTGGATAACTAGAAAAGATGCAGGACACGAGCTACATTCAGAACTATTCTCTCCGTGCTCAGTGAATTTACAGTGACAGACTTCAAAAGGTGGGTTAACACTGTCATTCTGTCATTCGAAACCCTGGGAGCTGGTATGCCAGATAAAACTCCAATCACTGTGCCAAGGACTCATTTCCTAGCACCACAAGTGGCTCTCAGGAGAAGAGCTGGGGCTTAGGTTCTCCTTTAGTCTCCTCCTTTAAAGTATTTGGAGCACACAATTCATCTTCTCCCAGTTGCTAGGGTGCCCCAGTTGTGGGAGTGATTATTTCGGGAGGAAGCCATGAAGCGTGTATCCTTAAGTCACATAATCTTATTACACGTATATAAACATCCAGAAGAGAATGACAGGTGGGTTTGTATTGCAATTTGAAGAAATGGCATATGACATCAAGCAAACCTTTCTGTAAAAGCACACATTTGAGGAATAATTTCTTTGGTGCCATATAAAGGATTAAAAAAAAAAAACCCACAGAAACACTTGCCATAAAAATTGATTTATAAATTCGGGAACATTTCTGCTGAAAAAAGTTTCAAGGAAGAGGTTGATTTATAAAACATGAAGCCAAGTAGAAGACCTGGGGATAAAACAGGATAGTGATGAAGAGTCCAGGCTTTGGAGTCAGACTGCCTGGGTGCATATCCCAGTTCTGTCAATACAGGCTGCTGGTCTTGGACAAGGCCTTGTTTCCCCAGGTCACAATTTCTTGAAATGTCAGATGGGACTAATTGTAGTATATCCCTCACAGGGTCTTTGTAAGTGTTAAAGTGTTATATGTTAACTATGGTCTAGCACGTAGGATTCTAAATATTAGCTATTATCCTCTGAAAGTAAGAAACAATAGGTATTTTAGTACTTGGGGTAAGCTGATTACTATATCGAGGACTGATTTTTTTTCAAGATTCAAGGGGAGAAAAAAATATTTTACTTTCTGACAGAAAACAACCACCACAACAAACTTTCATCAGTGCAGACTATCCAAACTTAAATAGGAAGTCGTTAAATGAATCTTTGAATAAGGACACTGCATGGGATAGCGGATATCTTCGGTGGCAGCTTCGCACATCACAGACATAATGGTTCAAATGAAGTTCCTTCTGTCCACTTGCTAGAAGAGCTGAGGGCATGGAGCGCGGTCTTGTAACTTGTGGCAGGGAACTGATATATATGCTTCAAATTCTTTGTTTTCTGGCTTATATGGATAAGACATGGAAAATCCAGAAGGAAGAGATAAAAAACTTTCAAATGACTGACATCTTAAAGTTCATCTTTAGCAGAACTGGATCATGGTTTATTCACAATTGTCCAAATCTTTGGTTCCACAAGTTTTTGTTTCAGGCATTGGACAAAGGTGTACGGGTTACAAAAATAGACAAAGTCCATTACTCTTTTGGGTCTTACACATTCCACATATGGATTAAAGAAAGAGCCACATATGTTAGACACCTGAGGTGAGAGAAACAAACCTCATGTAAAAATGAGGGTCAGATTTCTGCTTTCCGCCCAGGTGGAAGGCCTGATTCCGTTGGTGCCATGGAAAATGGGGTTAGCTGCTGATAGAATCATGACAACATTTTTACTCAGGAAAAAGCTATGAATTATGGTAACTCAAACACTAGGATAAATTATGGCTAATATGTTAAATTACATGCCATATAACATGAGGAAATTTGTTACAACTTGAAAAACTTTAAGACAGGTATAATCAGCCTGTCTCTTTATTCACAAATTGGCCTTATAGACGGTCTAATTTTCAGAAATGTTGAAAGCATTTTGGAATCAGATTTAATTGCTCTTGCTCTGTGGTCCTTAACCTCTGAGCATTTCTCTAATATAGTACTTTTATTATTGTGTTTTCTTCCCCCCGTAAATTCTAAAGTACCTGTTCATTAATTGAGCCAAATGATTCAGACAGCATGGATTAAAAAGAAGAGTTCTGGGACATAGCCCTGTTTCACACTATTTCTTGAATGAATTAATACCTTAATTAATCCAGTGTTTCCCAAACTTTATTTAGTTAACCCTTCCTTCTGTTTTTTTTTCAAATCCACGCTGCTTACACTGCTTTGATTTGATATAGATTGACTAATCTTTATTTATTTTTTTTTTAGTCTCATCTTAATTAAAATTATTTGTGAAATCATGGGTTTGAAATACTAGAGTTTCAAATACAAATTAAAATTAAAAAAAAAAGAACTATTTTTTAAAAAAATTATCAACCACCTAAAATAGTCTCCCACTCACTTTGGGAAACAAGGGATTAATTAGTGAAATTTTGAACTGGAAAGGATTTAGGCTTTCTAATCCAACCCAGAGTTCCTCAGAGGTTAAGAGACTCAGCCAACATCACCAACCAAGGGAAGAGGTACAAGCAGAACCTCTGCCAGGTTTAGTGCTGTCTTTACCATGGTTGGCTTTAAACTGTGCCCCCAACCAGCTGAATAACTATTAAAATGTGGAAATTCCTACCAAATAAAATAATTATCTTCTGGGTGTAAATGATGCTAAAGTACTTCTTCTGTCCACAGCTAAGAGGCCCAAGTACTCCTTAAGACCACTAGAATACTTGTTTACTTACTTGCCAAAGCAATCGCTGTCTCCAATTCAAAGATGATAGATTAAAAAGAACAGTATTACACGAACGCTAGACGTTAATAGTAGGGGAAAGTGTGTAGGGGGGAAAGGGAGCATATGAGAACTCTCTATTTTCTGCTCCATTTTTCTATAAACATAAAACTACCCTAAAAAATAAAGTCTATTAAAAATAATTCCTCAAAGCACTCCTTGGAATATATTCTAGAGAAATAAGAGCCTTTACACTAACAGATATGCACACCCATGTTCACTGCAGCACTGTTTACAATAGCAAAAAGATGGAAGCAACCAAGGTGCCCATCAATGGATGAATGGATAAATAAATTACGGTATGTTCACACAATGGAATACCACGCATTGATAAAGGATCTGTGAAACATTTCATAACATGGAGGAATCTGGAAGGCATTATGCTGAGTGAAATTAGTTGCAAAAGGACAAACACTGTATGGGATCACTATTATAAAAACTCAAAAAATAGTTTAAACAGAGAAGAAAATATTCTTTGATGGTTACGAGAGGGGAAGGGAGGGAGGGAGAGGGGTATTCACTAAGTAGATAAGAACTATTTTAGGTGAAGTGAAAGACAGCATGCAATACCGAGAAGTCAGCACAACTGGACTAAACCAAAAGCAAAGAAGTTTCCTGAGTAAACTGAATGCTTCAAAGTCCAGCAAAGCAGGGGTGGGAGCTTGGGAACCATGGTTTCAGGGGACACCTAGGTCAATTGGCATAAAAAAATCTATTAAGAAAATATTCTGCATCCCACTTTGGTGAGTGGTGTCTGGGGTCTTAAACAGCAGCAAGCGGCCAGCTAAGATGCATCAATTGGTCTTATCCCACCTGGAGCAAAGGAGAATGAAGAATAACAAAGACATAAGGTAATTATAAGCCCAAGAGACAGAAAGGGCCACGTAAATCAGAGACTACATCAGGGCCACATAAACCTGAGACCAGAAGAACTAGGTGGTGCCCGGCTACAAAAGATGATTGCCTGACAGGGAACACAACAGAGAATCCCTGATGGAGCAGTAGAGCAGTGGGATGCAGACCTTAAATTCTCATGAAAAGACCAGACTTAATGGTTTGACTGAGATTAGAAGAACCCTGGAGGTCATGGTCCCCAGACCTTCTGTTAGCCTAAGACAGGAACCATTCCCAAAGCCAACTCTTCGGGCAGGGATTGGACTGGACTGTAAGACAGAAAATGATCCTAGTGAGGAGTGAGCTTCTTGGCTCAACTAGACATATGTGACTATGTGGGCATCTCCTGTCTGGAGGGGAGATGTGAAGGCTGAGGGGGACAGAAGCTGGCTGAATGGACACAGGGAATCCAGGGTAGAGAGAAGGAGTGTGCTGTCTCATTAGGGGGAGAACAACTAGAAGTATATAGCAAGGTGTATATAAATTTTTGTATGAGAGACTGACTTGATTTCCAAACTTTCACTTAAAGCACAATAATTTTTTTTTTAATCCTTCAAAAACAAATAAACAACAAAAATAATGATATTGGAGCATGAGTCCTATTCAAAACTGAAATCATATCTTACCAAGATCTTTCTTGTCCATTTTATTTTAGTAGTGGTGTTTTGCTGTGGACTATTAAAAAGCATTAAGGAGCCAGGAAAAGATAGCTCAAGGTTGGAGAGCTGGACCTATTTATAGAATTGTGCAGAGATGCATGTACAACAACCTTGGATGGTATATAAAAACTATATGTTCTATAGGGCCTGAATTGGAAGTGAAATTTGCCTTTAACATTATCAAGATACCCGTTGCTGTCAAATCGATTCTGACTCAAAGCAACCTTACAGGACAGAGTAGAACTGCCCCACAGAGTTTCCAAGGCTATAATCTTTGCGGAGCCCTGGTGGCATAGTAGTTAGGAGCTACAGCTGCTAACCAAAGTGCTGGCAGTTTAAGTCCACCAGTCCCTCCTTGGAAATCTTGTGGGGCAGGTCTACCCTGTCCTATAGGGTAGCTATGAGTCAACTGCTACATTCTCTCCCACGGTGTGGCTGCTGAGTTCCAACTGCCAACCTTTAAGTTAGCAGCTGAGTGCTTAAGCACTGTGCCACCAGAGCTCAAGATAGTGACTCTATTTAACATTTTTGACCTCATATCCTATAAGTATTGTCACTAGGTAAATGATACTTAAGGGAAAGATTACAACAATTATTATCCTAAGATTTCAAAGTATATCAAGTGGTAAAAACGTTATGTCCATCTTAAAGAAAGGGAGGCACAGAGGCCTAACGTTCCTAAATGGCAACAGATCAAACACAGAAACAAAATTCAGGGTTCCAGATCTCTGGCTAGCCCATCATGCTGTTCATTGTTAAAGTAATTATTTAAAAAAAAATAATTAGTAGAGAGAAAGACATGGTCGTAGTCTTTTGGGTGCTCACGTTAAAAAAAAAAAAAGCCATTTATAAGACGATGTACATAAGCCTCTGTATAGACATAGCTATTTAAGATCGTTCAGGGAAGGTTTTGTGTTTGTAAGCATTCATTTTCAAAATATTTATTAAATTCCTGGTTGCACCTTTTTTTTTTTCTTCCCATGAAAAACACTGTTGTGTTATTTAGGGCAAATGCAATGCATAGCCCTCTCCCCTATGAGATAAGCCATAACTAGTACTACATTTCTAGTTAGTGTCCTACTTAATTAAAGGTGTGTGAATTCAAATGCCTTGAGACCCATGCAACAGTACTGAAATAAAATTTAGCGAATAGACTTAGTCAAATAGCTTAAATTTGCAATTCCTTGCTCCTGTACAAATAAGTATAACCTGCCACTTACCTCCTGGAGAAAGACACCTTCAGGTTAATGATACACTTCTATGGTGTTCCAGATTGCCAATGGATAGTTTTCACATACTGTAGATACAAACCATTGCTGGGTATGCTAAGGTGTCATGGATTGAATTGTGTCCCCCCCAAAATTTGTGTTAACTTGGTTAGGCCATGATTCCCAGTATTGTGTGGTTGTCCTCCATTTTGTGATTGTAATTTTATGTTGAGAGGATTAGGGTGGGGTTGTAGCACAACCCTTGCTCAGGTCACCTCCCCGATCTAAGGTAAAGGGAGTTTCCCTGGGGTGTGGCTTGTACCACCTTTTATCTCTCAAGAGATAAAAGGAAAGGGAAGCAAGCAGAGAGTTGGGGACCTCATACCACCAAGAAAGCAGCACCAGAAGCAGAACACGTCCTTTGGACACGGGGTTGCTGTGCCTGAGAAGCTCCTCAACTACGGGAAGATTGAAGACAAAGACCTTCCTTCGGAGCTGACAGAGAAAGAAAGCCTTCCCCTGGAGCCGACGCCCTGAATTTGGACTTGTAATCTACTAGACTGTGAGAAAATAAATTTCTCCTTGTTAAAGTCATCCACTTGTGGTATTTCTATTATAGCAGCACTAGATGACTAAGACATAAGGGTAAGGCCATGGCAAGGGTACAGTATGCACTGTATACCATTTAGAGGAGAAAGTAGCTTTGGTGGGTAGGTATTTCAATTTCATGGGTCATTTATTTAGTCTGCTTCCATACAGATTAATTTAGTGAAGGCAGAAGTCCAAGCTGCACTGAAAGCATTGGTGAAAAAAACAAGGCTCCAGGAATTGATGGAATACCAACTGAGATGTTTCAGCAAACAGACGCAACATGGGAAGGGCTCACTCGTCTATGCCAAGAAATTCATAAGACAGCTACCTGGCCAACTGACTGGGAGAGATCCATATTTGTGTCAATTCCAAAGAAAGATGATCCAACAGAATGTGGAAATAATCGAACGGTATCATTAATATCACACACAAGCAAAATTTTGCTGAAGATCATTCAAAAATCATAACAGCAGTACATTGACAGGGAACTGCCAGAAATTCAAGCTAGATTCAGAAGGGGATGTGGAATGAGGGATATCATTGCTGATATTAGATGGATCTTGGCTGAAAGCAGAGAATACCAGAAAGATGTCTACCTGTGTTTTATTGACTACGCAAAGGCATTTTTCTATGTGGATCATAACAAATTACGGATGACATTACAAAGAATGGGAATTCCAGAATGCTTAATTGTGCTTATGTGGAACCTGTACTTAGACCAAGATGCAGTTGTTCATACAGAACAAAGGGATAGTGCATGGTTTAAAATCAGGAAAGGTGTTCATCAGGGCTATATCCTTTCACCGTACTTATTCAATCCATATGCTGAGCAAATAACCCAAGAAGCTGGACTATATGAAGAAGAACGGGGCATCAGGACTGGAGGAAGACTCATGAACAACCTGTGATATGCAGATAACACAACCTTGCTTGCTGAAAGTGAAGAGGACTTGAAGCACTTACTGATGAAGATCACACAGCCTTCAGTATGGATTACACCTGAATATAAAGAAAACAAAAATCCTCACAATTGGACCAATAAGCAACAACAAGATAAATGGAGAAAAGGTTGAATTTGTCAAGGATTTCATTTCACTGGGACCCCCAATCAATGCCCATGGAAGCTGTAGTCAGGAAATCTAAGGACACGCTGCATTGGGCAAATATGCTGCAAAAGACCTCCTTAAAGTGTTGAAAGGCAAAGATGTCACCTTGAGGTCTAAGGTGTGCCTGACCCAAATCATGATGTTTTCAATAGCCTCATATGCACGCAAAAGCTGGACAATGAATAAGGAAGCCAGAAAAATAACTGATGTATTTGAATTATGGTGTTGGTGAAGAATACTGAACATACCATGGACTGCCAGAAGAACAAACGAATCTGTTTTGGAAGAAGTGCAGGCAGAATGCTCCTTAGTAGCATGGATGGTAAGACTTCATCTCACATACTTTGGGCATGTTATCAGGAGGGACCGTTCCCTGGAGAAGGACATCACGCTTGGTGAGCGAAAAAAAAAGGAAGACCCTCAATGAGACAGATTGATACAGTGGCTGCAACAATGGGCTCAAACATAGCAATGATTATGAGGATGGCACAGGACTGGGCAGTGTTTTGTTCTGTTGTACACAGTGTTGCTATGAGTTGAGACTGACTTGATGGCACTTAATAGCACAGCAGCAAACTTAGTGAAGTCTGGGAAAAAACGGGATGGGTGGTGAGTTAGTGTGCATGCGCACAGTGACCTGCTATCTTAAAATTACCAGCTCTGAAAGTACCTTGGCAAATAGAGAGAAGCTACGTTTGTGTATTCTCTGTTGTGTCTTACAGACAGTCTTGTACACAGTAGGCACTTCATAAATATTTTCTGAAAGCTGAGTGAATTTTCCTCCTTCGAGAATGGACACCAGTTTGTCAAACTGACTCCCGCTCCTGGTGACCACGTGTGTGTCCGAGTCGAGCTGTGCTCCGTAGGGTTTTCAGTGGCTGACTTTCTGGAAGAAGATTACCAGGCCTTTCTTCCTAGGTGCCTCTGGGTAAACTTGAACCTCCAGCCTTTTGGTTAGCAGTCGAGGATGCTAACAATTTGCACCACCCAGGGACTCTTTGAGAATGGATAGGGAGGCTAAAACGAACAACAGTCCCCAGGACTTTGCAGCTACCTTCCTTTTATTACTTGGTGAGGAAAGGCTATGTTTGTGTAAGAAAAAATGAGAAAGAGAGAATTAAGTACACCCTTCACCGTTTAACCAGTTTTCCCTTGGTTTGGACTTCTCTGCCCCCACCCTATGCATAACCCAGAGCTCTTCTCAACATCATTTTCCCCTGCCTATCCAAGCCTCCCTAAAAATAACTTCCTTTTCTAACATCTTTCTCATCACCACTATTCACTCCTAATCTCACCTTTCCTAGCTTTCTTGAAAATATAGCTGACCTGAATAAAAAAGCAAAGTATAAAGAAAGACCCAGCAAAACCTGTGAAGACTTTTTAAAAAATCTTGCTGTTTGTATTGTCTATTCACATAGTTATGCCTTAGTGATGTTCTCTGTTGGGGATGGGGCTGCATATCCGTGTCCTAGGGCAATTACTAGGTAATGTGGAAATTTATCAAGGAGGTTAGCTTTCAATTCAAAAGCGTGTCCAGTCTCAACCGATTGTTATTCACAGGCATTTTATTAAGTGTTCATCAACTTCAGTCACCACAATCCCAGGCAGGCCTACACAGTCAAAGTGAAGCACAGAACTGAGTCATTTTCTGTTCAATTTTTTTTTTTCTAAAATGTTTATTTTTCTTTCTTTTTTTGCTCAGTTTTAAGAGTACAAATGGAATTGTCTGTAATACAAAGTAACAGTATAAAATTACTTTTTAGTATCTGTTTGCTGATTATCTACAGCAGTAAAAAATCCATACATCTATATACTATATAAGGAGCTCTGGTGGCGCAGTGGTGAAGAGCTTCTCCAAAAGCTTGGTGGTTTGAACCCATCAGCTGCTCCATGACAGAAAGACATGGCAGTCTGCTTCCAGAAAGATTTACGGCCTTGGCCCGAGTGTGGCCCCTGGACACCTTTTTAACTCAGTACTGAAAGAAAAAAAAAACTCCTGAAGTTTACCCTTTAGCCAAAGATTAGACAGACCTATAAAACAAACAATAATATATGAGACTAAGTGGGTGTACCAGACCAAAAGCAAAGATAAGAAGGTAGGAAGGGACAGGAAAGCTGGATGAATGGAAATGGGGAACCTGAGGTCGAGATGGGGATTGTGTTCACACATTGCGGGTTGGCAACCAATGTCACAAAACAATATGTGTATTGTTTAATGAGAAACTAATTTGCTCTGTAAGCTTTCACCTAAAGCACAATAAAAAAAATTAAAAAAAAAAAAAAGAATCTAGATTAAAAAAAAATTATTGCCTTGGAAACCCTATGGGGCAGTTCTACTCTCTTCTATAGGGTAGCTAAGAGTCAGAAAGGACTCGACACCACCGGGTTTGTTTTTGGTTTTATATACTGTATCTATTTATTCATCCCCAAGGGCACTTTTCCTTTGCCATGTAAGAGCCTCATGAACCACCATTAATCTGTATGAATTTTGGGAAGGAAAATTAATTTTAATACTGGCAGCAGTGGTGTGGTAGGGTGGCAAAAGAGCCACATATGCCAGGCATACCCTCTTACCATCTCAGAAAGTCAAGGCCTTTATGACTCAGGGATCATATCTGTAGAAATTTTGTTAAGATCCTAGAACATTTACAACACCCCTATTTGTTAATTTCATTATCCTATCTCTTTCTCCACAGATTAGCAATAAAATGCTTAAAAAAAAAAAATGCTGTCTTGGATTGAATTATGTCCACCCAAAAATATGTGTATCAACCTGGCTGAGCCATGATTCCCAGTATTGTGTGGTTGTCCTCCATTTTGCATTTGTAATTTTATGTTAAAGAGGATTAGGGTGGGATTATAACACCCTTACTAAGGTCATATCCCTGATCCAATGTAAAGGGAGCTTCCCCGGCGTGTGGCCTGCAACGTCTTTTATCTTACAAGAGATAAAAGGAAAGGGAAGCAAGCAGAGCTTAGGGTATCTCATAATACCAAGAAAGGAGTGCCAAGTGCAGAGCAAGTCCTTTGGACCTAGGGCCCTGCACGGAGAAACTCGTAGTCTGGGGGAACATTGACGAGAAGGCCGACAGAAAGAGAAAGCCTTTCCCTGGAGCTGACACCCTGAATTTGGACTTTTAGCCTATTTTACTGTGAGGAAATAAACTTCTCTTTGTTAAAGCCATCCACTTGTGGTATTTCTGTTACAGCAGCACTAGATAACTAAAAGGGAATTTGGTACCAAGAGTAGGGTGCTGCTCTAACAGATCCTTAAAATGTGGAAGGAGTTTTGAAACTGTGAATGGATAGAGGACCGGCAGCAGCAGCGAATCGGTAGCAACAAAACTATAAGACCAGCACCACACAGCGCTGGAGGCGACCCACCAAGTGAAAGAGCTGAGTGCCTGAGCACAGGAGGCTTCCTGGTGGAGTGAGGTGCCTCTGGGCACTTATCAGTGGAGCTAGACTTGCTGACCCAGGCCCACGGAGCAAGACAGCTGAGTGCCTTCCAGCTGAAGCTTACTGGCATAGCAGGGTGCCTCCAGGGACTTATTGGTGGAGATACAGAGCTTTGGAACACTTGCCCTAGCAGGGTAGATGCGGGTGTGAGGCCCGAAGTGCTGAGAGACCAAGTAGCCAGGAAAAAGAAGCTGAAGAGACAAGGAACACAAGAACCCTAGCTGCCTTAGTCTCAAAAGGTATGGCAAGACCTCTGGGGTTTCAAAGGGTAGAGCCATGGCCTCTGGTGTTTCTAAGGGTGGAGTCACCATTCAAATAGAGTAGGAGAATGGTGCTCCTAAAGCAGAAGGAACAGAGTTGCTGTCCCAGTGAGCCTAAATAGTCGGGTTACAAAATGAGATATAACGATGATATCTTACATTTATAAAGAAGCAGTATAAATGATAAACACTGTCTTAGTCATCTAGTGCTGCTGTAACAGAAATACCACAAGTGGATGGCATTAACAAAGAGAAATTTATTCTCTCACTGTCTAGTAGGTTACAAGTCCAAATTCAGGATGTCAGCTCCAGGGGAAGTCTTTCTCTTTCTGCTGGGTCTGGAGGAAGATCCTTGTCCTCAATCTTCCTCTGGTTGAGGAGCTTCTCAGGCACAGCAACCCCGTGTCCAAAGGATGCACTCTGCTCCTGGTGCTGCTTTCTTGGTGGTATGAGGTCCCCAACTCCCTGCTTGCTTCCCTTTCCTTTTATCTCTTAAGAGATAAAAAGTGGTGCAGGACACACCCAGGGAAACTCCCTTTGCCTTGGATCAGGGAGGTGACCTGAGTAAGGGTGGTGTTACAATCCCACCCTAATCCTCTCAACATGAAATTACAATCACAAAATGGAGGACAACCACACAATACTGGGAATCATGGCCTAACCAAGTTGATACACACATTTTTGGGGGGACATGGTTTCACCTCCTCTTCTGTCATCTAAAAGCTAGTATCTGGCCAGGCCTTTAACTCTTTGTCTGCCCAGATTAGGACAAATTAGATGTCATTACCTCTTTCCCTAAAAGTCACTAAGAAGCTTTGCCAATTGGTTTGCTTGAGCTTTGAAGCAATAAAAAATAGGGAGTGTGGGGCAGGAAGGGAGGTGAAAAATCATTTCTGTGGAGAAGTTCTGCCCTTATATTCTTCTCTAAATAGTTAGGTTACTAAATGGGATATAATGATGATATCTTACATTTATAAAGAAGCAGTATAAATGATAGACATATAGATCAATGAATAGAATTGAGAGTCCAGAAATAAACCTGTACATCTATGATCAATTGATTTTCAACAAAGGTGCTAAGTCCATTCGATGAGTAAAGAATAATTTTTTCAGTAAATGGTTCTGGGACAACCGGATTTCCACAAGCAAACAAATGATATTGGACCCACACATCATATCATATATGAAAATCAACTCAAAATAGATCAATAACTTACTTGTAAGAACTAAAACTCCGAGAACAAAACACAGGGGTAATGCTTTGGGACTTAGTTTTTGACCATGGATTCTTAGATATGATGCCAAAAGCATGTGGAACAAAAGACAAAATAGATAAATTAGACTTCAGCAAAATGAAAAACTTTTGTGCATCAAAAGGCTTTATCAACAAAGAGACAATCTACAGAATGAGATAAAATATGGGTTTAATATCCAGAATATATAAAGGGCTCCTACAACTCAACAACAAGCAACTCAATTTAAAAATGGGCAAAGGTAAACGCTTGTGAGTGGCCAACTAAGATGTAACTATTATTCTCTTCCTATCTGAAACAAAGGAGACTGAAGAAAACTAAAGATTCAAGGAAGCAATTAGTCCAAAGGACTAATGGCCTGCATGAACTATAAGCTCCTCTAGCCTGAGACCAGAAGAACTAGATGGTGCCCAGCTATCACCACTGATTGTTCTGACCAGGAACACAATAGAAGGTCCTGGTTAGAATGGACGAAAAATGTAGAACAAAATTTCATAGAAAAGACCAGACTGCTGACTGATACTAGAGGGACCCCTGAGACTATTGCCCTAATACACCCTTCAAACTTGGAGCTGTAGCCACTCCCAGAGGACACCTTTCAGCTAAATAATAGGCTGGCCTATAAAAGGAATAACAATCATGAGGAAAGTGCTCCACAAAACAATCAACCATATGAAATCAAAGGGGCGACATTCGCCCAAAAGCAAAGATGAGAAGGCAGGGAGGGGCAGGGAAACAGGACAAAGAGAAATGGGGAACCCAGGGTGGAACTGGTGAGAGTGCTCACATCTTGTGGGGATTGCAACCACTGTCATGGAATAATCTGTGCATGAATTATTGAATGGAAAACTAATTTGCTGTGTAAACTTTCACCTAAAGGACAAGAACATGTTTAAAAAAAAATGGGCAAAGGTCTTGAACAAACATTTCACCAAAGAACATGTACGAATGGCCAATAAGCACATGAAAGGATGCTCAATGTCACATTAGTCATTGTTGTTAGGTGTTAAGTCAGTTCTGAGTCATAGTGATCCTCTATGTAGAACAGAATGAAACACTGCCCTGTCCTGTGGCATCCTCACCATCTTCACTATGCTTGAGCCCATCGTTGTAGCCACTGTGTCAATCCATCTCTTTGAGGGTCTTCTTCTCTTTTGCTGACCCTCTACTTTACCAAGTATGCTATCCTTCTTCAGGTACTGGTCCCTCCTGATAACACGTCCAAAGTATGTCATTAGGGAAATGTTAGTCAAAATCATAATGAGATACCACTTCACATCCACTAGGATGGATATTATCAGAAAACAAGTATTGACATGGATGTGGAGAAATTGGAACCCTCATCCATTGCTGGTGAGAATGTAAAATGATGCAGCCACTGTAGAAAACAATTCGAGAGCTTCCCAACAAGTTAAACATGGAATTAATCATACGATCCATCAATTCTACTCCTCAGTATATGCCCAAAAGACTTAAAAGCAGGGCCTCCAACAGATACTTGTACATTCATTGTAGCACTATTCACAATAGCCAAAAGGTGGAAACAACCCACGAGTAAACAGATGAATGAATAAACGAAATGTGAGATAGATATGTATGATATATATATATATGGAAGCCTGGTGGTGCAGTGGTTAAGAGCTTGGCTGCTAACCAAAAGACTGGCAGTTTCAATCTACCAGCCACTCCTTGGAAATCCTATAGGACAGTTCTACTCTGTTCTATAAGGTAGCTATGGGTCAGAATCGACTTGATAGCAATAGTTTGGTTTACATACATACATATATATATATATATATTCAGCCATAAAGAGACATGAAGTTCTGATACATGCTACCATATGGAAGAACCTTGAAAATATTACGCTGAGTGAAACGTCACACACAAAAGGACAAATATTGTATGATCCCACTTACATGAAATATCAAGAAATAGAGACCAAAGTTTACTAGTGGTTACCAGGGGTGGGTGGGAGGGGGAAAAGGGAATTATTAAGGGGCACTGATTTCTGTTAACAGTGATGAAAAACATTTAGAAAACAGTGCTGATGGCTGCACAATGTGGTGAATGTAATTACTGTCACTGAATTACAAAGTAAAAATGGTTGACATAACAAATGTTTTGTTATATATATTTTATCACAATTAAAAATAATTAAAAAGAAAATAAAGATGCAGCAGTACAGCACAGTGGCTCTGGAATCAGGTCTATATTCCTAACCAGCTCCCTTACTTACATAGCTATGTGACCTTACGTAGACCATTTATGTGGATTTATTTTTTTTTTTTCTTAGTATCAGCCTCAGCAGGATTAAATGAGATAATGTATATAAGGTACTTACATAGCTTAATAAGAAAGAGCTACTTTTATTATTGTAATGCTGTAAGGAAACCATACCCTTATTCTGTATAGTCAGATGTTTTCCTTTTGAGATCACAATGGGTGGTGTCTTCCTCGAAGGCGTGGACATTTTTGATGTTAATGATCTACAAAAGGGATGTACGTTGTGTTAGGAAACTAGAATTGGACAGATCAGAGAGGGAACTTCCTTCTTCCCATTTTTCCCGGGTCTAGAGCTCAAGGAATCTATGCTTAAGGGCATACTTACTTGCTAGGTTTAAAGAAACCAGGAAAGGGCCATAAACTGAAGATGAGTAAACTAGATCATGTAAACTAGATCACATGGCATGTAGCTGGCAGATTACAGTAGTTACCAGTGTAACCCTGGAGTCAAACCATCTCCAGTTGTGTTAGCTGAAGCATTGGAAAAGCAAAGCTTTCCCAGGGGAAGGTGAATCTCGGGACAGAAGCTGGAGTTGACCTCTAAGAGCTCTTTCCTACGGGGAGCTGGGGGGTTATTTCACTTAGAGATTTCCTTCCAAGTTCCTTAACTTTTAAAGATTTCAGTTACATCTGTGGAGTCTCATGAAAACACTAAGATAGGGAGTTTGGGCATTATTATTTCTATTTTTGTGAATTAACTAAGTTTTAAAGAGATTGCATGACTTGTCTGGGATCATGAGGTCAGTACATGGCAATGCCCAAGGATATGCCAGTGTTTGTTCTTTCAATCATTCCTAGTCCAAAGAGATTTGTATTATCCCCATACTATGAAAGTAAACATCGTGTGAACATGTTTTGGACTATCATTTTGCATACCTGTTGCCATCAAGTCGATTCCAACTCGTAACGACCCTATAATACAGAGTAGAACTGCCCCATAGGGTTTCCAGGGAGCGGCTGGTGGATTCAAACCACCGACCTTTTGGTTAGCAGCAGAGCTCTTAACCACTGCGCCACCAGGGCTCAAATTTTGCATTAGTTACATCAATTTACCCTTCCCACTTCACCCAAATCTTAGATAACTGAGTCAATTGTACCCAGAATAAATATTTTCTGGGTCCCTCGTGGGCATGGTACCGAAGCTTATCCGAATATATTTAATTCACTATAAATTCAAGCATGCAAAAAGATATAATCTGTGCAAATCCACCTGGACCCACAGAATAATCAATCAAGTAAATATCATCCATCTAAAATTATGCTCTTGTTTCTCTGATTTCGCCTTCGGTTGCGTAATACCCACGAGTGGAACCAAAAATATTTTTCTGATTCTAAATTTCTGAAAATTGCCTTGAAAATGAAAAAATGCTTTTGCAGCATACAGTATTACAAAGTTACTCAAGCTATAGCTCAGAAACAAAATACATTCAAAGGAAAAAAAAGAAAAACATGGTTGTAGATCGCCACTGTCCAAAACAAGGTAATAATATTTAAAAAGGGTTAAAAGTGTAATATAGTCAGGGGTCAGGTTTCCACAACCAAAGAAAGGAGGAAAGTCAAGTGTCAGCAATAATTACTAATTGCACTGAGGGCCTTTAGCTTATTTGGATAATCATTTTCACCTTGAGGCAAGTTTTCCAGAATAATTACACAATCTTATGTCTAATCAGCAGTTGAAAACTATTAAGCACCTAACGTGTGCCCCAAATTAGGCTAGGTGCTAAGAGTTTATATAAGTGTATAAGACTAGGCTCCTGACTTCAAACCAAATGGGAGGGGGTTAAATAACACACTTTTTTTTTTTTCACTCATCCAAACTTAAGAGTGTTCTCTTAAATGTGCTTTAGGAGTTCAGAAGAGATTAACATGGTTTGAAACGATTTAAGTAATAAAAATCTTTGCTAAACCGTTAAATTTAGTCAAAAATATAAAAATATTGGGGGGATAAAGTTTGCACAGAATCTGTTAAATTCTTAGTTTTTATTTATAAATGTTTATATAAGAATTCCATTTTATTAACATGAACTGCTGATACTTTCACTGGTACAAGACTATAATGCAAAAGAAAAACCTGTCTTACTTGGAGTAACTTTGCTGAATCTGAGTCTTTTAAAAAAAAGTCACTGAGAAGACTCACTCCTGTCTTAATTCTAACAATATATATTTCAGATACGAAAATTAAAAAATCGTTCTAAGCATTAGGTATATGGATGAATACAGCAGGTCCCATCTTCAAGAGCTTACAGTTTGGTATGAGAAAACAAATAACTAAACAATGTCATTGCAAATTAATGTGAGAAGTTCTATAATAAAAGTACAGGGGCCACAGAGGAAGAGGGAAACTTCAAGGAGGAGGTGACCTTCAAGGAGGTCATCCTGCGGACAGGCGAAAAAAAACGAAAAACCAAACCCGTTGCCGTCCAGTAGATTCTGACGCATAAAAAAAATAGGTAGGGACAAAGAATGTGTCTGGGAGAGTGAATGCTGAATCAGGGAGAGAAAAGGGAAAGACCTCCAAAAAACGGAAAACTGCAAAAGCGTATGATAAGGCACAGTGAGTGAGTAGTAAATCTGAGACCAAATTTGGGGTTTCCTACATTTACTTCTAGGTTTTCATTATCTATATGGACATAGTCGTCTTTACAAACAAGTCACTAGCCCATAATGGCTCTGAAATTGAAATATGAATGCTATGTTTAATTTTCTATATTTGGGTTGTTAATAATTCACTGTACACAACTATATTCATGTCATATAAACATCTTCCAATGTGAGAAAGTTTGTGATGACACAATCGTTTATATTGAATTTCACACAGAATGTTAATCACAGCACCACATGAACTACCTTCTATCGAAAAAATTAATTCAGTAAGGAAGAATATAGTCAGTTTGCTTTAGGGTTTAGTCAAAGATTACTGAAACAGAATTACTCAGAGGAGCATAAAAATCTGTGTAAATACATTAATACCGTGCAATTTGAAGGCCTCTTAAAATTTACATACATGCTTTTACACACATCACGTCATTTAAATTAATACAGCACACGCACGTATCATTTCAGGTTTAAGTTTATCTAATCATTTACGCTTGGATTTGTTATTCAAAGATCATTAAAAAAAAAATTCTAGTCTAGTGAATTTCTCCTTAGAATAAAACATTCAAAAACTTGAATACCACGCTACAGCTGCAAAGTTTCAGAAAAGGATTTACAACTTTTCTATAGTAACTTTAACTGGAAGTCATGCCAAATTTCACAACTAGGAACATTTAAATGTATGTAATACCGAGCACAACATGGGCATGTTTTTGTTGCTATGAGAACCTGCTATTTTGTGTCAGAAATTGCAGCCTTGGCGACGCAGTGTTTGCGCCTCTCCTACCCATGTTTTTCTACAGCTATTCCTCTCCTGTAGTAATAATAGTCTAATGACTCCGGTTTCCTCTTGCACCCGGCCCAGTTTTCCGTTTTAGCTCCAGTTCTCACAGGCTGTGCGGTCGCCTTTTCTGGGAGGGCGCAGAGGACAGGCCGGGAGCAAACGCCGAGGGCAGGAGCGGGGTTGGGTCGGCGGTTCTGCAGCAGCCTGGGCGGCTCCCCTGCGCTCGGCCGCCGTGAATGGGAAGGGGAGGAGGCTCGCTTGCAGTTGGCAATCACCCCCGCGGGAGCCGGGCTTTTCACTCAGCAGCTCTACGGCTGCTTTTAAAATCTGCAGTAAAAATTCGAGCAACGCCACGTCGTCCAAACAGGAGAGGAGGGGGGAGAGTAGTATGTCTGCGATGTCCCCAGATGGAGCAGAATTATTTAATACTAAAGGGCTCGGAACCTTAGTAAAACTCCCCGAGGCCACAGGGCTCAGGCCGGGGCACTGAAGGACCTGAAATGGCCGGGAAGCGTGGCGAGCGGGTCTGGGGCTGCAGAAGCGGGCTTTGGTCGCCCGGACGCTGGAGCTGCACGTGGCGGGAAAGGGGGAAGGGCGCGCGTTCGCAGCACTCCCCCTCCCGGGCCTCTCTCCCCAGGGTCTCCCGCCCCGGGGATTCGGAGCGGCCCATCCTCCCAGCGGGGCTGGAGGGGGAAAGGGCGCCGCGACCTAGGTTAACGATAGGCATCTCCCAGGCGACGGGCTCCGCACCAAGATGGCGGAGGATAGAGCATGGGAAAGCACAGGTAAGAGCCTCTGGGGAAGCGGCTGAGCTTGCTGTTCACCGCGACCCGGGGCTGCGCAGGGAAGCTCTTGGGGGACTCGTTCGCCCTCCATCCTGAGCCCCTACTCGCAGGGAGAGGGTAAACTGAGGGGAGGCCCGCCGCTTCCAGTTCCGAGGCTTCCCCGAGCCGACGCCTCGGCCCCGCCTCCCCCTTTCTTCCCGCTCCCCACCCCTCCCGTCTCCTCCTCCTCCCGCCCTCCCTTCCCCACCCCTCCCCAGGAGGGCCGAGTCTCGGCTCCGGCGCGGGCTGCGGCTGAGGCGCCGGCAGGGAAGGTAATAATGGCGTCCTTGTGCCCGGTCGCCGGGACGCCGCCTCCAAGCCCGGGCCAGGGGTTCCCGGTGCTGCGGGCGCTACGGCGGCAGCTGCCCAGGCTGTGGACACCGCTGGGCGGCCCGGGTGAGGACAGGTTCTGGCCGTCAGAATCTAGCTGGATCCTCTTCGGCCGCGTGGAAACCCCGCCCGAGCCCTGCCTGATGGTGTTTGCGGCCACCATTTTGCCTCCCTAGCGAGGAGGTGGGAGGAGAGGTCACAGCAGCTGCTTCGGCGTCTCGTCGGGAATGCCTGCCCTGCGGCTGGTTTTGCGCCTCCCTCTTTTCCTCACCCCCGGCCTGTTGTCTTAAGAAACAAAAAACGTAAAACAATTTTAATAAAGACTAAGTTGCAAAATCGAGTGGCCACGCTTTAAAAAGCCTGTGCTCCGGCCGGGCGGAGAGGCTCGGTCACTGTAGGTCATCGGGGCAGGATTGATGTGTTTCATGTTTGGGGAAGCGGAAAACCGATTATCCACGTTTATTTGCAAGACTTTTAAATTGTTTTCATTGAGTAATGTGATTTAACACCCAAACGTTGATCACTACCTTCTCTTAGTTACCCGTTTTATTAAATTGTTTAGTAATTGACAAAGTCACCGGAAAAACAATATTTAAAAAACCATAAAGGAGTAGAGGTAAACACTTTGCCCGTGAAAAAAAATACTCCACCTTTGTTTCCTTTCTTGAGCGCTCAAAACACTATCAACATACCATTTTTCTCAGCATGAAACAAAGTGAATTCAGGTTAATAACTAATATTTACAAACGAAAAAACAGCCCTGAGATGTTTTTAGTCGTTTGTTGTGGCGATCACAGAAAAATAGCGGAGAAAAGAAACTGCCGAAGATCCGTCTTTTGATAATAGTAATACTGCTTGATCTTTATGACGGTAAACCTTAGGAGCCAGAATTATTTAATAAATGCTTTTTATTTTAAAATGTCCTTAGAGTTGTATGGTACTGTTTAAAAAGCGTCAGGGTACATTGTAAGAGAAGTGATCACATATTTTTTAGATAATTTTAGGTAATTTGAAAGCCTTCCTAGAAAGAATGATATAGTTAAAAATTTTTTAATTGTGTTAAGCATATTTTGTAGAAAGAAAAATCTGATGAATACAATTAGAGTTAAAAGATTTTATTGGAGGAGTGAAGGAAACCAAAGACTTAAGGAAGAAATTAGTCCACAGGACTAATGGCTTACACAACCACAGACTCTTCTAGCTTGAGACTAGAACTAGGTGGTGGTACCACTACTACCGTTCTCACCAGGAATGAATCAGAAGGTCCCAGTTAGAATGGGAGAAAAATGTAGAATAAAACTCAAATTCATAAAAAAACAAAAAAACCCAACAGACTTACTGGACTGATAGAGACCGGAGGAACCCCTGAGACTATAGCCCTAAGGTACCTTTTGATCTGAAACTGAAGCCACTCCTGCAGGTCACCTTTCAGCCAAATAATACATTGGCCTATAAAATAAAAACACTCATTGGAAATGTGCTCCTTTAAATAGTCAACTATATAAGACCAAATGGTTAACACTTACCCAAAAGCAAAGATGAGAATGCAAGGAGGGGCAGGGAGACTGGATGGATGGAAACAGGGCAGGCTGGGTAGAAATGGTGGAGTGTTGACATTGTGAGGGCTGTACGTGATGGACTCGCGAGTCTGTTCCATTGGTTTATTTTTATTTATTAGATTCTTTTTAAAAGTAGAAATAGTGGTGCTCAGAGGTCAATTTATATCAATAAATGCACAAATACAAAAAGAAGAAAGGGCCAAAATCAAAGAACTGTCGCTACAGCTTGAACAAATAGAGAGCAACAAAAGAAACCCTCAGGCACTAGAAGAAAGCAAATAATAAAAATTAGAGCAGAATTAAATGAATTAGAGAACAGAAAAAAGAGTTAACAAGAACAAAAGCTGGGTCTTTGAAAAAATTAACAAAATTGATAAACCATTGGCCAGACTGACAAAAACAGGAAAGGAAGCAAATAACCTGAATAAGAAATGAGATGGGCGATATTACAACAGACCCAACTGGAATTAAAAGAATTGTGTCAGATTACTATGAAAAATTGTACTCTAACAAATTCAGAAACCTAGAAGAAGTGGATGAATTCCTAAAAACACACTACCTACCTAAACTTTAACACAGACAGAGGTAGAACAACTAAATAGACCCGTAACAAAAGAAGAGATTGAAAAGGTAATCAAAAAACTCCCAACAAATAAAAAGCCCTGGTCTGGATGGCTTCACTGCAGAGTTGTACCAAACTTTCAGGGAAGAGTTAACACCACTACTATTAAAGGTATTTCAGAGCATAGAAAAGGATGGAATGCTACCAAACTCACTCTATGAAGCCAGCATATCCCTGATACCAAAACCAGGTAAAGACACCACAAGAAAAGAAAATGATAGACCTATATCCATCATGAACATAGATGCAAAAATCCTCAACAAAATTCTAGCCAATAGAATTCAACAACACATCAAAAAAATAATTCACCATGACCAAGTGGGATTCATACCAGGTATGCAGGGGTAGTTCAACATTAGAAAAACAATTAATGTAATCCACCACAAATGAAACAAAAGACAAGAATCACATGATTTTATCAATTGATGCAGAAAAGGCATTTGACAAAGTCCAACACCCATTCATGATAAAAACTCTCAGCAAAATAGGAATAGAAGGAAAATTCCGCAACATAATAAAGGGCATTTATACAAAGCCAACAACCAACATCACCCTAAATGAAGAGAGCCTGAAAGCATTCCCACTGAGCTCGGGAACCAGACAAGGATGCCCTTTATCACCACTTTTATCCAACATTGTGTTGGAGGTCCTAGCCAGAGCAATTAGACTAGATAAAGAAATAAAGGACATCCAGATTGGCAAGGAAGAAGTAGAAGTATCTCTATTTGCAGTTGACATGATCTTATACACAGAAAACCCCAAGGAACCCACCCAACCAACCCACTGCCATCGAGTCAAAGGAATCCTCCAGAAAACTACTGAAACTAATAGAAAAGTTCAGCAGAGTATTGGGATACAAGATAAACATACAAAAATCAGTTGGATTCCTCTACACCAACAAAAAGAACATCAAAGAGGAAAGCACCAAATCAATGCCATTTACAGTAGCCCCCAAGAAGATAAAATACTTAGGAATAAATCTTACCAGAGATGTAAAAGACTTATACAAAGAAAACTACAGTACACTTCTGCAAAAAACCAAAAGAGACTTACATAAGTGGAAAAACATACCTTGGTCATGGATAGGAAGACTTAGCATTATAAAAATGTCTATTCTACCAAAAGCGATCTATACATTTAATGCAATTCCAGTCCAAACCCCAACAACATTCTTTAATGAGATAGAGAAGCAAATCACCGAGTTCGTATGGAAGGGAAAGAGGCATCCGATAAATAAGGCATTACTGAAAAAGAACAAACTGAGAGGCCTTACTTTACCTGATTTTAGAATTTATTATACCACCACAGTAGTCAAAACAGCCTGGGACTGGTATGACCAGAGATACATAGACCAATGGAACAGAATTGAGAATCCAGACAAAAATCCATCCACATATGAGCAGTTAATATTTGAAAAAGGCCCCAAAACAGTTAAATGGGGAAAAGACAGTCTTTTTAAGAAATGGTGATGGCATAACTGGGTATCCATCTGCAAAAAAAAAGAAACAAGACCCATACCTCACTCCATGCACAAAAACGAGGTCAAAATGGATCAAAGACCTAAATATAAAATCTAACATGGTAAAGATCATGGAAGAAAAAATAGGGACAACGTTAGGAGCCCTAATACATGGCATAAACAGTATAGAAAACATTATGAAGAATGTAGAAGAAAAACTAGGTAACGGGGAGCTCCTAAAAATCAAACACCTATGCTCATCCAAAGACTTCACCAAAAGAGTAAAAAGACTACCTACAGACTGGGACAAAGTTTTTAGCTATGACATTTCCGATCAGTGCCTGATCTCTAAAATCTACATGATACTGCAAAAACTCAACTACAAAAAGACAACCCAGTTAAAAAATGGGCAAAAGATATGAATAGACACTTCACTAAAGAGGACATTCAGGTAGCTAACAGATACATGAGGAAGTGTTCACGATCACTAGCCATTAGAGAAATGCAGATGAAAACTACAATGAGATTTCATCTCATTCCAGCAAGGCTGGCATTAATCCAAAAAACAGAAAATAATAAATGTTGGAGAGGCCGTGGAGAGATTGGAACACTTATACACTGCTGGTGGGAATGTCAAATGGTACATCCACTTTGGAAATTGATTTGGTGCTTCCTTAAAAAGCTAGAAATAGAACTACCATACGATCCAGCAATCCCACTCCTTGGAATATATCCTAGAGAAATAAGAGCCTTTACATGAACAGATATATGCACTGTTTACAGTAACAAAAAGATGGAAGCAACCAAGGTGCCCATCAACAGATGAATGGATAAATAAATTATGGTATATTCACATAATGGAATACTATGCATCGATAAAGAACAGTGAGGAATCTGTGAAACATTTCATAACATGGAGGAAGCTGGAAGGCATTATGCTGAGTGAAATTAGTTGCAAAAGGACAAATATTGTATAAGACCACTATATTAAGATCTTGAGAAATAGTTTAAGCTGAGAAGAAAACATTCTTTTGTGGTTACAAGAGCGGGGAGGGAGGGAGGGTAGGAGAGGGGTATTCACTAATTAAATAGTAGATAAGAACTACTTTAGGTAAAGGGAAAGACAGCACACAATACAGGGGAGGTCAGCACAACTAGACTAAACCAAAAGCAAAGAAGTTTCCTGAATAAACTGAATGTTTCGAAGGCCAGTGTAGCAGGGGCAGGGGTTTGGGGACCATGGTTTCAGGGAACATCTAAGTCAATTGGCATAATAAAATCTATTAAGAAAACATTCTGCATCCCACTTTGAAGAGTGGTGTCTGGGGTCTTAAATGCTAGCAAGCAGCCATCTAAGATGCATCAATTGGTCTCAACCCACCTGGATCAAAGGAGAATGAAGAACACCAAGGATACAAGGTAATTATGAGCCCAAGAGACAGAAGGGACCACATGAACCAGAGACTACATCATCCTGAGACCAGAAGAATTAGGCGGTGCCCGGCTACAACTGATGACTGCCCTGACAGGGAACACAACAGAGAACTCCTGAGGGAGCAGGAGAGCAGTGGGATGCAGACCCCCAAATTCTTATAAAAAGACCAGGCTTAATGGTCTTACTGAGACTAGAAGGACTCTTGTGGTCATGGCCTCCAGACCTTCTGTTGGCCCGGGACAGGAGCCATTCCCGAAGCCAACTCTTCAGACATGGATTGGACTGGACAATGAGAGGGATGCTGGTGAGGAGTGAGCTTCTTGGATCAGGTGGACACTTGAGAGTATGTTGGCATCTCCTGCCTGAAGGGGAGATGAGAGGGTAGAGGGGGTTAGAAGCTGGTGAAATGGACACGAAAAGAAAGAGTGGAGGGAGAGAGCAGGCTGTCTCATTAAAAAAAAAAAAAAAGGGTGGACAGTAATTGGGAGTATGTAGAAAGATGTATATAAGTTTTTGTGTAAGAGACTGACTTGATTTGTAAACTTTCACTTAAAGCACAATAAAAATTATAAAGAAAAAAAAAGATTAGGTTAGTGCAGTGCAGTGAATTACATAGTATGGTCCTTGTAGTTGTAGTTTTGGTAACTCCCACTAAATGATTGGGTGAGGACTATGCAAGTGAGGTGCTTATGGCCTGCTAAGGGGATTGGATAGCTTGCTAATAATATAAATAAGGTGCATGGCACCCTTGTGGTGTCACATGTTTTAAGTCCAAACTGGAAGTATTTTTGAAACTCTAATTCTCTAAAAATCTATGTGAGTCTCCTATAATCTCATTGTCTGTTAGACAAAAGCCACATACACAACTTATTTGAGATAAATCAGTCTCTACCTTAGGCTTCTGCCAAGACAGATGAGGGATAATACATTCAGCTTCCTTTGAAGCCATGAGGATCCCTGGTGTCATAGTGGTTAAGTGCTTGGCTGCTAACCAGAAGGTGGGCTGTTCGAACCCACCAGCTGCTCTGCAGGAAAAAGATGTGGCAGTCTGCTTCCATAAAGATTTACAGCCTGAGAAACTCTGTGGGGCAGTTCTACTCTGTCCTATAGGGTCACTATGAGTTGGAATCCACTCAACAATTAGTTTTTTGTTTTGTTTGTATTGTTTGATTGAGAGGATCTACCCTTACGCCATTTGTCTGTTGCTCTGAGGCACTGCATTTGATTGTTCTGAGATCTTAACAAAGGATGTTACAGCCATATACTCGGCTTCATGTTTAGGCTGTGTTTTCCTGTCACTGCCTTAAAGTTGATCTTTGCCCAAAAAAAACCAAAAAACCAAACCCATTGCCGTGGAGTTGATTCCGACTCATAGTGACCCTACAGGACAGAGTAGAACTGTCTCATGGTGTTTCCAAGGAACATCTGGTGGATTTGAACTGCCGACCTTTTGGTTAGCAGTCATAGCTCTTAACTACTGCACCACCTGGTTTTCAATCTTTGCCCACAAACCATTTTTTATTTTGTCATCTGGAGAGCGTAGGAATTCTCAAAACTAGCAACTCCTGGCTCTTTTTAATTTAACTTTCTTTTGGAGCCCCGGTGGCTTAATGGTTAGGAGCTCAGCTACTAACCTAAATGTCAGCGGTTCGAATCCACCAGCCACTCCTTGAAAACCCAGTGGGGCATTTCTGTTCTGTCCTGTAAGGTCACTATGAGTCAGAATCTACTCAATTGCAATGGATCTCCGCAACCCCCCCTCCATTTTCCTTTAAGCTTTAACCCAGAGCTTGCAAGAGCAACACTGCTTGGTTTTCCTGTATTTTTAGATGTTTGTTATAGCAGCACCTTACTCCCAGTTACTAAAATCTGTATTAGTTAGCTGTTGCTATTACCTATTATCATTTTGGGGTAATAAATTATCCCAAAACTTAATGGTTTAAAACAGCAAACATTTATTCTCTCATACATCTTCTGAGGTTCAATAATCTGAGAGCAGTTTAGCTGTGTGATTGTGGCTCTGTATCTCTCATGAAGTTGTATTCAAAATGTTGACTTGGGATGCAGTAATCTGAAGGCCTGAGTGGGCTGGAGGATCTGTTTTCAGGTTTAACTCATGTGGCTGTTGGCAGGAGGCCTCAGTTCTTCCCTGGCTGTTGGCTGGAGGCCTCAGTTCCTCACTACGTGGGCTATGCATTCTTTCATGTCTTTTTGTGCTGCAGCCACTAAATTGAATTAGCAGGCTTCTAATTCCAAATCATTGCTCTTCCATTTTCATGTGAAAATTCTCCTTCCTTTGAAACTTGGAATCTTAATCACGTTCCATCTTCATCATCTAGTGCTGCTACAAGAGAATTACCAAAAGTGGATAACTTTAACAAACAGAAATTTATTCTCTCTGAGTTTAGGAAGCTACAAGTCCGAATTCAGGGTGCCAGCTCCAGGGGAAGGCTCTCTGTTTTTATCAGCTCCAGGAGAAGGTCCTTGTCATCAGTCTTCCCTTGAGTGGGTCTAGGAGTTCTAAACTCTTCTGGACCCAGATGTGCTCCCCTCCTGGTTCTTCAGCTTTGGTACTAGGAGATCCTGCTCCTCTCTGTTCATATCTCAGAAGAGATTGACTCAAGATACAATCTAATCCGATAGATTGAATCCTGTCTCATTAACACAACTGCCTCTAACCTTGCCTCATTAACATCATAAAAAACAAGGAAAACCAAACCCATTGCCATGGGGTTGATTCTGACTCATAGCAACATTAACATCATAGAGATTAGGATTTACAACATAGAGTAATCACGTCGGATGTCAAAATGGTGGACAACCGCACAATACTGGGAATCATGGCATAGCCAAGTTGACGCACATTTTTCAGGGACGCAGTTCTATCCATAACATCTATCTCTCTTTGTTATTGACATCTGTCAGCCTCCCCCTAGCTCATTCCTTCTTGTTGGTCAAAGACATGGCACTTTATCAGTTTTATGTCTATCCCAAATTCTGCCATCATTCTGGATAACTTCACTGACCGCGTGGACCACCCATTCAACACCTGGTTTTATAGTTTCTTGTTCTTTTCAATTCTAGTGACCTTTACTTCCACTTCTTTTCAACACCCTATCCTGATATCTTTGTTCCTTCATTCTGTTGACTGACCAATCACCTAAACTTCCGTTGGTGCTCTCCTCCATTACAAGTGTAATACTTGGCTGTCGATCTTATCAAGACCATTAGTTCCTTGTCCCTTCTCTCCCCCACCCCCAGTCTATCAGTCAAACAAAACTGATTTGGGCTGTTAAAAATAAAATTTTTACAACATTAAATTTGTGTATGAACTCATAAGCTTTATTTTTCGGTTCATGAACCAGGGAATGTCTCTTCTGGAAGTCAGACAAGTGTTCCTAAACGCAGTGCAAAGTGAAAGAGTTTTATAACAAGGAAGTGTATATTGGAAAAATTTCAAATTTTCTGGTGAGCACCTTCTTTCCTTATTTGAGATTAAGGAGAATTTTTTTTTTTTAATGGCGCTTTAAGTGAAAGTTTACAGTTCAAGTTAGTTTCTCATGCAAAAATTTATGCACACATTGTTATGCGATGCTACTTGCTCTCCCTATAATGTGACAGCATACTTCTCCTTTCCACCCTGTATTTTAAGGGGAAATTTTGAACCAGGTTAAACTCAGTGGGCAGCTCCTCATTGGCTAACTTAGGTTTCTGTTTCCAGGAGAGTCAATTGATTGACTTAGATTTCAGCTCCTGGGAAGGTTAGGCATTTACAAGAGATATTTAGAAGCTTAGGTTTCGGTTTGTTGACATGGGGCTCAGCACAAGCGACTCCTTTTTGGGCCTAGTTTAGTTAGGTTAACAGGGCTAACAAAGTAGAAAAGGAATTTATTAGAAGCTAGTAGGACGCTTACAGAATCAACAGGAAAGCTGGAGGACCAGGTTGGAATATAGGAAAGAACCAAGAGGGTTTAGCGGCATAGATCACAGCTAATGCCACGCTATACAGACAACCTGGTTAATGTGCCACTGCTCGTACCACTGCCACTGGATCCCTGCTACTAAATTCCTGCTGCTGTTTCTTCTGTCATCCTGATAATTTAAAAACTGCCCCTGCATTCTTGTATTACCTCAAGATCTGAAATCCTAGACAAAAGTATCTCATTGACTGCACCTAGGTCACATGCCTATTTCTTCACCACCAGGTGGTGGGGGTCAGGGGTGGTGGAGGGAGAGGATATACTGTCATTGGCTTATTTAGTGAAAGAAAACCTGTTGCCATTGAGTTGATTGCGACTCATCGCGACCCTATAGAACAGAGTAGAACTGCCCCAAAGGGTTTCCAAGGAGTGCCTGGTGGATTCAAACTGTCGACCTTTTGGTTAGCAGCTGTGACTCTTAACCACTACGCCACCAGGGTTTCCTTTAGTGAAAGGGAGGACACCATATCGTGTCAATATTATACACAACAGGGGTTTTCTCCAATAGGAAGAGTATTTAGACGTTGGGTGCTCCTCCCCGGCCAAAAAAAAAAAAAGAAAATGATTGTCTTAGTCATCTAGTGTAGCTCTAACAGAAATACTACAAGTGGATGGCTTTAACAAAGAGAAGTTTATTCTCTCACTGTCCAGTAGGGTAGAAGTCTGAATTCAGGGTGCTTGCTCCAGGAGAGGCTTTCTCTCTCTGTCGGCTCTAGAGAAAGGTCCTTGTCATCAGTCTTCCCTTGGTCTGGGAGCATCTCAGTGCAGGAACCTCAGGTCTAAAGGATGTGCTCTGCTCCCAGTGCTGCTTTCTTGGTGATATGAGGTCCCTAACTCTCTGCTTGGTTCCCTTTCCTTTTATCTCTTAAGAGATAAAAAGTGGTGCAGGCCACACCCCAGAGCAACTCCCTTTACATTAGATCAGGGATGTGACCTGGTAAGGGTGTTACAATCTCACCCTAATCCTCTCTGACATTAAAATTACAATCACAAAATGGAAGACAACCACAGAATACTGGGAATCATGTCCAAACCAATTTAGGGGGGGACATAATTTTGGGGGGGAAATAATTCAATCCATGACAACGATGATGATGACCAACGTCTACTTTAGATTACCTACTGACGGAGCTGCATAGTCTATTACTGTTTTTAACTTTTTTCTTTTTTTTTCGGAGGGGGCAGAGTGGTATCTTCCTTTAACTCTCCTGATCCAACCTCAACCTTCTTATTCTCAGCAGGTGATCTGGCTTTGTACTACAAAAATAGTAGCCACCAGACTTTTAGCCCCCTTAACTTGTTACTTCAACCTTCAAACATACCTTCATCAACATTCTCCTTTCTTAACTTCCTTTAGTTACCTTAGTGGAAGAGCTGTTGCTTCTCTTGTTCAAGGCAACTTTTTTCATCCGTATTCATAATCCCATCCACTCTTGTCTGCCCGGGACTTTTCTTCAACAATTAGGCCTTCTTCTATTTAGCTGAGGTCCCTGGATGGCACACAGTTTGCGCTTGACCACTAACCTAAGGGATGTTGGTTTGAACCCAGTGGCACCACGGAAGAAAGGCCTGGCTGTCTATTACTTCTGTAAAGATTACAGTCAAGCAAACTCTATGGAGCAGTTCTACTGTGTAACACATGACATCACTGTGATTCGGAATCAACTTGATGGCAGTAGGTTTTTTCTGGGTGGGGGCAGTGGTCTCTTTAGTTAAGGTTTATTAATAATGTCTTTATGCGAGATGTTGCTGAATGCAAGAGATATAAAGATGAATTTGATATACTTTTAAGAGGCTTAGTTATTACTGGCAGAAAGATACAAATTTTTTTTTTATAATTTACTTAAATTTTTTTTATTATTGTACTTTAGATGAAGGTTTACGTAACAGAGTAGCTTCTCAATAAAGACTTAGTACACATATTGTTTTGTGACATTTGTTACCAACTGTACAACATATCAACATTCTTCATTCTTGACCTTGGGTTCCCTATTACCAGCTTTCCTGTCCCCTCCTGCCTTCTCATCCTGGCCCCTGGGCTGGTGTGCCCAGTTAGTCTCGTTTTGTTTTGTGGGCCTGTCTAATCTTTGGCTGAAGGGTGACCCTTAGGAGTGACTTCATTGCTGAGCTAAAAGAGTGTCCGAGGGGCACTACTCCTGAGGTTTCTCCAGGCTCTGTCAGACCAGTAAGCCTTGTCTTTTTTTTTTTTTTTTGTGAGTTAGAATTTTGTTCTACATTTTTCTCCAACTCTGTCTGGGACCCTATATTGTGATCCCTGTCAGAGCAGTCAGTAATAGTATCTGGGCACCATGTAGTGTTCTGGGCTCAGTCTGGCAAAGGTTGTAGTAGCTGTGGTCCTTTAGTCCTTTGGACTAGCCTTTCCCTTGTGTCTTTGGTTTTCTTCATTCTCCTTTGCTTCAGCCGGGATGGGACCAGTAGATGTATCTTAGATGACCACTTACAGGCTTTTAAGTCAAGGCAGACATTCTTCGGTAAACTAAGCTAAACTATTGTTTGATTTTCTGAAGACTTCAGGAGATATTTTTGGTTTAAAGTTTAAGGATTAAAGAATATTTCAGGCAATAATTTCTGGGGTTCAGCCAGCCTCCATGGCTCTAGAAAGTCTGGAGTCCATGAGAATTTTAAATATCTGTTCTGAATTTTCCCCCTTTTGATCAGCATTTCTCTATAGACTGTTTCATCAAAACATTCAGTAATGGTAACTGGGTACCACCCAGCTCTTCCGGTCGCATGGCGAAGGAGGCAGTTGTTCATGGAGGCAGTTAGTCACACATTCCATTTCTTCCTCCTGTCCTGACTCTCCTCCTTCCTCTCTGTTGCTCCAGGAAAACAAAAACCAATTGTTGTACCTTGGATGACTGCTTGCAGCCTTTTAAGATTATGCACGAACTAAGGGATAGAACTAAAGAACTAAACATGATATTAGGCCAAATAACTGGGATGTCCCGTGAAACCATGATCCTAAACCTCTGAACCAAGAAGCCAAATTCCATGAGGTGTTTGGTTATACATAAGCAGCTTCAACAGCTGCTCTTTTTGGTGTTGTTGTTGTAAATATATCTATTACACAACTTTTGCCAATTCAGCTTTTTACAGGTGTACAGCTTATTGACAGCAGTTACATCAGATACAAATTGATTGCAGTGTGATGATTTAATTGCAGTCATTGTGTAATTTGTTTAATATCTGATTCTCAGTTAGAACATCAGCGCATGTTTGTTTTGTTATTCATTGTGTCTTCAGTGCCTAATGTATAGTAAAAATAAAAAAAATTTTTTTTAATGTATAGTAGGTGCTCAATAAATATTATTGGATAAATGAAGAGAGGTAAGCTCAGGGGGCTTTTGGATTACAGAGAAGAGGTGCTTTGCCCAGCCTAGGAAACGAAGGAAGGAAGATCGGGATGGGGAAAGCGGTAGGGTGGGTGTAAAGGCTTGGTGTGGAAGATGGCAGGAGCAGAATCTTAAAAGTTTAGAAGTCTGCCAGGACCAAAAAAGAAGGAAGTACCAGGAAGAGAAGGGAGCATGAACAAAGGTTGGGAATGGGGAGGAGGTGGAGATGGTTTGGGCAGTTGAGTGTTAAATTGTTACTAATAATTAACATCTATTTGGTTTTGCATACATACTTAGCATATGTTTATATAAATATGCTAAGTATTTTACACATATTATCTAATTTAATACCTACAATGTTCTATGAGTGAGATATTATTGCTATTTTAGAAAAGAAAAAACTCTGAGACCCTTAGACTCAGTAACTTGTTTAAGGCCACTTAGCCTCTAAAGGGTAGAACAGGGATTTGCTTTGGGTCTTTCCCGCTGCAAAGCCATGTTAAACTAGTGTAGTAGTTCCTAAACTTGACTGCTTATCAGAATCTCTTGACCTCAGGTTCCTGGCCCTACCCCAGACCTCCCGAATCAGAATTTCCAGGTACAGAGCTCATAGATACATGTTTATTACCAGCTCTTAGGTGATGCCCATGCAACTGGCTGGTACTGCTTCCCTCCCCCTTCGAGACCACTACATATGGTGTCAACAGCAAGGCTGGAATAGCTAAAGAGATCAGGGAGGTGTTCTCTGTATTGCTAAGGGTCTTAGACTTTATCTGTAGGTGATAGGGAGTTTCTAAGGGTTTTAAGCTGGGAAGTGATGTAGTCGGATATGTATTTTATGTAAGTCACTTTGGCAACAATGTGGAAGATGAAGTTATAATATTGCAGGCAATGAGAACTTGTACCTTCAAATTTCGGTGACTGATTTCTTCCTTTTTGCCCACAAGCATTCTCAAATCTTCTAAATGTTTTCTCTTGGTCCTGCTATCCCTTCAGGAGTGAGTTTCCTCTTTTTGCTAGCTAAATTCTTGAAAGAAACAGCCATACTTAATGCCATGTTTCAATCAGTTCAAGAAATATTTACTTCTCCTTTTCTTCATTGCAGCCTGGTGGTGCAGTTGTTAAAGAGCTTGGCTGCTAACCAAAAGGTTGGCAGTTCGAATCTACCAGCCTCTCCTTGAAAACCCTCTGGGGGCAGTTGTACTCTCTCCAGTAGGGTTGCTATGAGTCAAAATTGACTTGATGGCAACGAGTTTAGTTTGGTTTTTTGTTTTTTTCTTCCTTATTGCCTCACTCTTACACAGCTTTCACCCCCATTATCCTATGCCTTTTCTCTGAGTTTTTGGTTTCCTTCATTGCCTTTTGTTCTGGACAAATAGAGACCAATAGTTGTGTCTTAGATGGCCACTCACAAGCTTTTAAGACCCCAGACACTACTTATCACACTGGGATGTAGAACGTATACTTTATGAACTGTATTATGCCAGTTAAATGAGGTGTCCTACAGGACTATGGCCGTAAGCCTTTAAATCCAGAAAACCAATCTTGTGAGGTGTTTAGCTGAAGTATTGGTAACTGTGTTCCCTATGTGGTTTATTATATATATGGGTATACATGCATACACACATACCTGTATGTACGTATACCTATAGATACCGTTATCTGTGCATGTATATGTACGCACATTTGCATATCCATACACATATATGCCTATATACATATTTGTGTAACCACACACATATTTTTTGGTTGTTGTTGCAAAATTGTATTTGTCATATCCTTTACCAAAAATGTCCTTTTCTCTTGTGCACTTCTTAGTGATATCATTTACGTTGGTCAGATTGTGTGCACTTCATCCACATTTGATGCTACCTTTCCCATCACCAAAAATAACAGTGAGGAGCCCTGGTGCTGCAGTGGTTAAGAGCTCAGCTGCTAACCCAAAAGGTTGGCATTTTGAATCCATTTAGCCAGCCGTTCCTTGGAAACCCTATAGGGCAGTTCTCCTCCGTCCTCTAGGGTCACTTTTTGTTGGAATGGACACCATGGCAAAGGGTTTGGTTTACTATCTTGAGAGTGCTTCCCTCCTCCCTCCTCCTCACCCATACCTGGTAACCACCAATGAGTAGTAGTCTCTCTCTCTCTCTATTTTGGCCTTATGAAAGTGGGATCATACAACATTTGCCCTCTTGTGATTGATTTATTTCACTTAGTAACAATGTCCTCCAGATTCATCCGTGTTATATTTCAGGGACTCACCGCTATTCTTTATGGCTGCATAGAATTCTATTGTATGTATATACCATGTTTTATTTATTCTTTCGTCCGTTGATGGGCACTTACCTTGTTTCCATCTTTTTTGCAATTGTGAATAATGCTGCAGTGAACAAGGATGGGCATATGTCTGCTCGTGTCTCTTTTATTAGATCTCTGGGGTGTCCTAGGAAACCCTGGTGGCGTAGTGGTTAAGTGCTATGGCTGCTAACCAAAGGATCGGCAGTTCGAATTCGCCAGGCGCTCCTTGGAAACTCTATGGGGGCAGTTCTACACTGTCCTATAGGATCGCGATGAGTCGGAATCGACTTGACGGCACTGGGTTTTCTGCGAGGGTGTCCTAAACCCACTGTCGTCGAATCGATTCCGACTCATCGCGACCCTATAGGACAGAGTAGAACTGCCCGATAGAGTTTCCAAGGAGCGCCTGGCGGATTCGAACTGTCGACCTCTTGGTTAGCAGTCGCAGCACATAACAACTACACCACCAGGGTTTCCTAAAAAAAAAAAAAATAATAAAAGAGACAGGAGCAGACGTACGCACGCCTATGGTGATGGGAAAGGCAGAATTGAATCAATGGCAATGGATTTGGTTTTTGGTTTTTAGAGTACATACCTAGGAGTGGGATTGCTGGATCTTTTGAGGAAGCACTATACCATTTTGCATAGTGGTTGTGCCATTTTACAATCCCCTATCATAGAAAAAAAAAATTTTTTTTTTTTTTTATCATAGATAAGGTTTCCAATTTCCCCAAATCCTCACCAGCATTTGCTGTTTTTTTTTTTTTTTCTTTTAAATCAGTGCTGTTTTTGCACGGGTGGGGTGGTATCTCATTGTCGTTTCAATTTACATCTCTCTAATGGCTAATGAGGAAACCCTGGTGGCATAGTGGTTAAGTGCTACGGCTCCTAACCAAGAAGTCGGCCGTTCGAATCCACCAGGCACTCCTTGGAAACTCTATCGGGCAGTTCTACTCTGTCCTATAGAGTCGCTACGAGTAGGAATCGACTCGACGGCAGTGGGTTTTTTTTTTTTTTTTTTTTTGGTTTAATGGCTAATGACTGTGAGCATCTTTTCATGTTTGTCTTCTTTGGTGAAGTGTCTGTGTTATTGTGGTTTTGATTTGCATTTCTATAGTTACTACTGACTTTGAGCATCTCTTTATGTGCTTGTTGGCCATTCGTATATCTTCTTTGGAGAAATGTCTATTCGAGCCCTTTGCCTATTTTTTAATTGGGCTATTGAGTTGTAGGAGTCCTTTATATATTCTGGATATTAAATGCTTATGACATACGTGGCTCCCAAGTATGTTCTCCCATTCTGTAGGTTGTCTCTTCACTCTTGTTAAAATCTTTTGGTGCACAACAGTTTTTAATTGTGATAAAATCCAATTTATCTAGATTGTCTTTTGTTGCTTACGCTTTTGGTGTCATATCTAAGAATCTACTGTCAGATACTAGACCCTGAAGCTTTACCCTATGTTTTGTTCTTAGAGTTTTATGGTTTTAGTTCTTACGTTGATCCATTTTGAGTTATTTTCATATATGGTGTAAAACATGCTTTGTCGGATTTTGATTTAAAATAAAAATACCTGGGATCTAAAGGAATAGAAAATTGAAGTCAGGGAGAAATCAGTCAACAAAGTGTTAGTGGTTGTTATGGATTGAATTGTGTCCCCCTGAAAAGATATGTTGAAATTCTAACCCCTGGTACTTATGAACATGACCTTGTTTGGGAATCGGGTCTTTGAATATGTCATCAGTTAAGTTAGCATGAGACCCAAACAGAGTAGGATGTGACCTGATCCAGTCTGAGTGGTGTCCTTATAAACGAGGAGGAGAGGCCCAGAGAGACAGCTTCAGAGGAGAGACATCTGTGTGGAGATGTATCTGCGTACCAGGCGACACCTGGCGTCACCAGAAGCCTGGAGAGACAAGAAAGGATCTTCTCGTACAACCTTGAGTGAGAGCATGGGCCTGCCGACACTCTGAATCTGGACCGCTAGCCTTCAGAACTGTGAGAGAATACATTTCGTTTCTTAGAAGTCACCCAGTTTGTCGTATTTTGTTACCACAGTTCTAGGAAATTAATACAGTGCATTTGCCTGTTTTAGGAGTGGTAGCTTGAGCTGCTGGCCCACAGACAATTCAAAAAAATTCTCCACTGAAGGTGAATGAAGGGCCTGATAGAAAATTAGTTTGAGTTTTGAATAGTTGAGTTTGAGGAGATGAGGTCTATAGTAGAAACATAGGACTGGCACTTGGGTGAGAAAGAGCTTAAAGCTAAACAAATTGGATAATCCATAGCATGAAGTTAAAATATGAAGACTTTGAAAGTGGATGATTAATGCATTAAATTCATGAAGTGTTTTTGTAATAATTTATATATTTGTAGTTGTTTATATCTTGAAAATAAATTCTTCCACTATGGGAATGATTAGTATATCATGGGGAATTTAGTTTATTGTGACAATAAATTACACAAGTGGCCAAGCTAACTTTTGGTTTTGATTATCGTCATAAGAAAATCTCCCAAATGGTTTTATTTTACTAGAATAAAAAAAAGTGCTAAGTCTCTTTTATGTATTTTATGTGTCCCTTTCTCCATTTTCAGTTTTTTATTCAAGCTGTATGCTTCTCATTTTATCTTTATTTTCCCTCTATTTTTATTTTTATTCCTCTCTAGTTTGTTTCTCCAGGTTGCCTCTATAAAGAATGAAGATCAACCTAATTCTGTTCTTTAAAATTTTGGATCAGGTTTCTACTGTTTTTGTTGTTATTATTATGAAATGTTCCATGAAGCTGGATAAGCAGAAATATAATCAGACTTATAAACCTCCGTGTCTGGTCAGAATTCCTACTTTAGTATAATTACATGACCTATATATTTTAAGATCCTGTGGTGGAAACATATTAAAAATATTCTGTAAAACTGGAGCAAGTATCTTCAGTAGGAAACAAAAAAGTAGGACCCTGAGTGTTTTTTCATTATGTGCCATATATTTAATGTAAAATTAGGTAATCTGTCTGTGCCTTGCTTTTGCAACTATGCATAAATATTATGCAACTTGTAAATATAAACATTTTGAAGAGTCAAAGCTTATTATTACCAAGAACTGCAGATGTATCAGTCTGAAATATCATGTATCATATGGTGTTATTTATTTATAATCAGTGATTTTAAAAAAGCAATAAGGGAAGCAGTGTAATGTGGTTAAAGTAATACAATCTTTAAATCCATATAGCTTTGGGCTTGGATCTTCAATTTGCTATTTATTAGATATTTGTCCTCAAGTCATTTGTTTAACTTCTGAGCCTTAATAACCTCATCTGTTAGATAAGGATATTAATGCCTAATCCCGAGGAATTTTGTGAGAAGTAATCATAGCAGCTCACATCTAATGAGCACTCCTGTGGCCAGAGTCTGTATACATTGTTCCCTTTAATTCTCACAGCAGCCCTTTCAGACAGCTATTATTATTATCCTCACTTTATACCTGGGGAAACTGAGCCTTAGTGAAGTTGGTAATTTGTCAAAGCTGGTAAGTGTTTAGGAGATCAAAATCAGTTTTATCTGACTCCAGAACACTAGTTAAAAAAAAAATCATTGTATAAAACACCTAACTTTGTGTCTAGTATATGGTGCATGTATAATATTTATTTGTTCAAACCCATTCCCTACATTCTTCCTAGAAATGAACCTTTTTGTGCCAATTCTCACATATTTTAGGATACAAAGTAAAGGCAATCCCCAAGGTTATAAATTCTCAATGTAGGGTTGTAACGACAGTTTATGTATATAAATGCTTACTATGTGCCAGGCACTTTACATATATTATTTAATGTCCACAAGGACCCTATGAGATAAGTAACTATCATTAGCTTCATTTTACAGATGGGATACCAGGGCACAAAGAGGTTAAGTAATTTGCCCAAGGTGACATATGATCCCAGTTGTTAAATTGGGACCTGAACTCAGGCAGTGAGTACAGAGCATATGGACTATATTATTTATAAATGTCTTGAAGAGCACAGTGCCTGGTATATAATGGGTGCTCAATAAATATTTGTTAATTTTGTGAATAAATGAATGAATAAATGAACGATTGAAACAAACATGGCCTCTCCTTTATCCTGCTCCCTCCAAGTCTCTAGATAGCAACTAACTTATTCCGGTAGCACCATCTGAAATTATTTGAGCTACTGTTTCTTCCCTACCACCTTCTTCTTTCTGCTCAAGAATTATGTAATGGCTGTGTTATTTAGGTTCTCATATGTGGCTGGAGAGGGTAGCGTGTGTCTGTAGTTACAGGTGTTTGGGAGAATGAGGCTGGAAGCTTACCTGAACTACAGTGTGCAGTGCTTACTGGGTGTATGCATTAACTTTAGCATCTATGTAGTTTCTTAATTCATTTTCTCATTATTTAATCATTCATATAACAAATTTTATTGCACACTAAATACTGCTATGTGGCTGGCTTTGTGCTAGGGCCTGGGGATGGAGAGTGATGAGGACAGACAAGGCCTCTGACTACTGATCTTACAGCCTAATGGAGGAGACAGTCAAGCAATTACAATGCAGTGGGGAAGCAGAAGCTACAGGGAGCATGCATCTATCATTTCTTCTCTTATCATTGTGTCAGTATCCTAACGGTCTCTGCCTTCAGCCTTGCTCTCCTCTAATTGAGTTACCTTTATAGTAGCAAGAGTGATCTTCCTTGATTATAAATCTCGCCAGATACCCCCTACTTTATAAATCTTCAATTGCTATCTATTGCCCTTAGGATAAAATCCAAACTCCTTTAATGTATCTTTAAAAACAAAAACAAAAACAAAAACAAAAAAACCCTTAATGATCTGGAGCCTGTCCCACCTTGCACTCTCTTCCCTAGCTGCATCTTACATAGCTAGAAGGTATGAGAGCAAACACCTGAATTTTTCCTCACGCTTTTTAGTTTCTTTTCTGAAACTGCAGTGTATACAATTTTACTTTATATTATTTTGAACTATTTCTTAAGGAAGAGAAAAAAATTGACCAACTTGACATAGAATGTCATTTTAAAAAGCATACCTAAGAATTAGTATCTAATAAACACCCATAGAAATGTATGAGGAATGGAGAATATGCAATAAATAAGAAGTGTTCCTACTTGTTAACAATCTTAAAAAATGCTGAAAAGATTCATAATTTATCAATATAGGTAAACCTTCAGTGAGCGTGTGGTTGTTAGTTGCTTTCCAGTTGATTCTGACTCATGGGAACCCCGTCTGTGCAGAGAACTACTCCGTAGGGTTTTCAAGGCTGTGACCTTCCAGAAGCAGGTCACAAGACCTATCTTCCGAGGCTCTTCTGGGTGGGTTTGAATTGCCAGTTTCTCAGCTAGTAGTTGAGCACTGAACCGTTGACGCCACCCATGGACTCCTTCAGCCAGTGTACAACGTATTTAAAAATACACAAGACAGTCTGAAATGAGGTGCATGTTGCAGTGGAACTGGGTGGCGTGAGAAGTTTGTGCTGGACCAGTAACCGAAAGGCTGGCAGTTTGAACCCACCCAGCAGTGCTATGGAAGAAAGGCCTGGCGACCTGCCTCTCTAAAGATTATAGCCAAGAAAACTCTAGGGAGCGCAGTTCTACTCCGTAACCCGTGGGGTCACCGTGAGTCAGAATCGACTCAATGGAGATGGGTTTGGGTTTTTTTAATTTAATGTTTTGGTTTTCTGTTATAAAAATGTGCTTGTAACTGGTATTTCTGATAGCCTCTCCCCATCTGACCAAATGAGTAAAAGTGCTTATTTCCACATATTTTTCCTTAAATGGGCACTCTAGAAAAAGTAACATTTTCTAGAACACCTGCTGAGCATACCAGTTCTGAGAAATTAAGAATATAATTGCTAATTGAATACCAAAAACCAAACCCATTGCCGGTGAGTTGCTTCCGACTCATAGCAACCCTATAGGATGGAGTAGAGCTGCCCCACTGGGTTTCCAAGGAGTGCCTGGTGGGTTTGAACTGCCAGCCTTTTGGTTAGCAGCTGAGCTTTTAACCACTGTGCCATCCTTACTAAAAACTTGCTATGCTTTAACTTTATTTAATGTTTGGGATAACATTTCTGGTATTGGATTAGATATAATCATGAAATAAATGGATACAATTACTTACATTATCAGCCAACCATTTTCTCATATATATTAATGTTATGGTTTAAAAATGTTCTGTAGCAAGAAACTTATTATGTCCAGAGAAAATTTATAGCTTTATTTACATTTATTTTGACATGACTAATAGACAGTTAAGTTGAAAGAAGACTTTGTGCCTTGTGAAGAGGGACTAGGTATAGGTCCCTGTGTCTTTTTTTTTTTTTTAATAAACAATTTTCATTATTGGTGGTCTTAATCAATGCAACATTTCTTAAGAAAAAAAAAACAAACAAGTGATTAGTTTTTATGGTAGAGAACAATAACCCAATCCCTGATCCATGACCACCTAAGCATGTTTCAGAGGGGATTCTCCCATTAGGTGAGGTGGAGCTAAATGACTTCTAAATCCTGTTGTGGCTCTTGTTTTTTTTTTTTTCCTGTTGACCTAAATATGTCATCAGTCAAACACTTTGTGGGAGTTTCTCAAAATTTCTGTAAAATCTTAGTCTGTGTTGTGTTAATAACTAATGAAGACTTGATAGGCTGTCATTAGTACCAAATTACAATAATGTTACATATGCAGAAATATATAGAGAGATGTACTTCGATCATCATAATATTTTAAAAAATTCATAATAACACATTCGATCATATTCCATTTCAGTCCAATAAGCTTATAGGTAAAAAATGTGTTTTTCAAAATATAATAATTTCTTCAAATATTTGTTATATTCTAATTACGCTCAAGATTGTTTTCCAGATGAAAGTTTTTTTTTATTAAGCATTTTAAAATCAGAGGCATTATTTTTCTAAAATATGGATTCGATCAGTATAAGTTGCCAAATATTTTTTAAAATTCACATCAGTTATCACAAACATATATTGTTATACTTCCACTTATTTTGAATAGTTTAAATAGTTTTTTTCTGACGACAATAAAACTTTTAAAATGTTGTCATTACACTTTTTCCCTTAAAATGTTAGTACGTTAACATAGCTTTCTGACATGTTACTATGATATTTTAGCTAAATATGATGAGACCAGGTCTTAATTATGCAGTCAATCTGGCCTTTTTATTTTTAAGATTAAAAATTTAGGAAAATAAAAGAAGTTAGGGGTACTTACAAAAAATAATTGTCAGCTCAAAAATGGCAAGAAGGGGAAAATGATGCTGCAGTTTGGTTTTGGCTTGCTGTTTGGCTTAACTACCTGGAACCTTGGAGAGCAGTGTTCAGAAGGAGTATTAGAATTGTTAAACCCCCTTTTCTTGTCTAAAATATGTGTGGCTTTTAATTTTATAATCAACAAGACATTTGAATTAGGAAGCAGTGTATTTACTTACTGTGGTATCTATTCAAGATCCATTCGTCTTACTAGTTCTGAAAAACAAAAGGACAGCCTGTCCAGTGGGCACTATTTTCATCTTAAACTCTGGCTTACCCTCTCGGGTAGCATTTTCAGATACTATAGCTGTTGTAGTCTGTCAAAGTAACTACTTAAAAAAAAAAAAAAGCCTAGTTTTAATCTAAATGATAGACTATGTGAAGATTTTAAATAATCCCCAGTGAGAATCCATTCTTGTTCTAGGCTCATCAGTCTGAATAGTCTTGATCTTAGAATAGTATATTTTGAAGCAGAACCTCATTCAAGGACAGATTCAGGCATAATAATTAATAGCTAATACATATATAACCCTTGATATGGACGAGACATTAAATTCTTTGCATGTTTTAAGTAATTTGATCCTTAGACTTACGAAGAAGATACTATTATTATCACAATTTTGCAAATAAGAAAATTTGGACACAGAGAGGCTAAGTAACTTATCCAGGGTCTCACATCTAGTATGAGAAAGAGCCAAGATTTGTACCCAGGTGGCCTGGCTTTAGGGTCAATGCTCTGAACCAGTATACCGTAGTTGCTGCCTCTGTGATATCAGTCTTACCAATAATAGGACATTATGTTTTCCTAATTGGGGAAGATCGACTGATCTTAAGTTTTGAAAACTGGATTATATCAAACCAGTGTTTTTATTCTTAGGAATATCTTGGGTTGAGCTTTCCATGGCTGTTATAATTTTTTTTCCTACAGTCCCACTTAACTATACAGGAAACTCTTTAGCATTATTCTATAAAACAACAACAACAACAACAAAAAACAGCAGAAAAGGACACTAACCCAATGTGTCAAGAACACGAAATCAACATATTCTCACTATAAAATTTGGGAGCATACCTTTTAGAAGGATATTCTATACACTGTGTGTTTCTCTAGTATTCCCCAAAGCTGCTTATTTTTGGCATCTATGTAAAACTTTAGACGATGCTGTGAACTTAGACCTAAGCGGCCTTAGCGCTACCAGAGTTTAAATAGTGCTCTTTGTAGCTCCCCTTAACTTGTGTGCCAGGTTAACATACGCTCACTGTTTCCTTCGTAAACAGACTGATTCTTGTGGCACAAGGAATATTTGCGTACCTATCCTATTGACTTGGTCATACGCTTACTAGGTTGGTTTCTTTTTGTCTCAAACTTATTTATGAGAGATGAACCTGTTACTATAGTGATATACTTTAATTAGATCTTACATAAATTGATAAAATGTAAGTGGAGAAAGAGTTGTGTCTATGAAAATTGAGTTGAATGCTTTGGGAAAAAATCAAGAAAAGCAAGTCTTAAAAGCTTTCAAGTTAGGTGTGGGTTATTTGTCTTTTTATTGTTGAGTTGTAAGAGTTCTTTGTATGTTCCGGTTATAATTTCCTTATCAGATAGATGATTTGCAAATATTTCCTCCCATTCACTTTCTTGATACGGTCCTTTGAAGCACAAAAGTTTTTAATTTTGTTGAAATCCAGTTGGTCTATTTTTCTTCTAAATAGTTTCAGTGTATGATATCTTTTATGTAGACCAAACATAAATTACGCACGGGGCTGATACAAAACCCATTGCCATCAAGTGGATTCTGAGTCATGGTGACCCATGTGTTACGGAGTAGAGCTCCATAGCATTTTCTTGGCTGTAATCTTAATGGAAGCAGATCGCCAGGACTTTTCTTCCGTGACGCTGCCGGATGGGTTCAGACTGCCAACCTTTTGGTTACCAGCCGAGTACAAACTGTTTGCGCCACCCAGGGACCTTCTCATATATTACCTCCCAAAAACCAAAAACCACCTAGCAGAGTATAAACTGATACACCTTTTTGGAAAGCAGTTTGCAGTACGTGTCAAGAGCCTTAAAAACAGTTATATGTCTGGAATCAGTAATTTCATTTCTAGGAGCCCATTCCAAGAAATTATGCAAAAATGGAAAGACCTTTATGTACAAAAATGTCAGTGGAATATTATTCAGAGATTAAAATTATGTCTATGTCATAATATTAAGTGTAAAAAAGTAGAACAAAAAATGTTATCTGCAGTGTTTTCTGAGCTGTCTTAAGGAAGGAAACATAATGTTAACAGTAACTGTCTTCGACTGGTTAGATTATGATTTTTTTATTCTTTTTTTCCTATTTCTCAGATCTGTTATGAAGAACAGTTATTATTTTAAAAATGAAAAAAATATACTATATATTTTTTAATGTCCATGAATTCATCTGCAGAAGTACAGATTCTGGTAGGAACTTATGCATTTCTCCTTCCTTAAAACTAAACTCACCCCCTCACTTCTACTTCACCATTCCCCGCCCCGGGGGTTTCACTGAGTGTTCTAATTCTTGGCCAGATTGGTGTTTTGCAGTTAAATGTCCTCAAAGACATTATTACCACCTTTTGTAGTAATAATTACTGACTTGACACTTACTATGCAGTATTCCAAATACATTCATTGACATAGTTAATCTTCGTGATAATCTATGAGGTGTGCTCTGTTAATATGCACACTACAGATGAGGCAGCTGAAGAATGGAGATCAGAAGTAGTTGGCTAAAGTTCACACATCTATGAAGTAGCAGAGCTGGAACTTGAACACAAGGAATCTGGGTCCACAGGCTGTGTTCTTAACCACTGCATTTTATTGCCTCTCATTGTTATGCTGCCTGAATGGTTTCCTTGGTGATTTCCTACTGAACAGAAAATTTTCTTCTTATACAAATTCTTCTGCAACATTAAAAAACAAAAACAAAAAAATCACCACTTTTCATTATAGGAAGGAAACATAACCTTGATAGTAATCCCCAACAAAACACCTAAAAGGGAAATTACACATTAGTCTCATATTCAGTCATTAACTATTCAGCAAGCATTTATTGAGCTTCTAGGATGTTCCAGGCATTGTCCAAGTTATTCTCAATGTGTTTACACTATGGAAGAGGTAACAAATAAGTAAACTACTAATTACAATACAGGCTGTCATAATATTGTGATAGGGATGTCCACGGGTGTTCGGTGAGTACTTAAGATGGTATTTAACTCAAAAAGAGGATGAGAGCAGCATTCCCAAGGTTAAATACTTTTAAACTGCCTTGAATGATGAATAGGAGTTAGCCAGGAAAGAGCGGAGGATTATTCCAGGCAGGAATGTCAGTCACAAAGGCACTGTGAAAAAGCGTAATAATTGGGAAGCCACAAATATTCCCAGGTTGGAGGATCTGTATGGGAGAGTGTTAAGAGATGACATTATTGAGGTAGGTAGGGGCCCAGTTTATAAAGGGCTTTGTGTGCCTTGTTAAGGAGTCCGAATTTTATTCTGAAAGACGTGGGGAACCACTGAAGGATTTTAAGCTGGAGAGTCATAAGATCAAATTTGGATTTTAGAAGAAGCAACCTAGCAAAGTGTGGACTATGGTTTGAGGGGTGGAGTGGGAAAGGAGGGAAGGGAGCCTAAAGGCAAAAAGACAGGTGGTGACTACATTAATCTGGGGCACAAGTGAGGGTCCAAACTTAAGCAGTGGCAGTGGGGAGGAAAGGACAGATTTCAGAGGTATTTAGTAAGTGAAAATGAAAAGTGTTGATCATCATTGATGGGTTGTTGGAAACTCAATTAGTTGGAATAATGAATTTATAGGACAGTGATTAGGGAAATCAGTAGATAGAAATAAGGAGGAGTAGTGGGTGATATCCTCTGAAGGGGTGAACCTTAATGTTGTAGTAGTAGTTTTTTTTTTTAATTAATTTTTATTGAGCTTTAAGTGAAAGTTTACAATCAGGCCAGTCTCTCACACAAAAATTTACATACACCTTGCCACACTCCTAATTGCTCTCCCTCTAATGAGATAGCACAGTTCTTTCCTCCACTGTCTGTAGTAGTTTTTAACATGAGGTTGAAACAAGAAAGCTACCAGCCAAGTCCAGAATGTGGGGCATTCTGTAAGACATTGCATAGCCTGGTCTCATCGACAAGCTAATGTCATGAGATGGTGAGGGAGGAGGGCATAGGGATGGAAGACTGTTTTAGAAATAGACCAAAGAAATATAACAACCAAATGCAGTGTACAAACTTTGGTTAGATTTTAGTTTGACAAAAGTAGCTATAAAATATACTTGGAGACAGTTGGAGAAATTTGAATATGGAATGGATTATCTTAGTGAATTTTTGCTAATTTTTTAAAGATGTCAATGATATTTAGATTATGTAGGAGAATGTATTTTTAAGAGATGCATTTTAAAATTTCATTTGGAAGAATAAACTGATGGGAAAATTGATGAGAATTCTTAAAAACAAGACTAATAAAGTGGCATTAAGTAAAACAGTATGGTAACAGCACAAGACTGGAAACACAAATCATAATAGAATCGATAGAACAGAAAATAAATAGATGTAGTCTCAATCACATAAAAGACTACAATGCATTGTAAATTAGAAGGAAAGAAAATCAAGTGTTTAATAAGTTAGAAAAGGTCAATTTAATCTTCCACTTGCCAAAATAAAGGGTATATATAAATATTTTAAATTGTAGAAGAAAAATAGAATTGTATATTCACTGCCCCCCTAGAAAAAGAATTTTCTCCCTCCCTTTTGTCCTTTTAAAGGGTATTCCTAAACTTGAAAGGATGAGAATTCTGGACAGATTTGATTACCTAAAAATAAATGGTAATGTACTTTAAAAATGATCTTAAATTTAAAAAGCAAACATCAGCTTTGTGCAGTAGTAATGTCATAACCAATGAGAGTTTTCCAAGGTACTTATGGCTAATAAAAAGTTACTCAATACTTCACAAGTTCGGCTGTTTTCAACTAGTATGTCAGTGAGATAATAAGGCAAATGCACAAAGATGAATTGACCAAGATTGTTCACTAAGGAATTGTTTGTAGTAATGAAAACTTGGAAACAACCTAAATGTCTATATTTAGGGAATTGATTAAATAAATTATGGTATAGCTCTGCAATGGAATACCAATTAGCCACTAAAAAATGATAACAGAATAAATTTTTTTCCTTTTTTTTATTGTGCTTTAGGTAAACGTTTAAAGAGCACATTAGTTTCTAATTAAACAATTTGTACACACATTGTTTTGTGACATTGGTTGCCAATGTAATAAATATTTTTTGAGAGTGAAAGATGCTCACGACTTACTGTTGAGGGAAAAATTAAGTTAGAGAACAACATTATGAGTAGTTAACTTTGGGTGGTAGAATTTGAAGTGATTTTTACTTAGTTTAAACTTTTGTGCATATCCCCCCACCTTTTTTTTCAATAATCGTATATGATTTTAATGATCAGAAAGTAAAAGGAGCTGCTTTCATTTTAGAAAAACAAATGCAAACAACTGATAGGAAAATTGTTTGCAGTAATTGTTACATAGGGTTAAGTTAAAGGTAAAAATCTCATACCAATCTAAGAAGAAAAACTGGAAGATTCCAGTAGGGATGAGCATAGAACATGAACAGACAATTCGTAACATAGACAATGCAGGTGATAAACACATGTTTATGGAGGCAGCGTTTGACCTCCTCTAACTTCAAGATGGGAAAGGAGACTCAAGATCCACAGCCCAAGGCTGATTCCTATGAGCAGAGGTCGAACCACCCTCCGACCTTTTTACCAATTCTGACCTCAGTTGTCCCTCTTGCTGCACTCTCTACTTCTCTGCTTGATCCAATAATTCTTTGCAGTGGCCACACAGAATTCACAGACCATACTCCCAGTTATGGGAGTTTATTAGGGAAGTCAGAGGTTACAGTTCAGGTTCTGGAATGCTCAGGACACAGTTCCTCGATCAGGACGGGCTTTTCCCAAATGTGGCTGTGGGTAGGCCTCTCTGGCCTTCAGCCTCTGCCCGCTTGGGCAAGTGTCAGAAAGCTCTTTTAGCTTCACCACCAAGTGCCCAGAGGTACCACACTTTGCCAGGAGGGCTCCTGCCTGAAGGCACCTAGCTCTCTTGCTCCGTGGGCTGACACACGCATTGTAACCACCTTGCTCCCTGGGCCAGCAAGCTCACTGCCACGTTTCCTACGTGTCTCCTGGTTCTTCTGCCTCCGCTGCTGCCATTTCTCTGCTGCTGCTTCTCACCGTCACTTGCTGTCTCTGGTATTACAGCTCTTTTCTCACTGTCTCCTGGGTCTAGGAGGTTTCAGTGCCGAGATCCCGGGTCCAATGACCTGCTCCTCTCCTAGCTCTTCTTTCTTCGTGATAGTAGGTCCCTCTCTGCTCTGGGATTGACTGCTTTTTTAAGCATAGCAGAATGGCAAAACTGACCATTCCCCTCATTCCACACACCTTATTTGCATAGTCCTCACCCACCCAGTCATTTGGTGGGAGTTACAAAGACTATGGCCATATTAAGTAACTCACTGCACCGCACATATGGATAATTATTCAGACTCACTTATAATCAGAGAAGTATAAATTTAACTTATGAGGTAACTTTTTTTTTATTAGACTAACAAAAGCTGTGTGCTGCCTTTATAATAAATGAAAATTAATAGTATTAATAAATAATGGTACATTCATTTGGTACCATTAAAAATTGAAGGGAAAAATATAACATTTGATTGAAGTAATTGGAAGTTATAGTTTTCATATTATGAGTATGAACAGTCAGTTAGGTGTAGAAGGAAGAGCGAGATCCTTTAAGTGAGAAAGATTTGGGTTCAATCCAACTGTGCCATTTAATAACTGTGTTTCGGGGCAAATTGCTTAACCTCTGTTAGCTTTGGTTTCTTTTTCTCCAGGAATGAGATACTTATCTCTTTGGTTGTAAATGGTTTTAAATGTATATAAAGCACTTTACAGAAACTAATACGTAGTGTCTGTTCAGCAAGTATTTGTTGAGTGAATGAATGGCAGTTATTAAATGCTATTTATAAAAGGATGTGTATCAAAACAGTTTGGAGGATAATACAGCAAAAATGATTAGTGATTATGTTAGGATAAAGGGAATGTGAATGATTAAAGTTTTTTTCCATTTTCTATAATTTGGTAATGTTATATTTATAATTTTAAGAGTTATCTAAACTCACACTTAATCTCTTTCTTCCTTTCTGCATTTTTTTTGTGCTCACTCTTTGAAACATAAATTTTGAGACTTGATTACCTTTTTTCTTTCATTCTTCTACTCATTTAAACACCTTGGAGTCAACTTTGACTCATTTTTTTCTCTGTGCACCTAACATCAAATCTGCCAGCAAAGCTTGCTGGCTCTACCCTTTAAAATATATCCAGAATCCTACCATTTCTTATCACTTTCACTGTTACCATTCTGGTCCAGGCCACCATCAGCCTCTCACCTAGAATACTGGGTTAACCTCCTAATGGTCTCTCTGCTTCCACCCTTGTCCCTTTCTAGTGTGTTCTCAAAATAGTAGCCAAAGTGCATATAAGCCAGACCACGTTACTTTGCTGCTTAAAACCCTACAGTGGTTTTTCATTTCATTTAAAGTAAAAACCAAAATACTTAAAGTAGCCTGTAGAATCTGCCCCAACCCCAGACTCACAGCTTTCTAAGCTTATTTCCTGCTACTTTGCAATTGCTGTTCTCCACCTAAAAACTCTTCCTGCAGGTAGTCATATGGCTGGTTTTTCCCCTCCTTCAGGTCTCTGCCCAGTGTTACCTTAGCAGTGAGACAGGTCTTTCCTAATAGCCATATCACCCCATTCTCTCCCACCCACATCCCAGCACTCCCAGGTTTCTTCTCTGCTTTGTTTTTTCCTTTATTATTTAGTACTCTGTGACGTGCTGTATATTTTGCCAAGTATGCGTAAGCTTATCTATCTTCCCCAATAAAAATAGCTCTGTGAAGACAGTGATTTTTGCCTGTTTTGTTCCTTGCTATATCCTTAGCCCCTAGAATAGTGTCTAGCACAAGCAGGTGTTCCATAAATACTTAGCAAATAAATGACCTTTTAGTTGTTTTACAGAATTAAGTCCTATTACTAAAACTAATTTGAAAGTTCTTTGAGAAAGAGTCACATGTCACTCTTATATGCCCCTCAGCCGCCAAGTTCCCACATACTCAAGCATAGAATAAAGCCAGGCAGGTGGGGCACACTACTGACACGTATTCATTATCTGTTGCATCAGATTCCCTCCACCTCGCAGGCTAGAAATCTACCCAGACTATTTGAGATAGAAGGCAGGCCGTCTACAGGCAAAATGAATTGATGATTACAGAGTCAAAATAGCACTTAACTTTGGCGGGGAAGAGGGAGATCCTGACTGTGAAGGGGCACAGGAGGACCCTGTTAAGGGTGCTGGAAGTGTTCTATATCTTATCTGGGTGGTGGTTCCGTGGGTGTGTGCACGTGTTAAAACTCATTAAGTTGTGTATTTAAGATTAGTTTACCTTCAGTGTTTATTGTACATGGATTATGCATATATAAAAAAGTTAAAGTCTGCTCTATTTGAGATGTCCTGAGAAATTTAAATATGTTAAATGGTAAATTAAGAGGCTTAGGAAGAGTTTCTAGTTTTGTTATTGAAATTTTTGAGTTCAAAACCAAGTAAAATAATTTGTATTTGCTTTGTCTTTTACAGAGACAGCAGTAGCAGAATTACACAAAAAAATCAAAGAAGCTTTTGAAGTATTTGACCATGAGTCAAATAATACAGTGGATGTGAGGTTTGGAAACATTTTCTTTGTTAGAATTGTAAATTACTGATAAAAGCAAAAAACCCAAGCCCGTTGCTGTCGGCCCAATTCCGACTCATAGTGACTCTACAACTGCTAAAATAGAAGAAAGTTCTTTTCTTTTTACATTATACCTTGGATTTATTATGCCATTTACAGTATTTTTTTTTTTCTTGTGCCTTATAAAAACTCTTTGCTGACTCTTGGTTCTTGTTCTTCATGTTCTAGTGGAAAGAGTAAACCTGCGTTTCCCATTCCAATCTGTAGACTATAAATCTGTGAGGAAAGTGAATTGCACTGTAGTTTTTTAGTGCTTGTCACGTAGTTAACACTCAATAAGTATTTTGTAAAGGAGTAGAATTTGAGTTTAAAATACATAAATATATATTATCAGGGTATGAATGGTATATTTCAAAGATTAATGATGCTTAAGCAATGGTATTGTGTACTCCCCAATTAAAATGGCGAAAAGAACCCAAACAGAATAAGAAAAATATAAGAGGAAAACATGAATACAGGTACTTCTGCAGTGGAGCACTACAAGACAAAGAATAGCTTGAGACTAAAAAACAGAACAAAACAAAAAAATAGAGGTGACTATTACATGAGTCTAATAGAAATTGTAGGATCCATGTCATATAAATCAAAGAAAGACAAGAACCATTCTAGGAGGCCAGACTGCGTGAGGGTGATTTGATGGGATCATAATCCCAAGACTCAGAACCTAGTTCTTTAGGTTTTTGCACTGGCATGATTTTTAGAGGCCAGCAAAGCCGTGGGAAATGATTTTAAAATGGTACTGAAAAGGAACTATTCGATGCTTATAAACCAGTGCCATCACTTCCAGTGCTAGTCATGTGATTAAGTCCTTTGGACTTGAGCTAAACTGAATGAGCAATATCAGACTTTATTTATGACAAATTGTAACTAAATGTATTCCTTATATCTGAAGGTACAAGATGTGGCTGCAGGTAGGGAATGCAATCAATTTCCTTACTTTATAGAACTTTGTTTACCTCAAATGTGTTTATGGGCCCTACTGCAGTGGGTAAGGTGGAATATGGAGTTCAGTGTTTGCCTGTCCAGCCCCTTAACTGTAGCAGACATTGTGTGAGCCTTGGGCTCAGCTATCGCCAAGGGAATGTGAGAGTTGTACGAGGGGCTATGGCATTGTGCAGCTCCCACTGGCTCTGTTCACTTCGCATTCTATGTGAAAGACACCCAGTGGAGCACAGTATTCTTATGTGAGTGTCCTGGCAGGAAAATGAATGGTTGAGGGGTGGTGGTGATAGGATTCAGGATTGGGTGGGGAGCGTGCCGCTCTTGCTTACAATTTGACTAAATATATGAATAGCACACACATTGATCTTAGACCTGTCACTGAAGCTGGAGGGTTCTTCTCCTGGGGGCAAATGAGAGAGATATTGGTAGAGAAATCAGGCAAAGTAAAAGGAAGATTAAAACAAACAAACAAACAAACAAAATCCAGCAAGCCCAGTGCCACTGAGTCAGTTCTAACTCATGGAGACCACATGTGTTACAGAGTAGAGCTGAGCTCCATAGGGCTTTCTCAGCTGTAATCTTTACAGAAGCAGGTCGCCAGGGCTTTCTTCCACAGTACCACTGGTGGGTGTCTTAGGTTGGGTTCTATAGAGAAGCAAAACCAGTGAAGCGTGTATATATATGCATGTATATATAGAGAGAGATTTATCTCAAGGAAATGGGTCAGACAGTTGTAGAGGCTGGCAAGTTCCAAGTCTATGGGTCAGGTGTGAGGTGGAGGCTTTTCGTGACTCACATAGCTCCAAGATTAGTAGGTCAGCCAGAAGGCTGAGGACACACGGGCTGTGGAGGCTAATGAATCTCAAGAATAGGAGGTCAAATGATGACGAGCTGAATGCAGGATCCAGAGCAAGCAAGTGATCTTTGCCAGAATGTCCATATATATATTGGATGCAGACCACATCCCTAAGGAAGCTCCCCTTACAACTGACTGGCTGATCACATCATGGAGGATGATTACATCATTGTATAACTGCCAAACGACATTAGTACATAATTGCCAAACCACTGAGAGTCATGGCCCAGCCAAATTGACATACAACCTTAACCATCACAGTGGGTTCAAACTATCAGCCTTTCTGTTAGCAGCTGAGTGCAAACCGTTTACACCACCCAGGGATCTAAGAGAAAGACCAGTATAAGTTTATGAGAAAGAAGGGGATGAGAGAAAAGAAACCAACCTTTACTTAAGGCTTGCTGTCTAACAAACTAGCAGTAGTTGTTGGGTGCTAGGGGCTTTATGAACTTTACCTTATTTTAATCAGTTTGTGTGGTAAGAATTGGCATCTTCATTTTTGGAGATAAGAGAAGGTAAATAGTTTTGCTCAATGTCACATCAGGGTTTTTTTAATTGCAAAACTTTTGCTATGTCACATTGCTCCTATTGTCCTTTATGGCTTTTCTCCTCCCTGTGGGTCCCCTGCCCATTGCAGTGAAAAGAATACCTCTTTAGTGGCTTAGAGCAGTGATGCAAGGCCTTTTTTGATAGAAGGGTGAATTCAGGAAAAATAATGCATCTTTTCCATTCAAAATGAAAATAATTTTACTGAGGCCCTGACTTAAAGTGTATATTCCTACACCTGAAATTGTCTACTTTGTTGAATAAAGAAGGCCCCTAAGAAAATTAGTATTGTTTTTAACATTAAAATATTAATGGTAAGCATATTTGAGTAATAGCAACATAGATGAATGTAATCTTTATTCCTTATATTAACTTGTATAGCGTTGTAAAGTTTATAATGAGTGTTTGCATGCTGCTGGACTCATTACCATCCACTCTTCATAAATGGGAAATTGAAGACAGAGAAGCAAAAGGACCTACACAAGATCATGCAGTGAGTTAGCAGCTGAGTTGAAACTCAGATTAGTTTCTTCCATTCTGGGCAGCATTTTCCAAGTCTGTACCAGCCCTGGGCTAGGCTCTGGGTATGCTATGATGAATACAGCCTGCTCCTGCCTTCATTGGACTCCACTCTCCATTGGTAAAAACAGTTAATCTATCTAGAATTTATTTTGGTATATGATCAAAAGTGAAGGTCTAAATAGACTTTTTTTTTCCAAATTACTGAACAGTTTATTCTGTTTACTTCTTAAATTGGTAGGCCTACTTTAAAATATGCTAAATTGAGTTTAATTTGGGCTTGAATTCTTTTTAAAACCAAACAGTGGTTTACCTTAACTAGTGATGAATGTCTGCCTTGAGCATTAGTATTCACACAATTTTCTAGTATATTTTTTCTATATTTGAATGGAATTACTGCTAACCACCATTTTCCCTGTATTTTCTCAATCCTTGAATTTGTTATTTTGATTTATTTCTGCTCTCTGGATTCTTTGTCAAGTTTCTTTTTTTTTCCCCATGAGGTACTCAATGAGTGTTTTTTTTCCTGAGTTCTTTCATGTTTGAAATGCTTTATGCTTGAATACTTAGTAGTTGAATTACATCTTATAAATTTACACCATCATTTTTAATGGCTTCTAGGTGTTCCAATGTGTGATTATACCATAGTTTAATCTATCTCTAATTTTATAAATTTGGGTTTTTGTAATATAATGCTACTATAATTGTGATAGGGATAAAATTATTAAAGTGGGATTGTTCAAAGACCTTACCCCTTTCTGAGACGGCCAAAAACTAAATTTTGTAATCCCTATTTCTTTTCTCCTACACTTTCCTAAAGGGGAAGATCTGATTTTCTTATTGGGAGGTATGTTTTGTCAATCTACATCATCAAGTCCTAAGAGTAGGATGGTGGGAGGATAGATAATAAACTTACCCTGGCCAAGACTGGAAAAGCAGTTTGTTGAAGATGGGGCAAGTAAGATTAGATAGAGAGTAGTGGTGTTTAGGGTGTGAAGGGAGTAAGCAGGAAAGGGGATTACAATTAAAAAATGTATTTATGAGATTATATATTCACATGGTTAAAATTCAAAGAGAACAAAGTATAGAGAAAAGTCCTTATATCTTCTTTCTACCAGTCACCCAGTTCCCATCCTGTGACCAAAGTACTAGTTTGTAGGAATCACTCCAGAAATATCCTATACACATACAAAGAAATACATTTTTTTTACCCCCTTTTTTACTCAAATGGCTGTGTACTTTCCTAGTATGGTACTTTTCCCATCAGGTGGCATCAGACCCATGATGAAGTTCCATTTTATGGCTTCTCAGCATTCAGTAGTCTAAAATGGCTGTAGCATTCTAGTGCAAGCTCAGGCCTAAGTGCACGTTATGTCCTGAATTTAATATATTGGAGGGCATCACAAAGGGTGTGGGGATCCTAGATGTGCGCAATGTCCCAGACTTAATAGGAAGATATCATGACAGAAAAATAACACTTGGATTTAAGCTGCCCTGTTCAGGGCACTTAATTGGCTATTTTGATAAGAAGACCCTTTGTGCATTCCACATTTTTGGAGGCCACCTTTGGTAGACGCTGGATTATAGGTATCTGCCTGTTGTACTAGATCAGGTATAATTTTTGCTGTGTGCCTTCAAAAATTGGGAGCCAGAGACTCTGAGGATTGGGTGGTCTCAGGAATGTACTTCCTGGGGCCTCTGGGCTATAATTCCTGTGGACTCACGGTGTGTACCCTCTGTGGCTTCCAAGTTTGCACTTCCTAGCAGTCTCATTCTATGCTCTTTAGCATACGAAATGAGATATTTGGATTCGCTTGAAAAGTGTGGAAGACAATGCAGATGCATAATAGAGAATAGTTCATGGTAGTATCTTCATTAGCTTTGAAAGATAGAAGGGACATAAACCAAAAAAACATTACTATGTACTCAGATGGCTCTAGGCATGTCTGGACACCTGGCTTCCTTTCATCACTGTGCTGGTCTTGCCCTTATCACGTTGTATGGGGTCAGATAGTCTTTAAGTTTTCTCAGTTGTTGTTGTTAGGTGCCATTGAGTTAGAATGACCCCGTTCAACAGAAAGAAACACTGCCTGGTCCTGCACCATCCTCAAAATCAGTGCTATGTTCGAGCGTATTGTTGCAGCCACTGTGTTAATCCACCTGGTTGAGGGCCTTCCTCTTTTTTGCTGACCTCTACCTTACCAAGCCTGACATCCTTCTCCAGGGACTCATTCCTCCTGATAACAAGTCCAAAGTACATGAGATAAAGTCTCACCATCCTCGCTTCTAAGGAGCATTCTGGCTGTACTTCTTCCAAAACAGATTTGTTTGTTCTTCTGGCAGTCCACGGTATATTCAATATTCTTTGCCAATACCATAATTCAAATACATCAATTAGGTATGCTGTTATTTCAAAATTTGATATTTTTTCAGTGCTTTTTTTTTTTTACATTTTATTTTGAAATAATTTTAGATTTACAGAAAAGTTACAAAAATGGTAGAGTTTCTATAAACCTTTTACAGAAGCAGACTGCCACATATCCTGTGAAGTGGCTAGTGGGCTTGAACCAGTGACCTTTCAGTTAGCAGCTGAGTGCTTAACCACTGCACCATCAGGGCTCCTTCTCATTTTATTAGTACCCTTCAAGTCAGTAACAGTTCTTTGATCTTTCTTTGTCTTTCATGACCTTGATACTTTTGAAAAGTCCTGATCAGTTATTTTGCACAATGTCCTTCAGTTTGGTTTTGTCGGATGGTTTCTCATGATTAGATTATCTGAGCATCATATTAGGGGTTCATGAGGTTGATAGGTCTTATTACTGATGTTAACCTTGATCACTTGCTTAAGGGGGTGTCTGCCAATTTTCCCCATCGTAAAGTTACTATTTTTTCTTTGTAATTAATAAAGATTTCCTTTGTAATTACTAAATATCTTGGGAGAGATACTTTAAGACTAGGCAAATATCGTATTTCTCCTCAAACTTTTGCCCTCCAGTTTAGCATTCATTGGTGCCTCTTGCCTGCCATAGTTATTACTGTGGTGTTTGCCAAATGGTGTTTTAGTGTTATTTTTTCAAAAGGGAACTCCTGCACAATGGGCTTTTTGCTTTTTGTTTGGTGGGTGGGCAGCCATTTAGCAATGCTTAGTTTGTGACCTTTCAAAGTGTTAAAGACTATTTTATTCAATTAATTCTGTAAACATTTATGAAATCCTTGTTTTGATCAAGGCATCTATGAGAAATATGCCAAATACAGTAGTTTCAGGCTGCAGCTGAGTCTTTTCGCTGCCACTACTTTTCACCTTAAATTACACTAACCACCATGATTTGTTCTAAGAAGATGCTGTTGCCAAAAGTACTGAGAGACAGAATCCCAGGAGTCAGAGTATGGGGGTCAATTTCCAGTTTTGCTTTTTACTAGCTGTACTGTAGCAGGGTGACTCAAACAACAGTTCTAAGTCCCAATATCCTTATTTTTAAAATAGAGATTTTAATATTGATGTGAGTATTAAATGAGCTCACATTTATGTATATGAAGTATATGAAATGTATATGAAAGTATATAAAAGTATATACTTTTAATTGAAAGGTGCTTTTCAAACTATAAAGTGTTCTACAAATTCATTCAATATTCAGTGGATATTTATTGAGTCCTGATTATGTGTGAGGCTCCTTTGTAGGTGTTGGGGTATAGCAGTGAAAGAGATAGACAGGGCCTCTGCCTTCATGGAGCTTATATTTTAGAGGGCAGAAACAGACAGTATACAAGCAAACTGATGTTGTTGTTGTTGTTAGGTGCCGTCGAGTCGGTTCCAACTCATAGCGACCCAGAACAAAACACTGCCCGGTCCTGCGCCATCCTTACAATCATTGTTATGCTTGAGCCCATTGTTGCAGCCACTGTGTCAGTCCACCTCGTTGAGGGTCTTCCTCTTTTCCACTGACCCTGTACTTTGCCAAGCATGATGTCCTTCTCCAGAGACTGATCCCTCCTGACAACACGTCCAAAGTATGTAAGACGGAGTCTCGCAATCCTTGCTTCTGAGGAGCATTCTGGTTGTACTTCTTCCAAGACAGATTTATTCGTTCTTCTGGCAGTCCATGGTATATTCAATATTCTTCACCAGCACCACAATTCAAAGGCATCAGTTCTTCTTTGGTCTTCTTATTCATTGTCCAGCTTTCACGTGTGTATGATGCGGTTGAAAATACCATGACTTCAGTCAGGCACACCTTAGTCTTCAAGGTGACATCTTTGCTCTTTAACACTTTAAAGAGGTACTTTGCAGCAGATTTACCCAATGCAATGCGTCTTTTGATTTCTTGACTGCTGCTTCCATGGCTGTTGATTGTGGATCCAAGTAAAATGAAATCTTTGACAACTTCAATCTTTTCTCCGTTTATCATGATATTGCTCATTGGTCCAGTTGTGAGGATTTTTGTTTTCTTTATGTTGAGGTGCAATCCATACTGAAGGCTGTGGTCTTTGATCTTCATTAGTAAGTGCTTTAAGTCCTCTTCAGCAAGGAAGGTTGTGTCATCTGCATAACGCAGGTTGTTAATGAGTCTTCCTCCAATCTGGATGCCCTGTTCTTCTTCATATAGTCCAGCTTCTTGTATTTGTTCAGCATACAGATTGAATAGGTATGGTGAAAGAATACAACCCTGACACACACCTTTCCTGACTTTAAACCAATCAGTATCCCCTTGTTCTGTCCAAACAATTGCCTCTTGATCTATGTAAAGTTTCCTCATGAGCACAATTAAGTGTTCTGGAATTCCCATTCTTCACGATGTTATCCATAGGTTGTCATGATCCACACAGTCGAATGCCTTTGCATAGTCAATAAAACACAGGTAAACATCCTTCTGGTATTCTCTGCTTTCAGCCAGGATCCATCTGACATCAGCAATGACATCCCTGGTTCCAAGTCCTCTTCTGAAACCGGCCTGAATTTATGGCAGTTCCCTGTCGATACACTGCTGCAGCCGTTTTTGAATGATCTTTAGCAAAATTTTGCTTGCGTGTGATATTAATGATATTGTTCTATAATTTCCACATTCGGTTGGATCACCTTTCTTGGGAATAGACATAAATATGGATCTCTTCCAGTCAGTTGGCCAGGATGCTGTCTTCCATATTTCTTGGCATAGACGAGTGAGCAACTCCAGCGCTGCATCTGTTTGTTGAAACATCTCAACTGATATTCCATCAATTCCTGATAAACCCAGATAAGGTAACTATAATTTCAGAAAGTCATAAATACTATGAGTAAATAAAACAGAGTGATGTAATGAAATGTGTTATAAAGAAAATAAAATGGGATTATGTATTAGAGAACGAGGGGTAGTTAGGCTAGAGGGGAGAGGTTAGACCTTCTGGTCAGGGAAGGCTTCTCTGGAGGTAATTTTTGAGTTAAGAGCTGTAAGAGCAGAAGGAGCCAGCCGTGTGAAGAACTGGGGGAGGGCAAATGTGTAGGTCCCACAAAGGGGAAGGGGTTTAGCTTGTCAGGAAAAAGCAGAGGACAGTGTAGCTGCAGTGTAGTTAGGGAGTGGTGTAAGATCGAGTCTAAGAGGTTGGCAGGGGCCAAAGTAGGTGTAAGATCGAGTCTAAGAGGTTGGCAGGGGCCAAAGTAGAAAGGGCCTTATAGGCCATGAAAGGTGTTTAGATTATAAATGTACCGGGAACCCTCGGGAGGGTTTTAAGCAGAGGAGTTACATGATATGATTTATGTGAAAAAAAGATTGTTCTGGCTGCTAGAGGAGATTGGGTTAAGGTGGTGGGTCAGAGCAGAAGCAGAAGGACAGAGTGAGGGCTGTTACAGTAGCTCAGGCTAAGGAGAAGGGCGCTCAGGCAGCCTGGTGGTGGTAGAGGGATGTTATTGTTAGTGTGGGGACGACAATGATGATGATGATAGTGGCGGCTGTGGTGGGTGTCTCTTCACAGCACTTATCTGCCTGAAATTGGCTGATGTACTTGTTCAGGTGCATGCTTTCTGTCTCCTCCCAGCAGATTCTGAGTTGCATGAGTAGAGCAGGGACCTTGTTTATCTAATTTACCACAGTAACCACAATGCCTAGTACGGCACTTAGGATATGCAAAATAAATATGTTGTTTTGTCACATTATTTATTTTTTATACCACTCTGTATGGAATGTCCAATATTTTATAGGGCCTTCCTCCTCCTCCTCCCCCCTCCCAATACAAAGGCGATACAGAGTTCATCTGGGACCTGAAAACTCTAGCACAATACAGAATATTAGGAAATAATATTACAACAAGTTAGAACCAGAAAGTTTTTGGAATCAATTTTAGCAGTGGGAAAGTGATCCTTACATGATCATGGGGACCTTTGGGGGAAAATGGCTGTTTTTAAACATAGTTCTGCTGTTAAGAGATTTAGCCATTATTACAGCTTATTTCATGCCTTTGCCAAAATGAGGTTCATCTGTGAAAAATGCCCTCCAGGAGGGCAAGAATTTTGTTTTGTTCTCTGCTGTACTTTGAATGGTACTGGGTTAAATGAGTCGGAATCAACTCAGTGGCAAGGGGTTTGGTTTGGGGTTAAACGAAAGAAAATCATTTTCAAATCCGATTTGTTCTTAGAAATTTATGAGTTGCTTTAAAGGCCCCTCTCATACATGGTATACCATCAGCTCTTTCCTAGAGGAGGTAGAATGTTCTGCCTATTCTTTTCTCCCTTAGTATTGCATCATTTGTCCTGAATCAGGTCGTAGTAGCTCTGCCATGTTTATGACCTTAAACTGTAGACTCACAAGCTAGCTCAATGGCACTGGCTCCACCTTGTGTCCGGAACATGATACTACACCCACTGAATGCCGGCCTGCCAAGAACCAGTCTTTTAGAGGTCAGACATTTTAAGCGGCCCAAATAATATACATGATAGAGTAATGATGCCAAGACTGAGCAACCTTATTGTGACTTATTTGTTCTGAAGTGACTTTACCCCCATGTCTACCACGCTATATATGGTGCAGGGGCAGAAACCAGTTCTTAAGACTTAACCATGTAATGATCAAGTCATTTAGCTTGTATACTGACAAAAATGAAATGTCTCTGTGTATGTTAAGGACTGTATATGAAATAATTGGTTTATTTTTTTGTCTAAAAACCCTATGAAAATTGAGATGTTGGCAATAAAAAAAAAATCTATGAAATTGATTTAAAAGGAAGAAAAATTTTCCGAAGGGGAAAAGTTTTTTTTTTTTTTTTTAATTAAGAGTTGTATTTGACTTCTGTTTTGGCTGTGGTAGAATAGTGGGTGAGTTGACCATCTCCACAGCACTGATCAGGAGACGACCCTGTGTAGAGACAGCTTTGGGAGAGGCCATTTTAATCGTGTCTGAATGAAATGATTGTGACTTGCAATCTACAGTGGTGTGCTGGCGCCAAACTGTGCCGACTTGTACCAGCGCACAAGATTGTTAAATTTTCAGGAATTTTGCAAGCCGTTGTTCCAAACTAATTAATATAAAAATAAATTCAATGAACTTACAATTAAATTATATTAAAAACAAAGGAAATGAATACTAAAAACTTGCCACTTTCGAATTACTACATTTATTCCTATTTATGATCTTGAGGTTATCTATGTGTAGTATATGTTTGGTGGAAACATAACGGAACGCCTCTCGGGTTCTTGTCCTGTCCTATTAGCAGATCTAAATAAGACAGATGCCAACTGGAACGGAAACAGAAAGTGGCAATTTTATTGTCTGCACAGACAAGGAGCAACGTAGGGCCTAGTGGCCGAAAGACCACTTGCTCTCTGTCTGAGGGGATTGGAGACCTTTTATGTCCTTGAGTCCCTGGGGGACAGGGATTGGCGCCTGAAACCCTATACCCTGAGCCCAAATTTGGAGATCTGGATGCTGAGTCACTCTTCATAGGAGGTTCGTGTTGTGGGCCTTCTCGTTTTCCAAAGGGGCTCGGGTGGAACTGTGTGATGGAGAATATCCTCTCTTCCGGTGATTCTCAGGTCCGGGGGTCAGGTAAAGACACGATTCTCTAGATCTGTGCATGTGCGGAGATCTGGCACTCAGAACAAACCGTGGTTAGAAGCCGTGGTTTGCAGGAACTGTGAGCAGGATTTCAGAAATACTGTATACCCATTGCCGTGGAGCTGATGCCGACTCATAGCGACACTATAAGACAGAGTAGCAGCCTACTACTCAACCACTGCGCCACCAGGGCTTCTTGGAAATACCATATAATAGCATGCTATTGTGCATCTCTTCCTTATCCTGCTGAGTGACTTCATGTTGGTAGTTGGAAACTGGCCATAAAAACCAAAAACCAAACCCACTGCCGTCAAGTCGATTCTGACTCATAGTGACTCAGTAGGACACAGTGGAGCTGCCCCACAGAATTTCCAAGGATGTAACCCTGGTGGCATAATGATTAGAGCTACAGCTGCTAACCAAAAGGTCAAGAGTTCGAATCCACCAGGTGCTCCTTGGAAATCCTATGGGGCAGTTCTACTCTGTCCTGCAGGGTCGCTATGAGTCGGAATCCACTCAGTGGCAATGAGTTTTTTTTTTTTTTTAATCTTTACAGAAGCAGACTTCCACATCTTTCTCCCAAAGAGAGGCTGGTGGATTTGAACTGCCAACCTTTCAGTTAGCAGCCAAGCACTTTAACCACTGTGCCACCAGGGCTCCTTTGAAAGAGGCCATAGTGGGAGTATTTATACAATGCAAACTGACAAATACTACAAATCAGAACTTTTTTTCCTGAAGAGGCATTTGATGACTAGCACACTACTGGATGCAAATAAGTTTCTTCCTTTATTGGCTTTTCTCATTACTCTCTTCCAAAACCTGGCGAAAAGACTTTAGGGGAAATTATTAAAAAAAAAAAAACAAAAAAAACTTTTAATTTCACGCTACTACTGTTGGTTTTAGCAAGTTCTTTCAAGAGTTGTTTTAAAAGATTAATAATGTTTAAAGTTCACTTTAGTGGGTAAGAGCTATGGTTGCTAATCAAAAGGTCAGCAGTTCCAATCCACCAGGCATTCCTTGGAAATCCTATGGGGCAGTCCTACTCTGTCCCGCAGGGTCGCTATGAGTCGGTATCGACAGGACGGCAAGGATATGGTTTCCTGTAGTAATTTTAATAGTATTAAATAGTTTTAAAAGGTTACTGTAAAATAATTTTTCATCAATTCATTTTATTCAAAAAGTCTCATTTAGTAGAAAGAAAATAGGTTGTTGTTGTTAGGTGCCATCCAGTTGGTTCTGACTCGTAGTGCCCCTATATACAACAGAATGAAACACTGCCCGGTCCTGCACCATTTTCAGAATCGTTGTTAAGTTTGAGCCCATTGTTGCAGTCATTGTGTGAATCCATCTCATTGAAGGTCTTCCTCTTTTGGGCTAAAATAGGTTAACCTGCCTTAATATTATATATGATTCTATCACTTACTTTTTTTTTTTTTTTCATTTTTTTTCGCGTTCTAGTTCCTATCCAATACCTTGTTTTTTCTTTTTGTTATTTTCATCATTAAGCTATGAAGCTTCTATTCCTTGTCTCCTGAAACTATATTTTTATCCTTTTTGTTTGTTTGTTTTCTTACATATTCTTTTTCAGTTCTGTCTCTTTCTAGGCCTCTATCTCTTTCTCAAAATTAATGGCGTGATTTTTTTCTGGCCTCTGTTCTTTCTTGCCTCTCTCTTTTTTTTTTCTTAGCTCACCTTTACGAGCTTTAGTACTGCTACGGCTGGACTGTTTAGCAATATAGTTTCCTCCAGAATGGCCAGGATCCCAACTCCATCTAGTTACCATCTGGAGTTCTTCAGGGTCCACCTGTCCCCTTCTGCTGCTTTCCCATGTTCTTGACACCAGAATTATAATGTGAAAGTAGCTCACAGGATCATTTGGTCTTCTGTGCCTCTAGCCTAGTGTTTCAGGGATATGGGAGAACAAGAGAAACTCTGAGTCATCTTTGCTCCTGCTGTAGTTTCACTTTACTCTTATTGCAAGGACTGTATGTAGGAACTGAGGAGCCCTGGTGGTGCAGTGGTTAAGCGCCTGGCTGCTAACCAAAAGGTGGGCTCTTGGAACGCATCAGCCTTTCCGCGGGATAAAAATGTGGCAGTCTGCTTCTATAAAGATTACAGCCTCAGAAACCCTGTGGGGCAGTTCTACTCTGTCCTGTAGGATCACTGTGAGTTGGAATCGACTCAACAGCAATGGGTTTTGGTTTTCTTTTGTTTATGGAGGAATTTGGGAAGCCTTTTGAAATAAAGTCATCTCTCACTCCATTATTCTTTGAAGAAAGTAACATTTAGGAAGGGGATATTCATATTTAAGCATCACTCCTTTGCTATACCCCATTTGCCCTTTGCATTTTTTCTTCTCAGTCACCCCCCTGTGTAACTGTCTTCCCTGGCAATGCAGTCATTTGACTGCCACTGGGACAGCACCTGCCTGGGTGAGCCGCCCACTTGGACCACCAGCCAGTCTGGCTGTTGAGCTGGGAAGTGTTGCTGTCATCTTTAGAGAATGAGCCCTTACTGCTGCTGATGGCTTGAGTCCAATGCTCAACAAGACTCGGTCACAAAGATCAGCTTTCACTAACATCCTGTAGCATACTGCTGCTGTCTTCGTTGTAAGCTTCATCTCTTCCACACATTTTCTTTTACCTGCAAGGAATGGTAGACTGATATCCAGTCTCATCTCAACCTTAACTTCATGAAACAGAACATTTTAGATCTATCCTGTGTTGTCAAATTTTCAGTTTTAAACCCTAATCAGGACATTCTCCTTTAAGTCTAAATTCTTGAGTGAGAAGTATGAGAGGCAGCAGAGTCAGTGGTTAATAGCATGGGTCCTAGGCTATGTGTGTTTGAATCCCATTTCTGCTATTGACTAGTGCTGTGATCTTAGGAAAATTACTTTACCTGTATCTTCATTCTAACAGAGCTCACGTGAGGGTTAAGTGAATAAAGTTATTTAAAAGCACTTTTACAACAGAGCCTGGCACATGCAACGAACATTGTATAACTGTATTCCTTTATTACTAACCTGACAGCCTGAAGATATTTTTTCTCATATCCATGTGGTATGAGGGAGACGAGGGATATGCGGGGACTTTTCTTCCTAGAGTCTTTGAAGAGATGTCCATTCCTAAGCCAGGAAACCTATTTGCCTACCTTTCTCACATTGTGAGAGGCTTGGTTTCTGTTCTTATCCCCATTTTCTACTTATCCCTCTTGTCAGATTTCTCCATAGCTGTTACCAAGATTTCCCTAGTCCTAAGGAAGCCATCACTTGAATACATTGATTATATGTGACCTTGGGGAAGTTATTTAACTTCTTTGGGCTTTACTTTACTCTTCTAGATGGAGTTGGAGATGATAATAGCACCTCCCTCATAGGGTTGCTGTGAGAATTGAATGAGTTAATAACATATGTGCTATGCTGGAATGGTGCTTGGTGCCTAGTAAGGTGATGATGTGTAACTGTTAGCCATTAGTTATGATATGTGATCTTTTTCGTAGCCATATTCCTCAATTGTGTATTTTATCCTTGTGCTCTGAATTTTCTTACTACCAGAACTGTGTTTTTTTATTTTTGTTTTTCTCCTCTCCTCTGCAAGTGCCCTTATTAAGACCACTAGTGATCTTTTTCTCCAAATCCAAGGTATTGCTTATTCACTTACCCTTCTGTAATACTTTCAACAGTAGAGATCATCTTGCAACCAGGAGTAAGGGATAGGGAGCAGTTCAGGGGGTTGTGGGAAAAAGAGATTGAGGCTGAGAAAAGAAGGGGGGAAGGGAGGGAGCGAGCAAGAGACATGGATTGATTAATCCATTTTTGTAGAGAGCTAGTGATGGTGGGATTTTGCAGTAGGGTTAAGTATGGAGTGGATGAATTGGAAGTGGAACTGTCAGTTACAGCGTAAGTAGTTTAGAAGAACTATTGTGATAGTGAAATGGAGCAGAAAAATGGAATAGTTGGAAGTGACAAAGTACCTAGCAAAAAATTTTTCCAGATAAGATATCTGAATATTTTAAGGCAGAAGTGGAAGCAACTAATAAAGAACGAAGATGCTGAAAGGGAGAGGCAAGTGTGAAGAATAAGAGCCAAGACTGGAACCAAGAAAGACAGAGGGGTTAGCTTCGTTAAGGAAGAGCAATTTTATTCCCCCAAGGCTGAGAGCATAAGGAAGGAGGGCTACTAGTATAAAGATGGTGACTGTAAAGGTGGTGTGAGGGTAAATGACTGTGCCTGACCTAAGCAGTGCTCATATGTCCTGAGAAGTAGATTGTAAGTCATCTGCTGGGATTAAGGGAGTCAGTGCATTGGAGCTTGAGACAAAAGATGATCCAGAACAGCTGTTTTGGGGTGTTTGCTAGGGAATCAAAAGCTGATGAATGAAAGGATTGTTAGGCAACATCAAGACACATTTGATCTTAGATGACATGCATTTGTAGTGGGCAGTGTTTTTTTCTGTTCTTTGTTTTCCTCCAGCAGAGCTTTGCAGGAACAAAGAAAGTAAAAATTAAAGATGCACAGGGAAGATTATGGATTAACAGAGCAGGGACGGTAGAAAGTTAAGGGGCCAAGAGCATGGTGGTAATGGCAGTTTTGAAAGGTGGAATATAGAACAGCCATGTGTAGATTCATTAACTGTTAACATAGCTGCAGGAGTGAGCCCTGGCAAAACCAGTGGAGAAATAGCCCAGCTGACCCACAGAGTCAGGAAAAATAAGAAAATATTGTTGATAAAGCCACTGCATTTGGGGCTGCTTATTATGCAGCAGTGGAAAACTGCAATTGCTATGTCTCACATTGACCAAACTCAACAGGAAGCCTGAGGGCAAGGGAGCCTAAAGCAATTAGTACAGGTCAGTCTCTGGGGGAAATGGAGCAGGGTAGAGAAGGATGGAGAGGGGATCTGGAAGAGGCACACAGAAAACATTTAGCACAGCAGGTTAAGTACAGGTTTTAGAATGTGAAGATAGGGACAGGTCTTGCTGTTTTGAAGTATAGGTGCCTAGAGAGGCAAGTACAATCTTATCATGTCGCTGAGATTTGGTGGGCTGGAACTTATCATTGGAACACAATGATGGAAATGTAGACCTTCTTAGTAGGGGAAGGTAAACAGGGAAGCCCTGTATGTCAAGAAAATAAAAAGTTTTATAGGAGATAATAAACCTGAAGGAAGCTTTTGCATGAAAACAAAAAACAGAGGAATGAAAATGATATGTCACGGGAACACAACATCTGAGGACTGAGGGAGGAAACTAATGATACATTTCCAAAGCAAGCCACAAGAGTTTGACCAAAGTAAGATAGAGTACTCTTAGGGGATTTGACATACGTTCAGAATCTCATTTAACTAAAAGCAAAATGCCTGCAAAGTTCTTGCCTTGCCTTGGAGATACAACAGTCTTTCAGAAAGTATAGGAACTAATGAGAAATTAGTTGGTGAAATGATAAGACTCCTGCAGAAAGAATTCTTTTCATGTTAGTTGGAAAGAAGTAGGCAAGACATATCAGACATGTATCACAGACTATCAGGAGGCAGTTTTCAAAAAGATCAGAGAATAGATAAGGGGGTTCAGTGGCTTGAAATCAAGAAACAAAGATCAAGAGCATAGAAAATCATGAATCAAATTCCTAAATCAGAGTTGGGCATACAGAAAATCAGAATCAGATAGTCAAAATATAAACATGGGAGAGAGGAGCCAGGAGCTACACCAAGTTCAGAAACACTTCTGCTCCATAGGTCAGAACTAGAAGAGAAGAGTCATGTTCTGGCTCAACGGTTAGGCTAGAGCAGGGCCAAAGAAGCAGAGAGCAACAGAGAAATGGCACACAGGCCTTAAAAACTTCGTGAGATACGTACTGCAAGATCCTAAAAGAAGCTTTGATTTTTAAAAATGCGATTAAATTTGAAATATGACATATGAAATACATAGTTTGGAAAACATTATGGCAAATTCTTATGATTATAAACGTTTTGAAGGGGCATTAGCTCATTTTCTGGGGTAGCCTATTTAAATAAGACAGTTTTACTGAGGCCTGCTCTAAATACACTACTGTATTTTTTTTTTTTTATATAGTTTTGTTTTTTGGTCAGCCTCTTATATTGGTCAGTTAGCCCACCCATTTAAAGAGGGCTAGTCATGATGTTTACAGCTGTTTCTTCTCATTTTAAGTCGTGCCACATCAGCAAATGAAGATCCCCAAAACTTTATTCTATCCACGTCATTAAGGTGGACTGTACTTTGAGAAGCCAGCTCTTCCCCAGTCGTATTTTGAGTGCCTTCCAACCTGAGGGACTCATCTTCCGGCACTGTATCGGACAATGTACTGCTGCTATTCTTAAGGTTTTCACTGGCCAGTTTTTTTCAGAAGTAGTCCACCAAGTCCTTTTTCCTAGGCTGTCTTAGTCTGGAACCTCCGCTGAAACCTGTCCACCATGGTTGACCCTGCTGGCGTTTGAAATACCGGTAGCATAGTTTCCAGCATCACGGTAATGCAGAAGCCACCACAGTATGACAAGCTGACAGATGCATGGTAGTCTTTGTTTTCCTTCAACACTCAAAATGAGAAGAAACAGCTGCAAACATCCGTTAATGATTGGAACGTGGAATGTACGAAGTATGAATCTAGGAAAATTGCAAGTCATCAAAAATGAAATGGAATGGATAAAGATCCATATCCTAGGCATTATTGAGCTGAAATGGATGCTGTTGGCCATTTTGAGTCAGACAATCATAAGGTCTACTATGCCAGGAATGACAAATTGAAGAAAATGGCATTGCATTCATTGTCAAAACGAACATGTCAAGATCTATTCTTAAATACAATGATGTCAGTGATAGGATAATATCCATATGCCTACAAGGAAGACCAATTAATACAGCTATTATTCAAATTTATGCACCAACTACTAAGGCCAAAAATGAAGAAATTGAAGTTTTTACCAACTTCTGCAGTCTAAAATTGATCAAACATGCAGTCAAGATGCATTGACAATTACTGGTGATTGGGATGTGGAAGTTGGAAACAAAGAAGAAGGATCAGTAGTGGGTAAATATGGCCTTGGTGATGGAAACAGTGCCAGAGATTGCATGATAGAATTTTGCAAGACCAAGGACTTATTTTCATCAACACAAACAGCAACTATACACGCGGACCTCACTGAATGGGAACCACAGGTATCAAATCAACTACATCTGTGGAAAGAGATGATGGAAAAGCTCAGTATCATCAGTTAGAACAAGACCAGTGTGGCTGCGTGCAGAACAGACCATCAATTGCTCAAGTGCAAGTAAAGTTGAAGCTGAAGAAAATTAAAACAAGTTCACAAGAACCAAAATATGACCTTGAGTATATCCCACCTGAATTTGGAGACCGACTCAAGAATAGATTGGACGCACTGCACATTAATGACTGAAGACCAGATGAGTTGTGATGACATCAAGGACATCATACATGAAGAAAGCAAGAGTCATTAAAAAGGCTGAAAAGAAAGAAAAGACCAAAATGGATGTCAGAAAAAAGACTCTGAAACTTGCTCTTGAATGCAGAGAAGTGAAAGGAAGAAATGATGAAGTAAAAGAGCTGAACAGAAGATTCCAAAGGGCAGCTTGAGAAGACAAATTAAAGTATTATAATGAAATGTGCAAAGACCTGGAGTTAGAAAGCCAAAAGAGAAGAACATGCTTGGCACTTTTCAAGTTGAAAGAACTGAGGAAAAAAATTCAAGCCTCAAGTTGCAATACTGAAGAATTCTATGGGGGAAAATATTGAAGGATACAGGAAGCATCACAAGAAGATGGAAGAAATACACAGAGTCACTGTACCAGAAAGAATTGATGTTCGACCATTTCAGGATGATCAAGAACCAATGATATTGAAGGAAGAAGTCCAAGCTGCACTGAAAGCACTGGCGAAAAACAAGACTCCAGGAATTGACGGAATACCAATTGAGATGTTTCAGCAAACAGATGCAGCCCTGGAGGTGCTCACTTATCAATGCCAAGACGTTTGGAAGACAGCTACCTGCCCAGCTGACTGGAAGAGACCCATATTTCTGCCTACTGCAAAGAAGGGTGATCCGAAAGAATGCAGAAATTATTTTAAAAAATCATCAATATCATGTGCACGTAAAATTTTTGCCACAGGTAATTAAAAAAACAGTTGCAGCATTACATTGACAGGGAACTTCCAGAAATTCAAGCCAGACTCAGAATAGGATATTGCTGATGTCATATGGATCTTGGCTAAAAGCAGAGAATACCAGAAAGGTGTTTACTTGCATTTTATTGACTATGCAAAGGCATTCAACTATGTGGATCATAACAATTATGGATAACATTGCAAAGAATGGGAATTCTAGAACACTTAATTTTGCTCTTGAGAAACTGTACATAGACCAAGAGGCAGTTGTTCGAACAGAACAAGAGGATACTTAGTGGTTTAAAATCAGGAAGGGTGTGTGTCAGGGCTGTGTCTTTTCACCGTATGTATTCAATCTGTATTTGAGGAAATAATCCAAGAAGCTTGGCATCAGGATTGGTGGAAGACTCATTAACAACCTGAGATACGCAGATGACACAACCTTACTTGCTAAAAGTGAAGAGGACTTGAAGCAATTACTGTTGAAGATAAAATATACAGTTTTCAGTATGGATTACACCTTAACATAAAGAAAACAAAAATCCTCACAACTGGACCAAGAAACAACATCATGATAAAAGGAGGAAATATTGAAGTTGTTAAGCGTTTCATTTTACTTGGATCCACAATCAATACCCATGGATGCAGCAGTCAGGAAATCAAAGGATGTGTTGCGTTGGGCAAATCTGCTGCAAAAGACCTCTTTAAAAGTGCTGGAAAGCTGTGCTGTCACTTTGAGGAAGAAGGTGTGTCTGACCCAAGTCATGATGTTTTCAGCTGACTCATATGCATGTGAAAGCTGGACAATGAATAAGGAAGACCGAAGAATTGATGCCTTTGAGTTATGGTGTTGCCGAAGAATATTGAATATACTATGGACTGCCAGTAGAATGAACAAGTTTGCCTTGGAAGAAGTAAATCCAGAAGTGAGGATGACAAGACTTCATCTCACATACTTTGGACATGTTATCTGGAGGGACCAGTTCTTGGAGAAGGACATCATGCTTGATAAGGAAGAGGGTCAGTGAAAAAGAGAAAGACCCTCAACGAGATGGATCGACACAGTGGCTGCAGTAAAGGGTTCAAACATAGCAAAGATTGTGAGGATGGCTCAGGACCAGGCAGTGTTTCCTTCTGTTCCACATAGGGTTGCTATCAGTCAAAACTTACTTGACAGCACCTAACAACAGCCCTGAGGAGTGAAGGATAGAGCCCAGACAGTTAAGATTTTTTCTGTTCTTTCTTCCCATTCACCTTCCATAGAGAACCTTGCCTTATATGACACAGAAGAAGGAGGAGTCTTTATATGGGAACCTCTTAACCATCCCGTTCTAAATCACAAACTAGGGCTACAGATACGAATTGCACCATCCATAAATCTTGAGATGTAAGGAATATCATATTTCTTTCTTTTTCTAAATCCAATCAAATTGTTTCCAGTCTCCTACTTGCCAAGATCAGTAAAAGGCTCAATATTAATAGTTTTTGTGGCTCCCTTCTACCCTTCATACTGTACTGGGACCCCAAGGTTCCTGCAGGCTTTAGAAAAAATGGGAGAGGGAAAATTGAAGGCAGAGGCAGCCATCTACTTCCTCTTTGCCAGGTTTAGCCACAGGGATCCTTACCACAGTTTGCAGGGCCCCAGAGCACATGTGAAGAGATTAGCTCTTTCAGTGTAATTAGAGGACAAGAGAAAAAGATGAGTGAGCCAGCAGATCAGTTTGCAACAGGTGAGTTCTCGAGAGAGTTATTATATATATATATATATATAAGTTTTAGGCCAATGTGGACTTGTCATCAAAATAATGTTTGCCCTTCTTCTTTATAGCAGTCAGGCCTTTGTGTTTGAGGACTATCGGGAAAGAAGTCACTTGATTCCTGGAAGACTTCAAAATACCTTTGTTTTCTGTGGTCTATGGCAAAGTGAGACAGTCCAGCTGGATTAGCTCAGAAGAGAAGAGGAAGGCAATAGGCTCTTCAAAGAGAAGTGGAAAGAGGGAGAGAGTGAGATTTCCTAAAAGTGCAAAGAAGAACCTGCCACCCTTGTCACGTATAGCAAATTGTAGGTGGCAAGACCTGAGGTAGAGGTAGCTGTGAGGACACTGGGCAGTAAGCACCGTGGTCCAGCCTGTTCCACTTTATCAGGAACCTCGCCCATGTAGTAAATGATGCCTTCATCAGCCTTTTTCTTTGTACTGGTTCATTCCAATTAGCATTAAGACATACATATTTTTGGCCATAATTTAAAGATTAAATAAACAAATGAATGAATTTTTTTTAAAAAGACGGAGAAGAAATCTCCCTTGACATCATGTCTCCCTTCCTCCCCTTCACTTCTTAGATCTATCCTTTTGACTCAGGCTTCAACCCACTACAATCTAGTTTCTCCTCCTTCCCTTGCCAAATCATAGCTGGTCTCCTTTTTACTAAATCCAATGGACATTTCTCAGAATTTATCTTATTTGATCTCTCAGCAGCATTTGATACCAAGAAGGACTCCATTTTTTTCCATCTCCTTCTTTAGTTTCCATGACACCACACTCCTGGATTTTCACTTACCTCTCAGGCTGTTCTCTGCCTCTAGTGCAGGCTCCTCTTTCTTGGACTGTTCTATAGGTTGGTACTCCTCAGAGTTCTTCCTAGGCCATTGTCTTTTCCAGGCAGTATCATCTTTTAGGGTAACTCGCCGACTCCCATGGTTTCATGACCAGGTCTGTGTCTGCAGACCAGATCTTTCTCCTGAGCTTCACATCCTTATAAATGTCAGGTCTGGGATTTGATTTTACCCTACTGTGAGCATGTGTTAGCCTGTTACTGTTTCATGGGTAGTGGTAATGAGACTCCCGGGTCAGCAACAAATGACTTCATTATCTCGACACAGCAAGTAGCATGAACATCGGCTTGTTGTACCGGTTCCCCTTGCCCTCAAAGTTCCATGTGGGTGATGTAATGGGCCCAGATGTATGCCTGCACAGGCAGTGGGTGAGGATACCGGAAAGGAACACCAAACTTAGAGAATCTACTGCTTTTATAGCAAGCAGTAACCAAGCCTACTCTTTGTTCAGGAAAGAGACATTACCTTATCTCTCAAGGTTGTCCACTGCAAACACAACCCTGAAAACTTACCGGAGCCTTTCATTCCTGGCATAACCAGCAAGAATGGGCAGGGACGCTCAGGGCCCGTGGCAGATTACCTCTCCCAAAAACAAGCAGTTGGTTAACTGGCATATTCACTTGGATGATGCTGGTACCTCCAATTCAACATGAACTCTTTATCTCCCTCTCCCTTCAGCTTGCTTCTCCTTCCTTTTCCTAACTCAGTGTTTGGTAACACAGAGATTTCATCCTTGACTGTTTTTTGGCCCTCTGTTCCCTCACATTCAGTTGTTCATAAAGTCTAATTGATCCTTCTAAATATCTCTTGGATTTATTTCCTTTTCATCCTCACTAGCCATGCCTTGTTCAGATCGTTGCATCTCTCTTGGTTGACTTAAGGCAATAGCCTTTCTATCCTGCAGTCAAAATATTCACTTTATTTTATTAAGTTATTTAATTTAAAATTTATTTATTTGTTCAAAATTCAGTGGTTCAAAAGGTACATGGTGAAAGACTTCCTCCAGCCCTTGTCCCTGTCACCCAGTCTCTCCAAGGCATTCCCCACCCGCCAGTTAATGTTAGCAGCTCCTTGTGATATGGAGAAGTGATATATGTGATATGAGATGCATTTCTTTTTTCCTTTCTTCTTAACACAAATTGTAGCAAACTGTATGTGTTTTTTGCACTTTACTTTTTTCACCTATAATGTATCCTGGACACCATTGCAAATATGAATATCAAGAACCTCATTTTTATTTTCAGAATAGTGTTTCATTGTATGGGTGAACCATAACTTATTTAATCAGTCTCCTGTTGTTGGACAAGTGGTTTATTTTTAATCTATTACTCTTATAATAATGCTGCATTGAATAACTTTGAATATATACTATTTTCCACATCTGTGAGTACAGAGCCATCACTTAAAATACAAGTCTGATCATGTCACTATCCTGCTTCAGTGTCACCCAGTAACATAGTTTTAAAGGTCTCATGTAATCTGGCTACTCCTCAGGACTTCCTTTCTTCTTCTTCCTTCCCTTAAACCTTAGGTTCCAGCCACACTGAACTTCTTTCGATTCCATGAATGTCTCATGGTCTTGCTCACTCTGGGGCCTTTGCATATATTATTTTTCTCTGCTTGGAACTTTTCTCTTCCTGTTTAAGCTTTAAGTAGCTTAAATGTTACTTCTGCTGGAAGGTTTTCCTAGCCCCATAATCTCAATCTAGTTTAGTTTCTTTGTGTTCATAACACACCTTGCCAGCTGCCCTTGCCCCCATTTATCACCTTTACACTAATAACCCAGTGTTGTCGAGTCGATTTTGACTCATAGCGACCCTATAGGACAGAGTAGAACTGCCTCATAGAGTTTCCAAGGAGCCCCTGGCGGATTCGAACTGCTGACCCTTTGATTAGCAGCCGTAGCACTTAACCACTACGTCACCAGGGTTTCCTTTACACTAATTGCTTCTTTAATTGTCATTCTTCTCTGTTAGAAGAGTGAGAGTAAGGACAATATTGTCTTTTCACTAGTATATCCTCAGCACCTAGCGTAGTCCTTGGCACATAGAAGGTGCTCAATAAATATTTGATGAATTATTAAAAATGCATTTTAATTCTAGCGCTGCCACTTACTAGCTGTGTAACCTTGGACCTTTCCAAATTTCAGTTTGCTTATCTGTGAACCATTACAGGGCTTTTGTGAAGATCAAGTAAGATGATGTATATGAAATTGCTTTGCAAACAGTATGCATACAAAGCACAATGCAAATGTCTATCAGTCATTATTAGGGTATGGAAATTTGCATCTCATTTACTTAAGTAATCTGAATATAAAAGGGCTACCTTGTGTCCAGTATTAGAAAGAAACCGCAGTCCAATATGCCAAAGTTTTGTAGTTTTTCTCATGGAGATCTATACATAGCTTATTAGATTTAGGAAACCATAGTCCAATATCCCAAACTTTTGTAGTTTTTCTCATAGAAATTTATACACAGTTTATTAGATTTAGGAAACCGTGGTAGCATAGTGGTTAAGAGGTACAGCTGCTAACCAAAATGTCGGAAGTTTGAATCCACCAGGTGCTCCTTGGAAACTGTATAGGGCAGTTCTACTCTGTCCTATAGGGTCACTGTGAGTTGGAATCGACTCAATGGCAGCGGGTTATTAGATTTATACCTAGGCATTTTGTTTTTTTTTTTTGGTGCGGATACAAATGGTGATGTATTTTAAATTTGAAATTCCAATTGCTTTTTGCTGATATAGGGGAAAGCAGCCAACTTTTATATTTTAACTTTGTGTTTTGCAGTCTTGCTATAATTGCTTATTAGTTCCAGGAGTTTTTTTTGTTGATTCTTAGGGTTTTCTTTTTTTTTAATTTTATTATTTACTATTTTATTGTACTTTATATGAAGGTTTACAGAACAAACCAGTTTCTCATCAAACAGTACACACATTGTTCTATGACCTTGATTAACAACCCCATGACATGTCAACACTTTTCCTTCTCAACCCTGGGGTTCCCTATTACCATATTTCCCATTGTGTGCCCCTCCCCACACGCCTTCCAGTCCCTGCCCCAGGGCTGGTGCGCCCCCTTCAGTCTTATTTTGGTCCATGGGCCTGTTCAATCTTTGGCTGAAGGGTGAACCTCAGGAGTGACTTCATTACTGAGCTGAAAGGGTGTCGGCGGCCACACTCTTAGGGCTTCTCCAGTCTCTGTCAAGCTAGCTAGTTTGGTCCTTCTTTTTGAGTTAGAATTTTATTTTACATTTCTCTCCAGCTCTGTCCAGGACTCTCTACTGTGATCCCTGTCACAGCAGTCTGGGATGGTAGCCAGGCACCATCTCATTGTACTGGGCTCAGTATGGCAGAGGCCATGGTAGATGTGGTCCCTTAGTCTTTTGGACTAATTTTTCGATACTTTGGGGTTTTCTACATAGAGAATCATGTCATCTGTGAGCATAGACAGTTTCTTCTTCCTTGGCCATCTGTATAGCTTTTATTTCCTTTTCTTGTCTTACTGCATTAGCTAGGATTTCCAGTATGATGTTAAATAGTAGTTAGAAGAGACGTCCTTTCCTTGTTCTCGGTCTTGGGGGAAGGCATCTAGTTTCTCATCGTTAAATGTCAGCTTCCCAGTTATTGCCATAACGTTGTTTAGTGCATCTGTTCTACCTCCTGGTTCGTTGTATAGTGCCTGGGGTCTTAAAAGCTTTCAAGTGGCCATCCAAGGTACAACAATTGGCCTCTATTCACCTGGAGCAACCAAGGAAGAAGAAGAGTCAGGAATAGGAGGTGCATATGGAATGTGTGACTAATTGCCTCCATGAACAACTGTGTCCTTTGCAATGAGACCAGAAAAACTGGATGGTGTCTAGCTACCGTTGTTGAACCTTTTGATCAAAGATTCCATAGAAGAATCCTGATCAAAAGAGGAAAAATACAAAAGAGAATTTCAAGTTCTCGTGGAATCCAGATTTTCTGGAGCTGGGGAGACTGGATGAACCCCTAAAACCATTGCCCTGAGATAATTTTTAAACCTTAAATAAAAAATAACCCCTGAAGTCTTCTAAAACCAAATAATAGCTTAGTTTAACTTAAGAATGTCTACCTTGAGCATTGTACTCTTTTAAAGAACTATATGGGATCAATTCAACAACAGCAATGTGAAAAATTAGACATGGACCTTAGGGGACAGTGAGTTTATGTTAATGGGGGAGAAACAATTCGGAAAAGAAGGGTGAGAATGGCTGCACAATTTGAAGAATGTAATCAATGTCACTGAATTGTACATGTAGAAATTGTTGAATTGGTGTATGTTCCGCTGTGTAAATTCTCAACAACAAAAATTGTCTTTAAAAATCTGAAGTAAACTGTATGTTTTTTGTAGATATTCTTTATCAAGCTGAGGAAGTTCCCCCTTGATTCTTTGTTTGGCGAGAATTTTTATCATGAAAGGATGTCGGATTTTGTCAAATGTTTTTTCTCTATTGATACGATCATATAAATTTTTTTCTTTAGCCTATTGATGTGATGAGGTACATTAATTGATTTTTGAATATTGAAGTAATAGTTTTAACTTTGCTTGTTTTAAGTGGAAACATTCCCTGCCTTAGCAGCCAGAGAGTACTGAATATAATTTATATTTTTTCTTAGATTATTTGTTGAGTTTAATTACATTATTATGGGAGAAGGAGCCCAGGTAGCACGGTGGTTAAGAGCTTGGTTGCTAACCAAAAGATTGGCAGTTGGTTTCCACTAGCCGCTCCTTGGAAACCCTATGGGGGCAGTTCTACTTTGTCCTATAGGGTCGCTATGGGTCAGAATCGACTTGACAGGAACGGTTTTGATTTTTTTGGCTCTATTATGAGGGAGGAAACCCTGGTGGTGTAGTGGTTAAGTGCTACAGCTGCTAACCAAAGGGTCAGCAGTTCCAATCCACCAGGCGCTCCTTGGAAACTCTATGGGGCAGTTCTACTCAGTTTTATAGGGTCGCTATGAGTCAGAATCGACTTGACGGCACTGGGTTTGGGTTTGGGTTTATTATGGCGGAGGATGAGGTGGGTAACTAATATTTATTGAGTGGCTACTCTGCTAAGAGCTGTGCTTTACTTTAATGATAGCTCATATTTCTTTAACCTGTAGTGTGTTCCCATTCCAGTTGTAAGTGTTCTGAGGTAGATACTGTTTTACAGACTAGGAGGTTTATGCACGTGGGGATTGTAGGTAACCTGCCCAGCTAGCCCCTTGCAGAGCTTGCATTTGAATCCCAACAGTCTGGTGCTTGAGGCCATGCTTTTAAGTACTCTGCCCCAAATGTCAACTTTACCATGAACCTCTGGGGTAGACATTATCACTCCCTCCCCACCTACCCCCTTTAACAGAAGTGGCAAGAGAGGTTCAAAAAAGTTAAATAACACTTAAAATTTGTTATTAGTGGCTGGCATTCCTTTTTCTTTCCTTCTATTTTCTTCTCTAGAACTTTTTTGTTTTGGCCCAGGCAGAGCTTGACATTTCTTTTTCTTTCTTTCTTCAATTTTTTTCTTTCCTCTCTCTGTTTCCTTTTTTAGAACTTTTGGATTTTTGTCCAAGCAGAGCTTGAATTTGCCAGTTAATGAAAACACTTCTTTCTTCTCACTTTGGTTCATTTGTCTACCTCTTTTTTCCTCCAGAAAGTGTCTTTTATCACCATGAAACTATTTACTGAGTGACTTTGTTTGCTAAATTACATATGCTCTGAAATAATTGAGAGAGACTTGTCATGTGCCTTTTCAGAGTTTATGTTCTAATCTGTTGACAATTTTTTTTTCCCCCAGAGAGATTGGAACAATTATCAGGTCATTAGGATGCTGCCCTAGTGAAGGAGAGCTACACGACCTGATTGCAGAGGTAAGTAAGGCTAAGAAAGTTTCATTCAAAAGATTGTCTGGGAATTGATCCAAAGGACCCTGTGTGACTACTTGTAATTAAAAAATCTTACCTGAAACTAAAAATGCCCTAAACTGCTGAATGTGATCAGTGAAAATATTAAGGTAACCATGCAAATTAACCAGCCAACAAGCTCTGAAAGAATTAAGACCAGATCTTGACAAAATAACTATGAACAAGTAACACAATGGATCAAGTAAAGACCGTACTTTAGATATTATCCTATCTTTAAAATTAGTTGAAGAAAGGTCAGTAGACATAAAGGATTGATCATATGCAGAAAGAATATTGACAGATGAAAGGAAAAGAGTCAGCAGTATGAGTTCAGAGGACAGAAAAAGAAATAGAGATCACAGGAATTTATATTTATTTGGAGAAATAAAACTGACACTCAGAACAAGTAGTAAACAACATAAAATGGAGTTAACTTGACGTTGATCAGACATTCAAAGAATATTTTAAATGATTATTTGTAATTGTGTAGATGAGTCCCTGGAGGGAATTGCCCCAAAAGTAGCCATGAGCGGTTCGAGGGAGACTGTGTGCCCTGCTTGGCTTCCCAGAGAGGCCTCTGTTCTAACTTAAGTGCAGCTTTCAGTTCAACAAAGCAGAGGGCTTAAGGGGAAAAAGCTACCTGGGCAACCACCAAGAGAAGAATCATTTCAGGGTTGCTTTTCCCTGGGAGTATGGCTTCTGGTTGAGGCAGGGATTAAAAAGATGATAAGGGAAGAAAGTCAAGGAAGTGGATTTTTTTTTCCTCTCCTTATTCCTGGCACCTAGCACAGTGTTAATATTGAAGTAAAGGAACTGTGAATGTAGGCAAGTCATTTCACCTCTGCGAATATTTGTGTCTCTATTAGTAATACCTACTACAAAGTTTGCTTCAAAGATTAATGGAATAATGTATAGGAAGGCACTTTTTGAATCCTAAAGTGCTATTTAAGGATAAGGAACAGAAGATTGGAAAGATGATTCTGTTCCCCAGATATTAGTACCTTGGTAGCTAAAGGGCAGTACCAATTTTTCATTAACATTTTAAAATACTTGATCAAACAGGGAATCTAAATTGTTAGAATATGTTGTTTTTCCATTTGGGGTTTAAATAAAGCTATTTTTATTAAGACTAGGGAAAAATCTTATTTTTTCAGACTTGGTCCTCACATAAAAAAAAGGTTGCTGACTATTGCCTGAAAGTGTTTACCAATAAAACTGAAATTGGTCTTAGGGAGAGGAAGGCTAGCACTGTGGAAGAGTGGAAATGGAAGATGAATTTATAGTGAAATAGTAGTTATCGCATATAATTCACTAGAGTAGGTGGAGCAATGATTAAACGTGCCTCTGAAAGACAGAAAAGGAAAATCTTTACAGCCTAGTCCTTCTATGGTGAAGTAGTCTGAAGTGTTTTGTTTGTATGTTTTCATCTGTAGCAGGGGTCAGCAAACTACAGCCCTCAGACCAAATCTAGTCCACTGCACTTAGTCCATTGCTAAGTGCTCTCTAACATGTTTTGTAAATACCCCAAAACCAAACCAAACCCGTTGCCGTTGAGTCAATTCCAACTTACAGTGACCCTGTAAGATCCTAGGGCTTCTAAGGAGTGGCCGGTAGATCTGAACTGCTGACCTTTAGGTTAGCAGCCAAGTGTTTAACCACTGTTCCACCAGGGCTCCTTTGTAAATATAGTAAAAGCTTTATTGAAACACAGTTAAACTCATTTATCTACATATTGTCTCTGGTTGCTTTCATTTTACAATGGCAGAGCTGAGTAGTTGTGACAGAGATCATATGGCTTACAAAGCTTAAGGTATTTACTACCTGGTCCTTTACAGACAAAGTTTGCCAACTTTTGATCTATAGAACAAACTCTACACCTACGGTTCGGAGATCTGGGTTCAAATCCCACAGCTACACCATATAGCTATGTGGTCTTTGGTGAGCCACTTAATCTTTCAAAGCTTGGTTCCACAGCTCAAAAGGAATATAATAATATCAGAGTATTGTTATGAGGATTACATTTAACAACTGTGAGGAATCATACTCAGTGCATATTTGGCTTTGCTTTCTCTTCAGGTGGCTCTCCACTAAAAACGCCCCCACTGGTGTAGGCAGTTAGCCACTGTGGATGCTCAGGTCCCTAAGTTTTATTTTGTCTTTATTCTTTTCTTGGGCACCTTTGCTTTTAGCTTTTGAAAATTACAGATATTTAGAACAGTTATGGACCAATAGGGATCATGGAGCTGTCTAAGCTCTATACATGTTTTTCTTACTTATACACCAACACAAAGAGTGTATTCAAATAAAATTCTGGCAATATGCTTACAAAGCTCTGGGAATGACTACGCTTTTTGGATTTTTCCAAATAAATGAGGAGAAAAAGCACACAAACACTTAAAGTTATCACATTTAGAAAACCAAAACTCCATGGTAATAAACACCTAGGGGTAAATGTCATATTGCTAAGTGCTCTCTAACATGTTTCAAAAATCAAACTTTTTAAATGTATGTGTGTATATGCTCCCCCCCGCCCCGCCCCCAGACAAACTGTCTGTCAGTTTGTTGTACTGTGGGGGCTTGGGTGTTCCATCGCCAGATGGAATATACAGGAATCAAACTGACTACATCTGTGGAAAGAGATGATGGAAAAGCTCAATATTATCAGTCAGAACAAGGCCAGAGGCTAACTGCAAAACAGACCATCAATTGCTCATACGCAAGTTCAAGCTGAAGCTGAAAAAAATTAGAAGAAGTCCTTGAGAGTCAAACTATAACCTTGAGTATATCCCACCTGAATTTAGAGAAGAATAGATTTGACGTGTTGAACACTAATGACTGAAGACCAGAGGAGTTGTGAGGACATCATACATGAACAAAGCAAGAGGTCATTAAGAAGACAGGAAAGAAAGAAAAGACCAAAATGGATGTCAGAAGAGACTCTGAAAGTTGCTCTTGAATGTCAAGTAGCTAAAGCATAAGGAAGAAATGATGAAGTAAAAGAGCTGAACAGTAAATTTCAAAGGGCAGTTTGAGAAGACAAAGTAAAGTATTATAATGACAAGTGCAAAGAGGTGGAGATAGAAAACCAAAAGGGAAGAACACGCTTGGCATTTCTCAAGTTGAAAGAACTGAAGAAAAAATTCAAGCCTCGAGTTGCAATATTGAAGAATTCTACAGGGAAAATATTAAATGACGCAGGACATCAAAAGAAGATGAAAGGAATACACAGAGTCCTTATACCAAAAAGAATTGGTCAATGTTCAACCATTCCAGGAAGTAGCATATGATTAGGAACCGATGGTACTGAAGGAAGAAGTCCAAGCTGCAATGAAGGTATTGGCGAAAAACAAGGCTCCAGGAATTGACGGGATGCCAAATGAGATGTTTCAGCAAATGGATGCAGTGCTAGAAGTGCTCACTCATCTATGCCAAGAAATTTGGAAGACAGTTATCTGGCCAACTGACTGAAAGAGATCCATATTTATGCCTATTCCCAAGAAAGGTGATTCAACCGAATGCAGAAATTATCGAACAATATCATTAATATCACATGCAAGTAAAATTTTGCTGAAGATCATTCAAAAGCAGTTGCAGCAATATATTGATAGGGAACTGCCAGAAATTCAAGCTGGATTCAGAAGAGTATGTGGAACCAGGGATATCATTGCTGATGTCAGATGAATCATGGCTGAAAGCAGAGAATACCAGAGAAATGCTCACTTGTGTTTTATTGACTATGCAAAGGCATTTGACTGTGTGGATCATAACAAATTATGGATAACATTATGAAGAATGGGAATCCCAGAACATTTAGCGCTCATAAGGAACTTGTACATAAACCAAGAGACAGTCAATGAGGGTATATTGTGTGGTTTAAAGTCAGAAAAGGTGTGTATTAGGGTTGTATCTTTTCACTATACTTACTCAATCTGTGTGCTGAGCAAATAATCCAAGCAGCTGGACTATCTGAAGAAGAAAATGGCATCAGGATTGGAGGAAGACTCATTAACAACCTGCTATATGCAGATGGAAACCCTGGTAGCGTAGTGGTTAAGTGCCACGGCTGCTAATCAAAGGGTCAGCAGTTTGAATCTGCCAGGTGCTCCTTGGAAACTCTTTGGGGCAGTTCTACTCTGTCCTATAGGGTCGCTATGAGTCGGAATCGACTTGACGGCACTGGGTTTGTTTTTTTTTTTTGGTTTTTGTTATATGCAGATGTCACAGCTTTGCTTGCTGAGAGTAAAGAGGACTTGAAGCACTTACTGAAGAAGCACTTACTGAAGACTACAGCCTTCAGGTTGGATTATACCTCAACATAAAGAAAACAAAAATCTTCACAACTGGACCAATAAGCAACGTAATGATAAATGGAGAAAGGATTGAATTTGTCAAGGACTCCTTTTACTTGGATCCACAATCAGCGCCCATGAAAGTAGCAGTCAGGAAATCAAACAATTGCATTCGGCAAATCTGCTGCAAAAGACCTTCTTAAAGCAAAGATGTCACCTTGAGGACTAAGGTCCGCCTGACTCAAGCCATGGTGTTTTCAATTGCCTCCTATGCATACAAATGCTGGACAGTGTATAAGGAAGACTGAAGAATTGATGCCTTTGAATTATGGTGTTGGTAAAGAATATTGAATATACCATGGTCTACCAGAAAAACAAACAAATCTACCTTGAAAGAAGTACAGCCAGAACGCTCCTTCACCAGAAGCAAGAATGGTAAGACTTTGTCTCACATGCTTTAGAATGTTATCAGGAGGGACCATTCCCCGGAGAAGGACATCATGCTTGGTAATGTAGACGGTTAATGAAAAAGAAGACGACCCTTGACGAGATGGATTGACACAGTCGCTGCAACAATAGGCTCAAGCATAACAACAACTGTGAGGCTGGTGCAGGACCGGGCAGTGTGTTGTTCTGTTGTACATAGGGTCACTATGAGCCAGAACTGACTCAAAGGCACCTAACAACAACAACAACATGCGTTACGTCTGGGCCTGGGTGAGTCCTAATGTGGCAAAAAAAGGACCTTGGAGGTGGTATTGGCACCCCAAACTCCTCCACATTTCACCTGCACCTTGTGATTACCTAAATCATTGAATATTAATAAAGTTTGATATTGGTTAAGAACTTGGATTCTGATGAGTCTGATTTGACAATTCAACCCTTTGTGTTATTTCAGTAGTACTTAACACAGTCTGAAATTATTTTTATTTATGTATCTGTCTTTTACCTCTAGAATATAAGCTCCTTGAAGGCAGAAGTTTATGTTTTGTATACCATGTAGCCTCAGTATCTAGAACAAAACCTGACATATACTTGTTCAAGGACCTGCTATACTCTTTTTCAAATGCCTGAGCTATATTCTGGTTGTAGTTAAGTTTCTTTCCCTTTATCTGCTGCCCCTAATACTTAATATTGTTTAACCAGTTATTAAGCTCTACTTGCAAGACCTAGTACGAGAATAGCAGCAAGTGTGGAATTTTAGGCTTTGCAAAGCACTGAATGAGCTATTTGAGTGAAGGGTTTATAGTATGTCTGTCTCACACACTGAAAAATTAAAAATTGACAGTAAGTAAAAGTAATTAAAAACTACTACAAATTAGTACTTATTGAGCACTTACTATGTGTCAGGGATACAGAAGCAAGCAAAATGAACACAATCACTTACTAATTTGGATCAAGATAGTTTTGAACATTTTAAAAAACAATTTATTTTTGTTGTTGCTGTTGAGAATATACCCAGCAGAACATACACCAGTTCCACCATTTCTACATGTACGATGCAGTGACGTTGATTACGTTCTTCAAGTTGTGTAGCCATTCTTACTCTCTTTTCCAAGTTTTTCCTCACTTATTAACAGAAATCACTACCCCCTAAGTTTTCTATCTCATTTTTCGAGTTGCTGCTGTCAGTTTGATCTCATATAGGTAGATCTTAAAAGAGCACGATGCTCAAGGCGGACATTATTTACTAGTTAAGCAAAACTATTGTTTGGTTTTGAGAAGATGTCAGGGAATATTTTTGGTTTAAGGTTTAAAGATTATCTCAGGGCAATATTTCAGGGGCTCATCCAACCTCCATGGCTCCATAAAATCTTGATTCCATGAGAATTTGAAATTCTGTAGGGTTTTGATCAGGATTCTTCTGTGGAATCATTGATCAGAAGTCCAGTAATGGTCGTACATAAGCAACCTCAGCAGCTACTCTGGTTTTGTCATTGTTGTAGGTATATCTGTCTTAGTTATCTAGTGCTGCTATAACAGAAATCCTACAAGTGGATGGTTTTAACAAAGAGAAATTTATTCTCACATACTCTAGGAGGCTAGAGGTCCGAATTCAGGGTGCCAGCTCTAGGGGAAGGCTTTCTCTGTCTGTCAGCTCTGTCATCAGTCTGCCCCTGGTTGAGGAGCTTCTCAGCACACGGACCCCAGGTCCAAAGGACATCCTGTTCTCCTGGCTCTTGTTTCTTTGTAGTACGAGGACCCCATGTCTCTGCTCCCTTCTCTCTTTTATATCTCATATTCTTAGTATGCTCTTGGGTTCCCCTTGCTAGTATTTTGTTGAGGATTTTTGCATTAAGGCATAACCTAATCTCGTAGCTTGAGTCCTGCCTCACTAACATACTACCTCTAATTCTGCCTCATTAATATCACAGGGGTAGGATTTACAACAAATAGAAAAATCATGTCAGATGAGAAAATGCTGGGCAATCACACAATACCTGGGAGTCATGGCGTAGCCAATTGACACACATTTTGGGGGGAAACAGTTCAATCCATGACAATATCTATCACATAACTTTTGCCAATTCAACTTTTTACAGATATACAACTTATTGACAACAATTGTAATAATTGGCTGTGCAACCCAATTAATCAATGTGATTTTTCTATCACTGTTAGCCCCCTGCTCCCCTCCCTCCAGCCCCTGGTAACTACCAATAAACTTTGGTCTCTATACATTTGTCTTTTCATACAAGTCAGGTCATACAATGTTTGTCCTCTTGTGATTGACTTATTTCACTCAGCATGATGTTTTTAAGCTCCATCCATATTGTAGCATGTATCAAGACTTCATTTTTCTTACTGGCTTAGTAGTATTCCATTGTATGTATGTACTATATTTTGTTTATCCATTTATCTGTTGATGGGCATTTAGGTTTTTTCTACTTTTTGGCTATTTTGGATAGTCCTGCAATGAATGCTGGCATACAAATATCTGTTTGAAAGTCTGTTTTCAAGTATTTTGGGTATATATCTTGGAGTGGAATTGCTGTGTCATTATGTTGTTGTTGTTGTTGTTGTTGTTGTTAGGTGCTATTAAATCAGTTCCAACTCGTAGCGACCTTATGTACAACAGAATGAAACACTGCCTGGTCCTGCGCCATCCTCACAATCATTGTTATGCTTTAGCCCATTGTTGTAGCCACTGTGTCAATTCATCTTGTTGAGGGTCTTCCTCTTTTTCACTGACCCTGTACTTTACCAAGCACGATGTCCTTCTCCAAGGACTGAGCCTTCCTGATAACATGACCAAAGTACATGAGACGTAGTCTTGCTGTCTTTGCTTCTAAGGAACATTCTGGCTGTTGGTTTTTCATATAAGCCCTGAATAATATTGAGGAATTTCCTTTTGATTCCAGTCTTCTTGAGAATTTTCATCAAGAAAGGATGTTAGATTTTATCATATGCTTTTTCTGCATCTATAGAAATGATCATATGATTCTTTTTCTTTGTTCAATTGATACAGTGTATTACGTTGACTGATTTTTCTAATGTTGAACCATCCTTGCATTCCTGGAATAAATCACACTTGGCCATGGTTTATTATTTTTAGTATGCTCTTGGTTCCTGCTTGCTAGTATTTTGTTGAGGATTTTTGCATCATCTATATTCTTAAGGGGTATTGACCTGTAGTTTTCCTTTATTCCGATGTCTTTGTCTGGTTTTGGTATCAGGACTATGTTTACTTCATAGAATGAATTAGGGAGTATTCCTTCTCTATCTCTTGGAAGAGTTTAAACAGGATTGGTGTCGATTCATCTCTAAATGTTTGGTAGAAGTCTCCAGGGAAGCCATCTGCTCTAGGGCTTTTTTTTTATTGGAAGGTTTTTTGATCACTGATTCAATCTTTTCACTTGTCATGAATTCGTCGAGATTTTCTATTTCCTCTTGAGTCAGTTTAGGTAGGTTGTGTGCTTCTAAGAATTTGTCCATTTCATCTAGGTTATCCAGTTTTAAGCATTTTAACAATTATAAACATCAGAATTTTAAATACATGTACATTTAAATATTTGAGATTGTATTCAGTTCTACTCATTAAGCTAAGCAAAGAAATTTACCCACAAATAAATGTGCAGTGGAGTTTTGTATATTTGTGGTCAATGACTTAGTGTTAAATTAATAGTGTTGAGAAACCATTATGATGTCAAAGTGTGATAGATACTTTCCAGTAACCAGTTAAAACAATCCAATATCTTTACTGAATCATTTCCTAAACATTTTCGTCTTGGATGTTATAATACATTCTCAGACATACCACAAGCCTCAAAGGTCCTAAATTATAGTTTCTCATCGTTTTTAACTGATTAAGTATCCTCAGGTTTTCTTTTCCCCTTGAAGTTTCAGAAATGGCCTTTTAGTTAACAGAACAAGATCTATAGTATCCACATCCTTGTGAAGTGGAAATTTCCACCAACCCGTGCCTTAACTACATCAGTCTGGTTCAAGATGAGCGCTGAGATTTCACATCATTCAGAATTTGACTCTACCAGGTTTCTCAGAGAATGAGAAAGGGTGGGAGTAATTATTTTCTTATTTTAAAGTAGTTGGTGATATGAAATATTTTCATCTCCCCCCCCCCCCCCGCATATCCTGGCATTGGGGAAGGTAGAGAATGGAATAGAATTGATCTAATTTTTATTAATGTTAGATGATGGTGTCATAGAATTGTAGACCTGGAGGTACTTTGGTGATTATGTGGCTATCAGCCATTACCTCTGAATTGAAATTGGTAAATTTGCGGGGGGAGGTGTGTAAGGAATGTGTTGTAAAAAGAGTCGTCAAGAGTATTATTTGTACTTGGAAGAAAAACAGTAAATAATGCTAAAGCAGTGACCATTAGCAGGAAAACAGGACTCAGGGAAATATGCAAAAATGGATTTTCCCCCTCTGAAATAAATGAATTGTATTATTATATGGGATATAACCATGACAATAGACTAATACAATTTTTTCAAAACTTTTATTGTATTAGTGATACTGACATTACAGAAAAATTTTAAATAAATAGAAAAAAAAAATCCTGTCCAACAACCTCACCACCTTAATTTAATTACTGTTAGCATTTTCATGCACTTCCTTCCCTACTATTTTCCTATGTATGTTTTAAACATGACTATAATCTTATGGTATATATAATTCTGAATCTTGCTTTTTTTCACCTAGTTGTATCACAATAATTTTCTATGTTATAATAAAATCTTCGCATGTTTTTATTATTTAAAACATAGATGCTTATTAAATCAATTCGGACAAGAAAAAAGTAGGGAAATGATCTTTCTTGCATCTATCCCTCAAACACAACTAGGATATTCCACTTTTTTCACTCAGTATTATATCATAACAACTCTTCCATGCTGATATGTAGTCTTTAAAAACTAACTTTTTTGGGGGGGTTGGTAATTGCAAAATGAGTATAGTTTCTATACACAAAACTGAAGAACACAGAAAAGCAGAGACAAAACAAAACACCTTATAATCCTACTACCTTCAGGTAAATTTTTGTAGTATTTTTTTAAATTAACATATGTGTGTTTTCATACATATTTTTCAAAAATAGGATCATGTCATACATAATTGTTTCATAACCTAATATGTTTTACTTAGATCATTAATATGTCCATGTCAATATTCTTTTATAACAAGATTTTAGTGGCTTCCTCATATTTAACTACATGGTAATTATCATATTAACAAACAGAAGTAAAATATTTGAGAATATTTACATATTAATCTATTGTTAGACATTTAGGTTGCTGACAATTTTTAGTATTATGGATACTTCTGTGAAAAACATTATTCAAATAAAATATAGACCCTTTTTGAAGAAGAGCAGTTCTCACTGCCCTCCCTGATTTCGTGATGACAAATTATTAGGCATGCTGTTTTACAATTACATGAAAAAAACAAGCCCGAGAGTGAGGAAGGAGCCAGGTTACAGAGGGCCTTGTGGGGCATGCCCAAGTAATGGTGGGCTACTGCAGGATTTTAGATGGAAATGACATGAGCAGATGTGCATTTTAGGCAAATCAGTCTGATGGCAGTAAGAGTTTAGATTGGAATAATTTGCAGTGATCCTTTCTGTTCTTAGGCTGGGTTCTCTAGAGAAGCAAAACCAGTGAAGTGTGTGTGTATATATATGGTATCAAGGAAATGGCTCACTAACTTGTAGAGGTTGGAAAGTCCCAAGTCTGTGGACCAGGATGAAGGCTTCTCCTGACTCATGCAGCTGCAGGGGCTGATGAACCCAAGATTGGCAGGTAAGCTGGCAGGCTGCTGGCTCACAGGCTGTAGAGGTAAACGAATCCCAAGATCGGCAGGTAAGCTGCTAGCACAAGTCCCAAGAACTGGAGGTCAGATGAACAGGCGCCAACTGCACGATCCAGAGTGAGGAAAAGCCCACGAGTTTTGTCAGAAAGTCCACATATTTTGGATGTAGGCCACACCCCCAAAGAAACTAACTCCCTTTCAAAGGATTGGCTGCTCACAGCAGATCTCATCATGGACGTGATTATATCAGCTCTCATATGGAGGTGATTACATCATTACATAGCTGCCAAACTACATCATAACTGCCATGCCACTGAGAATCATGGCTTAGCCAAGTTGACACACAACATTAACTATGACACTTTCCTTGGGTCATATCTGACAGCTTGGAGCCCTTTATATATTTGGATGATTTTTTCCTAAGTACTTTATTTGATCCTTTTATTTAGGAAAACCTAATTGCCATATTTCCACCAAGTCATAATGTTGTGAGACCATCCTGACTCTTTGCATTCCACTACTTAGATCTCAGTGTCATTTTTATGCATTCTTCTTTGACAATAATTTATAAAAATGTTAGATGAAATCAGTTTCATCATAATACCATGAAGAGTTTACTCTTAATGTTACTATAGCTATATATATATGCCTATATTTTTATACTATATATACCTAAATATAAGGCAAGTTTTGTTTTTTAGCCAACATTGCCCCTCAAAAAATAAGGTATCACCTTAGTAATTATTGCTGGATACATGTCCTTATAATCACAAATGTTGACAAGCAACAAGCTCTTTAACAGAATATAATAATTTGTTACATCACGGAGCTCATGAACATACACACCTACAAAAAGAGGGGAAAAAGCCAGTTTTCCTAATATGGGAATAAGTACTTATGGCTTGGGATAAAATTTTCAATTGGTGGTATTGTACAGATTCGAAAAGTACTTAGGAAGATAATGTGCTCTAGAAAATGACAGTATATTTCAGCAATAAAAAGAATTAACTACTGATTCATGCTACAGTAGGGATGGACCTCAAAAATATTTGCTAAGCAAAAGAAGCCAGTCACAAAGATCACATATTGTATGAGTCCATTTATACAAATTGCCTAGAAAAGAATTTATAGAGACAGAAAGCAAATCAGTGGTTACCTAAGGCTTGGGGTAGGACTAGAGATTAACTGGAAAAGGGCTTAAGGGAACTTTTCAGGGTGATAGCAATGTTCTAAAACTGGATTCTACTATAGTTGCACAACTTTATGAATTTATTGTAAATCAATGAATTGTACAGTTGCAATGGGTGAAGTTTATGGTATGTAAATTTTGTCTGAATAAATCATTTTGAAAATTGTCATTATACATCCTTCCAACATTTATTCTTAAAACACTAAAAATATCTCTCTTCCAGATACCATTTTTCCCTTAGAAACTGGAAAAGATTTTTTTTTTTAGATGATAAATACCTGATGTTGGCACTCTTATACGTAACTAATAGCAATATAAATTGCTGGTATTCGTAGTACCTTTCTGGAGAGCAGTTTAATCATGCATATCAACAATCTGAAAAAAGTACATGCTCATTGATTTTTTTTCCTGGAAGAAATACTGTCATTTAGAGCAAACGCTACGATTTAGCTCAAAAAGTTGTCTTAGGCTGTGTTCTCTAGAGAAACAAAACGAGTAACATGCATAAATATATATATAGAGAGAGATCTATATCAAGGAAATGGCTCATGTGGTTGTAGAAGCTATAATGTCCCAAGTCTGTGGGTTAGGATAGAGGTCTCTCCTGATTCACCTAGCTGCAGGGTCTTGCAAACCCAAGACCAGCAGGTCGAAGAGCAGGGCTCTTGCTCACAGGCTGTGAAGGTTGACAAATCCCAAGATCAGCAGGCAAGACCTCAGGTTAGCTGCTAGCTCAAGTCCCAAGAGCCGGAGGTTAGGTGAACAGGAGCCAGCTGCAGGATCCAGAATGAGCAAAAGCCCCCAAGCCCTGCCACAATGTCCACCCACACTTAATGCAGGCCACACATCCAAGGAAACTCCCCTTCAACTGTTTGGCTACTCACAGCAGATCCCATCATGGGTGTGATCACATATCGTATCTCAACAGAGAAGTGACCACAATATCACACAACTGCCAAAACACTGAAAATCATGGCCCAGCCAAGGTGACACACAATCTTAAGCATCACAGATGTTAATTACACTATTGTTTATAACAACAATTGGAAACAACGTGAATGTCTGTTAGTAGGAAAATGGTTAAATGAACTTTGGTTTATCCATATAATAAAATGCTGTCCAATCATTAAACATATGTTTTAAAAGACCTGGTAAGATGTTCATGATGTGTTAAGTAAAAAAGCCAATAGACCAGAATTTCATTTTTGCTAAAATGTATACATATATTTATATACATACACACGTAATGTTGCTATAACCAACCCAAACCAGCTACTGCCTAGTCAGTTCCAACTCGTGGTGGCCTAGGGTGTGTCAGAATAGTACTGTGCCCCATAGAATTTTCATGGTTGTGACCTTTCAGAAGCAGATTGTCAGGCCTTTCTTCCAAGGTGCCTCTGTGTGGGTTTAAACTGCCAACCTTTTGGTTAGTAGCTAAGTGCTTAGCTATGTGCGCCAACGACACACTCATGTATGTAGATATAAACGTATGTAAATAAATGCCAAAAAAAAATTCCAGCTTCATATGCAGAGATGTAATCTTTGGATGACGGGATCATGGGATGACTTGTATTCTTTATGCTTTTCTGTATTTTTTAGTTTTCCTGCAAAGAAACATGTATCTCCTCTGTAATAAGGAAAAAATGAAAAGAAAACTGCATTGTATGATTCAAAAAGTTGTCTAGTGGTGACAAAGATACTGGTGTTGAAGACGTTGGGAGTTTGAACAAAATTGCTTTATAAAATATAAAAATAAACTGTTGTTGTTGTGTGCCATCAAGTCGATTCCGACTCATAGTGACCCTATAGGACAGAGTAGAACTGCGCCATAGGGTTTCCAAGGAGTGACTGGTGGATTCAAACTGCTGACCTTTTGGTTAGCAACCTGAGCTCTTATCCACTTTGCCACTAGGGCTCCATATAAAAATAAGTAGTGATATTTTAAAATTAACATGTTATTATATATATGATTTAAAATATACCTGTGGACCTAATATAGTTTGTGTATTCAACTTGACCACAATTCCTTTAAGGGATTTTCCCATTAGGAAAAAGAGGATCACTTTTCATTCATGATAGCTATATTCAGACATTTATTGTGTTAACCACGGCTCCTTTGTTTAAGCTAAATCTCAGTCCAGGTTAAAGCTTTTCTTCCGATCTCACTGCAACACAATTTTTTAAAAATTGCTTTTGGTATAAACAGGTTAAAGAGTACCTTAGTGGGAACACTTGCTTTAACACTTGCTGTCTTTGTCAAGGAAACCCTGGTGGAGTAGTGGTTAAGTGCTACAACTGCTAACCAAAAGGTTGGCAGTTCGAATCCACGAGGCGCTCCTTGGAAACTCTATGGGGCAGTTCTACTCTGTCCTATAAGGTCGCTATGAGTCGGAGTCCACTCGACGGCAGTGGGTTTGGTTTGGTTTTTGGTCTTTGTCAAATATGAGTGGTCTCTACTAGGGTAAGGAAGGGGCTCTCAAGCGTACCTGGAGAGAAACACACTGAAAAGGATGAAACAATACGTGTAGCTGGAGCATCTTGAGTCCCACCCTCAGAGGATAAATGGGGGAAATTAATGTTCCGACAGACACATCACTTCAAATTACAGAAACTCACCATTGGAAGGGACCTTACAGATTACCTGGTTTAGCTACCTGTTGATTCTTGGAAGTTCTAATGGCCCAACCAAGAGCTGGATTCAGTCTATGTTTGATACTTCCAGTAACATGAAAGGAACCTATAACCCTAACTTTTGCACAACGGCTTCTGCAATCTTTTGAGTAAATAATTTCTCCAAAGTAGGTGGCTTTAAAATTTTTCATTTGTAAAGATAATATCTTTGGTAAATGGTAAATGAATTTTTTTCTTGTTAACAGGAGACAGCTGTTAATTATGCAGGTGCTAATTAATTATAGAAGCTTTCTTTTGGGCAGTGTCCTTTTTGTCTTTCACAATGTTTCTGAAATTTGTCTGATGTAAGAATCGTTGGGGTGCTTGCTAAAAAAAAAAAAAAAGATCCTGGGTGGTACCTTAGCCCTGAATCAGAATATTCGTGTGTGGGGGGGGGGGGTGAGGGTGGGGGTGGGGGTGAGGATCTGGAAATCTGCATTTTAGGAGAAATATCAGGTCACGCTGGTCCATTGTGTCCAGTCTTTTTTCCCTAATCCTCAGTAGTCTTTGTATTGTTGAGCTAAATGAATTTTTGTTATTATTTTATTCTATCCAAGGGAGAGAATGATTTTCTAAATTGTATTTATATTTTGCTTTTGAAACATGATTTATGTCAAAATCTGTATATGTAGTATTTGGAACTTAACTTGAAATATCTCCTGGATTTTGTATTACTACAAATAGTTGAAAAAAACTTATGTACATCTTATTTGGTGACCTGGAACTAGTTGAAATGTAGGCACTTTATAAACCATCTTAACTACTGATCTGATCATGTTTTTTGTGAAGCATGAAATAATTCAATATATTGACTGATGGCTATGTCACTGGGGAGAAATGAATTTTCACCGTGTGTTTTATTGTGCCTATTCAGTGGGCTCAGCATTAAAATAAATACTGCTGTAATGAGAAAAGGGATGGCCTAACGATTTTACTGTGGGAGTTAAAGAACTCTGGGCTGTGATTCCATCAAAACACCTGACTTTGAGGAGCTAAAATTGGCACTTAACCTCTCGGTGCCCATATTTCCTCAAACGTAAAATAGATGAAGAGAATTGACTTAAGCCAAGGTAAAATGAGAAACAGTATCTGCCTCATACTTTGAGCCTTAAATAAATGCTGATATTTTCAAAAAATCCCACAGTATTTACATATTTACTGAGAGTTCTCCATATTGGGCAAGATGAGTCAGAGTCTATGGAATTTCTGAAGGCACTGTGGTAGCTAGCAGAGGCTGGGCCCCTTTGTGTGGTAATGAAAGCAGTGTATTTTCTCCAGGTCACATAAAAAAAAAAAACAAAAAACACATTGCCTTGGAGTCGATTTTGACTCATAGCTTCCCTATAGGATAGAGTAGAACTGCCCCAGGGGGTTTCTAAGGGAATTTTTACGGAAGCAGACTGCCCCATCTTTCTCCCATGGGGCAGCTAGTGGGTTCGAACCACAGACCTTTCACTTAGCAGCTGAGCACTTAACCACTGAGGCACCAGCTCACACAATCATAATTCTTTGGAGGAGGAAAAGCAAGGCATATCAGGGCCTTGGTCTTCTAGGCTGGCACACTGTTAAGATGAATTCAGCATAAATGGTACTTGAGAGCTAAGCTGGGGGATCTCTCTGCAGAAAGGTTTTATTACCTTTACATTCATAAAAACTGTTTAGGTTACTTTTGAATTATCTTCCCCTTTTCAGCACATTAGCCCTCCTCTTAGAAGAAACAAACTCGATTATAAACTTTGCCTCATTCATGTTTGCTGTAACAGGATATATTTGTTTTGTTTGTTTTTGTCTTTTGAAGAGGAGGGGTTTCTGTACTCGCCTTCTCCTTTCCACCCAGAGAGGCTCTGCTGCGGACAGCAGAGGTGGAGACATCACTGCTAATCACATACGCTCTCCTCTAGGCAGGGATCCAGGGAGAACGGACAGCTATTACATCCACCAGCCAATTTAGCACATTATCTTATTCAATCACCATTTTACAGGTCAGGAGGCAGGACCAAACTTCTATATAAACAGTTAGATCATGTGGTGGGATGAGGTGGGTCAATGCGGACTTGCCTGAAATTTCAGCAGCAGAGATTGGTTCTTTTAGGAGGAGCTGTCATTCCATGTCCTAGAACTGGAAATGTATACACTACTGATAGAGATAATAATAGTAACCATAATAGACTCTTAGAGTTCCCATGTAATCTTCACAACAATCCCGTGAGGTAAATATTACTGTTCTCCCTATGTTACAAGTGAGGACACCGAGGCTAGAGGATAAATTTTAATAAGAATATTTTCAACTATCCTTGGTCTAATATGGAGCCCTGGTGGCACAGTGGTTAAGAGCTACCGCTGCTAACCAAAAAGTCAGCGTTCAAATCCACGAGCTGCTCCCTCGAATCCCTATGGGGCAGTTCTACCCTGTCCTGTAGGGTTGCTGTGTTTCGGAATTGACTCAACGGCATCAGGTTTGCTTGGGTTTTGGGTCTAATATAGTGAATATACTGTGATATGTTTCTATGAAGAAGGCAATTTCCTTTTTTTTTTTTTTAATATCCTAATCAATACAGAAGTCAAGGGGATTTTCCCATTATGACTTTGCTGTAAGTGAAGAATTGGCAACGGATTCTTAGTCTTTTCGAATGCGTCTGATGTAATTTAGGGAACTCTTTCTTGAATTCATTTCATTGTAAGTTGGTTAGTTGGATTTTCCCTTGGAGAAAATTGGTCCGGACTGCTCCATTTTCTCTGTATCAGCTCTGTAAAATACACTACTAAATTTTGAGTATCTGCTTTGTTAATCTTCAATTGATAAGCTGTAAGAATTTCTGCTTGATGACAGTGACTTTGGATAAAAATACGCCATATATATTTAGAATATTACTCTGTTTTATGTGTGTAAATGTTGTACACACATATAATGCTATATATACATACAATGTATACTATAGAGCATGCTTCAGTATTTAATATATTTTTATCTACGGATTTAAATAATCATTGAGTCATCGTTTCATAACATTTCTAAAAACTAGTGTTCTTGTTCTGTCTTACTGATGGCTTCATAGTTCTTGTCCTGTCTTACTGATGGCTTCATAGATCTTGTTCTGTCTTACTGATGGCTTCATAGTTCTTGTCCTGTCTTACTGATGGCTTCATAGTTCTTGTCCTGTCTTACTGATGGCTTCATAAAGTTAACTAGCTTGTCCTGCACCACAAATTATAGAAACCCTCCCCCCTTTTTTTAGATTCCCAGAAATCATTTGCTGCCCTTTTCTTGTTTCTCTTCCATGATGGAGGAATATACCATATTTTAAAAATACCTTTTAAAAAACAAATGAAATCTGAATGACATATGTTTAGTTAATAATAATGTATCAATATTGGCTCTTTAGTTGAAACAAATGTACCACAGTAATGTAAGAGTTAACCACAGGGAACTGGGTGAGGGTGTACAGCAACTCTCTGTACGATCTTTGCCCCCGAAGTTATTCCAAAATAAAAAGTTCATTTAAATATTCAAAACCATTTTTATAATATAAAATCATGTCTAGTCCATATGCAGCCTCCCATAAATGCTGTATCTAGAATTATCCTATTATCATATTGTTTTTATGCCATTGCTTGTAATTCTTTTTGTATGAAAGAATGGATTAGATGTGGCCTCTAGAGGACAGTGTTGGGTCACAGAAAGATTTGACATAGGCATATTACCATTTTTCTTCTCACTTTTTAACCATACGCCCTCTGTTTATACATTATCCCTCTTTAAAAAAAAAAAATGAAGTAAAGAAAATATATGCTGCTTCTGCTTTCCTGAAGAGTTGGAGATAGTCTGTTTTAACTTTTTATTTTTGTATGATTTTGGCTCTACAAAAATCTATCGGGCATACGGCAGAGCTCTCACCATAGTGTTCATGGCTCCTGAGAGTCGTGAGGGAGCCCAGGGGAGCACCGTGAGGCACTGCATCGTATGCCATTTGTGAGTTCTGACGTGATGGAGAGAGAATCATAGAGTTGAACTTCATTTGGAAAAACTAAAAACAGCTTGTAGATCGATGAAGATGCTCCTAAAATAAAGAGGGATTTTGATCTTTTAAAGGTTGAGACTATTTGTTGGGGTTGGAGGAGACAGGCAAGCAAACCATTGCTCCAGCTTTTAGAGCCAATTTTTGGGGCAACCAGAATAGAAACTCAACATTTTAATTTTAAAATCATTGCTTCTTAAGTAATCTCATGAGATTGATGTTTTATTTTCCAGAGGCTCCTGAGGGTTGGGAGTTACAGAGTATTTATTACTCAAGCACATCAGAGCTATATGAACATTAGTTTGCAAAACGCTCAGCCTGGATCAGGAGGCAACTGAGAACAATTTTTCGTGTATTGATGGGCTTAGAAAGCCTAAAACACATCATTCTGTCATCCTGGAGTCTGAGGGCTCCAGGATCTTCATGGTGTGAATGCCGTGTAAACGTAATAAAAAATAGTTGTCATTTGGATGACAGTGTGTTCCATTTAGCAGCGACATATATATTTCTTATTTTTTGCTCAAAAAATAAATCAGTTAAAAGCTCATCTGTTGAATTGAGATCTATGAGCCTTTTAATAGAATTTTTTAAAGGGAGTGAAAAATTTATAGCTCTTTAGAAATACCCTGACATGAAAGTTAAGATCAATAGTGTTTTGTTCAGCCATTCCATCAAAGTTGAGCCACTGGGCAGAGATCTGTCTCTATTGCATGGTACCAAAAATTCTCTTTCTCAGCCATAGTGTCCTCTTAATTTAATGGTGGTATTGCCAAGTTCCATATACCATCTACGTATTTAATAACTATTAAAGTGATTTGAGTTGTACTTTGGTCCTTGGGATAATGATTGGTCGCCTAACCTGGTCCCTCATCCAGTGTTCCTTACTTGTCTCAGGAAAAGGCACCACTCCATCCAGCTGTGTAACTTGTCCTTGACTTCTGTTTTCTCATCCCTATCCACAATGGATCCAGCACCAGGCCTGTCGGTTTTACTTCTCAAATATTTCTTGAAGCCATTCACTTCTGTCTTCATGGCCACCACCCCAATCCTAGCCATCTTTATAACTGCTTAGACTGTTGCCTCCCCACCCACAACCAGTATTATCTTTCAGAACGTACATCTATTCAGACCTTAGCTTTCTCATTGTTTTTAGGATAACAACCAAAATCTTTTACGGACAATGAGGCCCTGCAAAAGGCCCTGTGTCTCTCTCCAGCCTCATCGGTAAATGTCCTCCTCCCTGCCTCCTGTGTTCCAGCTTCATGGCCTCCAAAGCGTCTGTCTACCTCGGAGTCTCCTTCACGCTGCCTGTCTAGTTGCCTTCTACTTGCTCGTCCTTTATAAATACCTCAAGGGTTATTTCCCCAGGAATGCTTTTCCTGATCTTGTGGTCTAGAAGTTTCCTTTTATGGACCTATGTTCCTTTACTTCATTATGCTTATGTAAATTTATAACTGGATACTTAGTTATTATTTTTAGTAGTAACGTATATCTCCCCTAGCAGAATATAAGTGCTGTGAGCAGGGATCATGCCCAGGTGTGCTCATCATCCAATCCCCAGCACTTGGCTCAGTGCTGGGAAAACAGCTGCTTAATACGTTTGTTGAATGGATGAGTGCTATTTGTTTTTCATTTTTATTGTATTTTAGATGAAGGTTTACAAAGCAAAATAGTTTCTCATCAAACAATTAATACACATATTGTTTTGTGACATTGGTTGCCAACCCCATGGCATGTCAATACTCTTCCCTTCTTGACTTTGGATTCCCCATTACCAGCTTTCCTGTCTCCTCCTGCCTTGTTGTCCTGGCCCCTGGGCTGGTGTGCCCATTTAGTCTCCTTTTGTTTTATGGGCCTGTCTAATCCTTGGCTGAAGGGCAACCCTTAGGAGTGCCTTCATTACTGAGCTATAAGGGTACCAGGGGACCGTACTCTAGGGGTTGAGTGACTATTTCTTTGTTGACTGTTTAGGTAGAAGAAGAAGAACCCACTGGATACATTCGATTAGAAAAATTTCTTCCAGTAATGACCAGAGCACTACTGGAAAGAAGGTAAGTAAGTGTAATTGTTAAGGCGAAATAGTGTTTAGAATTATGTAAACTTCGAAACACTTGGCATTTTCATTTTGTATATTCAACCAATATTTATCTTAAGGTAGCTTCCTTCTAACCTTTCACTATACTTCTGAACTTCCAATTGTTATGTTCTTAGAAATATCAACCACTTTGGAATTAATCTAAATAAAGCATAATTAAAGAGCAAATAAGCTATAAAAATTGTAAGTCAATACCTTTGTTATCTCCTATTCTGAATTACCAAATAAAAATTGGTCCTAATTATTTTTCTAGCAGAAATGTGGCATTAGCTTGTCATAATTGTTTTATAGAAGACGTTTTGTTCTCAGATAAATTGATTTCCATAATGATGAAAAAAAGTAATAGATAACATGTGATATACCAGTGATTTTGAACTAAGTATTTCCTGTAGGGGTGGGTTTCCTTCAATTTCAATATCTAGAAATCCAAAAAGATTTCACTGAGGGAAGTTTAATTAAACCAGTATGTTAACAGCTTTTATTTTGTTTTATGTAGTCACTTATTATGGAGATACTGAAGATAAAATACTGTGGCACTTATTTCTTTTATTGCCTTATCATAGATACAGACCAATTCCAGAAGATGTCCTTCTTCGTGCTTTTGAGGTGTGTAAGCCCTAGACTTTGTGTATTAATGTACATTTATGTGAAAAGTTGATAATGCAGAATTTTCTCATCAAACAAAATTATCATCCTTATCTCTTTTTCCCTCCTAGGTATTAGATCCAGCTAAACGTGGGTTTCTCACTAAGGAAGAGCTGGTCAAGTACATGACTGAAGAAGGTAAGAGTGACTTATTACTGATCTATTTATTTATTACTGGTCTATTTATTACTGACCTACTGACTTATATAAGGGTTAATAATTTTAACAATAATTAGGTACAGCAGAAACTATATGTAAGATAAGGGGATACTTTAAAATCAATCCGTATGGTTAAAAAAAGTCATTTACTATTCCTCTTATTTTGGTTTTGTGGGTGGTTTCTCTTTCATGGTGGGTAAGAGGACAAAGGGTAGGGCAAAGAGAGATGGATTCTTGCCTCATAGGACTTTGTAAAGTATAATGATTGCTTTTATAAATTGCAGTCCTTCCCCTCACTTAGAGTATTTCCAGAATAAGACATATGCCACCTGGAAAACATGAGCTATCAGTCACTATAAATCAATGACAGTTACTAGATTGAAGACTTGAATTGGAATATAAAATAATTCCTTTTAAAAGAGCTTTTCAGTTGGTGAAGTTACAGATAATACAGCCTCAATTGAATATGAATTTGCACAAAAAATTTTCAGTTTTTTATGCGAATAGTACCACATATATTTGCTTTGAACATGAGTTATACACACACACATACATACACATTTATGACTAATACCTACACATCCATATATGCCAGCATGTTACCTTTAGGAACTCTCTCGTTAGTCTTATATGTAAATTAGTTTCACCTGAATGTCAGCAGCCTGATGGACATTCTCTCAATATCATTCTTACATTGGTCACCTCCCCACTTTCCATGCAAAGTTAAGAGTTCGGTCTCCTTTGCTAAGTTCACTCCTTTGTAGATTGAGTCTTGAATGAGTCAGAGTCCCTAATCACTAGAATCAGAATCGAAATTGCAAGTAGTCAGTCTCGGGAGACAACTTAGCCAATTGGCATAACATAGTTCACAAAGGTAATGTTCTGTATCCTATTTTGGTCAGTAGTGTCTGGGGTCTTAAAAGCTTGCGAGAGGCCATCTAATGTACAACTGTTATATATTAATATGTATATTTTTGGAGCAAAAGAGACTGAAGGAAATCGAAGGTTCAAAGAAGAAACTAGTCCACGGGACTAAGAGCCCACACAAACCATAACCTCTTTTAACCTGAGACCAGAAGAACTAGATGGTGCCTGGCCACCACTACTGACCATTCTGACCAGGAATACAATAGAAGGTCCCAAACAGAATGGGAGAAAAATGTAGAACAAAATTCAAATTCCTAAAAATGACCAGACCTACTGGGCCAATAGAGACTAGAAGAACCTCCAAGCCTAACGTCCCAAGATACCTTTTGAACTTGGAATTGAAGCTATCTCTGCAGGTCACCTTTCAGCCAAATAATGGATTGGCTTATAAAATAAACAATACCACCTGCGAGCAATGTGCTCCCTTAAACAGTTAACTCTAGGAGACTGAATGTCAACATTTACCCAAAAGCAAAGATGAGAAGGCAAGGAAGGGAAGGGAAGCTAGATCAGTGGAAACAGAACAAACAGAATGGAAATACTGAGAATGCTGACACATTGTAAAAATTGTAAACAATGGTATGGAACAATTTGTATAAAAAATTGTTAAAGGGGAACTTAATTTGCTGTGTAACCTTTCACCTACAATGCAATAAAATATTATTTTTTAAAAAGTACGAGTAATTATGAGTAGGGAATTTGTCTACATGCACAACTGGTTTGACCGTTTTAACTTGATCCACCATCAGGTGGGAACACAGGGAATGAGAGTAAGGAAAGAATGACACAGTAATCATAGCGACTACCCGAGAACACTGATGACATTAAAATTACCCTAGGGATTAACTTTGATGGGAATATTATGACTTTCAAAGCATCAGCCTCTTAATCCTAAGGATTGATTTAAGAAAAGTAAAGCCTAGCTTATATTAGGCAATATGAATCTAGCCAAAATGGCCAAGACAGTTAAATTTCTTTAGTATTGTATGCCTACTGTGTGTTTAGTATTTAGTAAGTCCAGTGAGGGGTAATGATGCTGAAATCTGCTCCCTATCTTAAGGATATTACCATCTTATTGGGGAAATAAAACTAATTTTTAAAATAATTCAGAATACAAGAGAATAGAAAAATAAGTATTGGAAGGTTGATCTGGGCTGGACCAGCCTGGAAAACTTGGTAAAATTTATTTGGGTGAGCTGTTGAGGGCAGGGGGAGTAACTTGTACGTTGTGTTATCTCCAGCATTTAATGCACCACTCCACACATACCTGGTCTTATCAAATGTTTGTTGAATGAATGAGTGAGTAGATGAATGAAGAATGGGTGAGGGAAACATTATGGATGGATAAAACAGTATAAAGACAAATGGGGAGGTAGGAATGAGCACGGTATTTCAGGAGTTTGTGAGAAGATAGGTCTAGCTGGCCCAGAGAGTCTTGTTGGCAAGCAGTAGGAAATGAATTTAGATAGATTTACTGGGGATAGATTGTGGAGGCTTAGGCTCAGGAGTTTGGAATCCATCCTATGGGCAATAGAGAAACATTGCTGTGTTTTGACTGAATGACTCACATGGTGCAGAAAGAATTGTAGAAAGGTTAATCTGGTGATGATAGGTGGGTTAGATAAGTGAGAAAGAGATTAGAGAAGGGAGACCAGTTAGAAGGCTATTTCGGCATTCTCAAGGTACCCTAATAAAGGCCTGACCTGGGTCATGGCAATGGGAATGGAAAGAAGGGACTGAGGGAATAGACTGTATTTATAGCAGGATCCACAGGTCATGACGAGTAATGGAGTGTAGGGGACAAAGATGGAAGCTGACTGAAAAGTAACAACAAGGCTCTAACCTTACTTAGTGATGGATCAGATGCTGCTGACTGAAATAGGGAAATCAGGAATGGACTAAAATGTATATGGGGACAATTGTGTGGTTTACTTTGAAGTGCTACAGTTAAAAAAAAAACAAAAACAAAAAGACTGGTTGCCATCGAGTTGATTCTGACTCCTGGCAACCCCATGAGTAGAACTGCTCCACAGGGTTTTCTTGGCTGTAATCTTTGCTGAAGTAGATTGCCAGGCTTTTCTTCTGAGGCTCCTCTGAGTGGGTTCAAACTGCCAACCTTTATGTTAGAGGACGAACTCAAGCCATTTGCACCACCCAGAGCCTTAAGGAAATTGCTGTCAAGTTGATCCCAACTCGTGGACATCCCATGCATTGCAGTGTAGAACTGTGCTCCATAGGGTTTTCAAGGCTGTGACCTTTGGGAAGCAGATCACCAGGCCTTTTCTTCTGAGGCTCCTCTCTGTGGGTTTGAACTGCCAACCTTTCAGTTAATAGCCCAGCACTTAACCATCGGTGCCACCCAGGGACTTCTGGGGGTACTTAAAGGTCAACTATTGAGTATCTCAGTAGACTAAGTATAAAATGATTATTTTCAGATAATATTTTTAGAACACATATGGTTTCGGTGATTTATTCAACAAATATTATTAAACAGCCTCTACATTATACGAGCTAATATGTTTGATAGTGATTTGTTAGCTATAAAGTACTACTAGATAAGTGCTATGGCTGTTAGCCAAGAGTTCGGCAGTTCGAATCTACCAGGCACTCCTTGGAAACTCTACAGGGCAGTTCTACTCTGTCCTGCAGGGTCGCATGAGTTGGAATCGACTCGACAGCAGTGGGTAAAGTACTATACAAACCTAAGATATTATTGTTGTATGTAACAGACCCATCAGCCATCTGTGATAGCAGTTTATTAGCTAGGTAAAATAGTTGCTTAACAATTGGTGCTTTGAGATTTTTCAAAATTCTATAAATTGTTTTTAAGTACATCTGTGCTTTAAAGGAGTCTTGTCAGCACAGTGATTAAGAGCTTGGCAGCTAATTAAAAGGTTGGCAGTTTGAATCCACCAGCCGCTTCTTGGAAACCCTGTGGGGCAGTTCCACTCTGTCCTATAGGGTCTCTATGAGTTGGATTCCACTCAACGGAAATGGGTTTGGTTTTTGATATGCTTTAAAGCAGTAGGGATTAAAGTTACTTTCAGAGTATCCACAGAATATCAGACACACTCATTAGTCTGAGACTACACTCTAAATGCCCAGGACGTCATACGATGAACATCATAAGTCACATGGAATCGAGTTCTTACGAGATAGAACACAGGGTAGAAGTCCACGTGTGTCCAGGCACGTGTATTGTATCAGGCAGTATCTAGCAGCAGGAAAAATGTAAAAAAAAGTTTTTAAACATGTTGCTTCCTGAAATCCAGGATACTGGGAAACAGAGACATCGGGGAAGGGGGAGCTAGTTTTCAGGGATTTCCATCTGTGAGTTGTCATAGCACAGCTGTTTTAAGCCACATTTCTTATGTCCACGCTGTATGCTGTCTTCATAAACAAGAACCACAGGTAGACACCGAAGGAAAAAAAATGTTGCTTCCTATGCACCAGGCATTGTTCTAAGTGCTTTTCAAATAACAACACATTTAATCTTCATAGCAATTCTATGAGATAGGTGGTATCATCATCTCCGTTTTTACAGACAGAAAAACTGAGGCCCAGAGAGGTTAAGGGACTTACCCAAGATCTTCGAGCTAGTAAGGCTCCGGCAGCATTTGAACTCGCTGGCATTTGAGCAGTCTGGCTCCAAAGCCTGTGCTTTTAACCATTAAGCTGTTTTCCTCCCATCCTTGATCCAATACTGTATACCTGTTTCCTTGCCCAAGAGAACAGTGTGACTCCCTTCTGTGTTTTACTGGGACCAAGGCCTTATAGAGTGTGGTGGTCAGATTCCAGTTCCACCACACACTAACTGAGGCTGGCTGCCCATTCCTTTGTGTTCTGGTGTCCTCAACTGTAAATGGGGATAATAACAGCTCTTACCTCTCACGAGGTCTTAGGAGATTAACTCAGTTAATATATGTGAAGCACTTAGATCAGAGTCTGGCACACAGTAGCACTGAGTAAATGTTTGTTGTTAGTGTTCTTTTCAGTTTCTCAGGACCTAGGTAGTGCCTATCAAAGTCCATTTGGCAGTGGATTTAGTATTTAAAAATCAGGTGTAACAAAGATTCAGAATTTGACTTTTAGGCATTGTTTATTTTCTTAGGCTATAAGCATGATTCCAGACTTTCCCTTGTTTAATAGTACTATCATCATCATCAAAATCCTCGCTTGAATAATTTCAGCATTATTAACTGAAACCCTGGTGACATTGTGGTGGCAGTTTGAATCCACCAGGCATTCCTTGGAAACCATGTGACAGTTCTCCCTTGTCCTGTAGGGTTGCTGTGAGTCGGAATCGATTCAACGGCAATGGGATGGGTGGCACAAACAGTTAAGCACTCGACTCTGATAGCAGAAAGGTTGGCGATTCCCAGAGGTGCCCTGGAAGACAGGCCTGACGATCTGCTTCTGAAAGGTCACAGCCTTGAAAACTCTATGGAGCTGTTCTGCTCTACACACATGGGGTCGTCATGAGTCAAAATGGACTTGACAGCAACTAACAACAACTGAATTCCAACTTAGAAAGCATCGCTTGTAGTTTCAAGTGACTTAGGCTCAGAATGTAGGTAAGCCTCAGGCCTTGGTAACTCACTTACATGGATAAGACTCTTTAGGTATAAGGCAGTGATTTGAATGTTCCGTATTTTTAATGTTGGGACAAAGATCTATCTTAAATAGTCTATAGCCTTCCCAGCATTCTTCCTGAGTTTCCTGCTCATTTTGGAGAAACCAATATCCAGATGGCACTCAGCTATTATCTGAACTCAGTAAAGCCCACAGATTTTCTGTCCAACTTTTGGTTTCATTTGACACCAGCACTGGGCCAAACTATCACAGAGAGGACTGTCTTAAAACAGTTGATAAGTGCCTTCTCTCCCTGGGTTTAGCTGGCATGACTAAGTTGGCAAGACCTGGTTAGGGAATATTCAGAGAGAGAATTGTTACAGTTTCAAGTCTTTGTTATCTGCTTTTCAGCAGCTCTGTGTGTTGTTGTGTCCCAGCGAGTTGATTCTGACTCATAGCATCCCCTATACGACAGAGTAGAATTGCCCCATAGGGTTTCCTAGGCTCTAATCTTTACTGGTAAAGAGCATTGAATATACCATGGTCTTCCAAAAGAATGAACACATATGTCTTGGAAGAAGTACAAACAGAATCCTCCTTAGAAGCAAGGATGGCGAGACATCATTTCATATACTTTGGATATGTTATCAGGAGGGATCAGTGGACGTCATTGAGAAGGACATCATTCTTGGTAGAGGGTCAACAAAAAAAGAGGAAGACCCTCAAGGAGATGGATTGACACCGTGGCTGCAACAATGAGCTCAAGCATAACAAGGATTATGAGGATGATGCAGGACTGGACAGTGTTTCCTTCTGTTGTAAACAGGGTCGCTGTGAGTTGGAACCGACTGGATGGCACCTAACAACAATAATCTTAACCGGTGCAGATCACCAGGTCTTTTTTCCTGTGGAGTGTCTGGTGGATTCGAACCACAGACCTTTCGGTTAGCAGCTGAGCACTCAACCACTGAGCCACTTGAGGTCCTTGCTCAAGATCTTTATGGGGATCATGTTCATCATTAATGGGGTTGCTGCACTGCTGAAATTTTGCATAGCAACCATATAATCCTTTCTTCATACCCTTGCTAAACATTAGATTCCTCATCAGACTGAGCCTTCAGGTTAATCGTTTGGCAGTGTCGGTAGTTTTATTTAAATAAATAAAGAACCTCATACACTCTGTGTTTATGTCTTCCTTCTGTTTGGGCTGAAATGATCAGTTCTACAGGTTGCTTAATCTATGATAACTGCAAGGTAAGATAAGTCCAAAACAGCATGCTCTTTGAACTCCTGGACTGTCATGATGTGCTGGCTCAGAAGCCCATGGGGAGAGTAACTAGTGACACAGTGGGCGCTTGTGGGGCTGCATGGCAGTTAAGCTTCCTGGTGGAAAGGGAAAGACAAAGGAAAAAAATCACAAGATTGTAAATGATGGCTTTTCCATCTTGTCCTTCTCAGGTGAGCCTTTTTCTCAAGAGGAAATGGAAGAAATGCTATCTGCTGCAATTGACCCAGAATCAAATTCAATTCATTACAAGGACTATATAACAATGATGGTGGTGGATGATAATTAAATACTCTAAAGACTTAATTTCTAATTCAAAGGACAATTGAAAAAATTGCTTTGTCCTTGTTAACTTCACATTTTCTCTTATAATTCCTACATCTGGTAATTAATACCTCTTGACATAACTCTTTCAAGATATTTTGCTTTTTAAGATGATTGTAACAATTGAAAGTGTAAATATATTTAGTATGTTTAGCTTGTGGAATGACAAATTGTAAATTATTTGAAAACGATTCTTAACAACATTTTAACTTCTTCCATGGATTCTTGTTTGTTTTCTACCATAAGACCTCTGTTGCCTTCAAATTAATTAAACTGACAGAATGAAGAATGACTGGAATGGCCCAAGGTTTGGCATATAAAGATCTTGGAAAGGGGCAGAAGGACCACAAACTGAAAATAGTAGCAATATGATTAAGTCTTCTTTTTTAAACAACAACAAATGCTTCAACAATCTGAATGTGGAAGGAGAGAAATTGGAATGAATATTAATAACTGATTCCTTATGAGTACCAACTCTAAATTTATTTTTGAGATAATAGTAAGCTAGTACAAAAATTTAAATTTGTTAATTCAGCATGTTACCCTTTATGGAATAGCTGAAGAATATGAGATAATTGAATCTAGAGAAAAGAAGATTGAATGGAAACTGATCATGTAAAGTAGACACAGTTCTCTCCTGGCCTTTAGAACTCTCACCTGTTTAGACTATCTCTCTTGGGAATATCCTCCTGAATACTGACTAAGAATATTGAAAATTTTTATGGTGTGCAGGAGGTACAGCTGTTTAAAGAGCAGAATAAAGTTACCTGAGCACAAGGTGTATCAGTGGAAGGATGCACAGGGATTTACAAGCAAAGAAAAATGTAAGGTAAAGGAAAATCTTTCATTACCTATATATTATTTCATACAACACAATACACACACTGTGATCTCTATTACAAGATGGCTTCACCAGCACAGGAAACCCTGGTGGCGTAGTGGTTAAGAGCTATGGCTGCTAACCAAAACGTCAGCAGTTAGAATCTACCAGGGGCTCCTGGGAAACTGTATGGGGAAGTTCTACTCTGTCCTATAGGGTCATTATAAGTCAGAATTGACTTGATGGCAGTGGGTTTCGCCAGTGTATTTATGTATATACAGACAAACATTTATTGTTGCTTGTAGGTATTACTCTTAGGCGTGCAGTCTTGCTCCCCAACAGGGGAGACTGCGACTCAAGAGACTGTCATTTTTCATTCATTCATGAAACATTTACTGAGTATCATTACGTAATGTGCTAGGAGCTGGAGATGCAAGATAAATAAATCCCTTACTAATCAACCTCATAGTTTAGTGAGGAAGACCTGCAAGTCAGCCAGCAATCCCATTTCAAATCGGGAAATATTCAGGATACTATGGAAGTACATAGAGGGGCTGCTAACTTAGCCTGGTGGGGAGGGAGTTTGGTGGGAGAGATGGGATGCTGAGCAGAGAAGCCTTCCCAGAACAGATAATACCTGCCTTAAAAATGAGCAGTTTACTAAATGGGTGACAGGGCACAGAGTATGCCAACAGGAGAGCAGCAAGTACAAAAAACCCAGAGGTGTCATGAAACATGGAACCATCTGGAAATTGAAAGTTCAATGTGGTTGGTGTGTAGGAGATTTGGTGGGACATGATGAGAGATGAAATTGGAATGGTAGAAAGAAGCTGTATCATTAAGGGTATTGGGCTAGGTGTAGAGTTAGAGGCTTAGCATTAGAGTTTGGACTTTATTCTGAAGACCATACAAAGCCATTCAAAGATGTTAAGTAGGAGTAGGTAGTCTCAGGAAGAAAGATCATTTGTAAATAAATTTGAAGAGTCAAGACTAGAGATGAGGAGACAAGCTGGTAGTCTGTTTGGTTGGTGGGAGAAGGATTGGGAAAAGTCAAGTATGGGTCCCAGATTTCTGGCTTGGACAATGGGTGAATGATAGTGCTATTCATTCAGGCAAGAAATCCAAGGAGTAAGTGCAGGGGCTGGTAGGTAAAATGATGAGTTTGGCTCTGGACATCTTGGGATTGAGGAGCTGATGGGACGCCACAGGGGAGACATCCAATTATCAATTAGGTAAATAGGAGGGAGATCTGGCCACCAATGTGGATTTTGGAGTTCTCAGCATAGAAGTAGTGGTTACTGCCTTGGAAAGAAAAAGGAAGAAAGTCAAGTACAGAACCATGGGGAGCATCAGCATTTAAGGGAGGGCAGAAGAAGAGGATCCCACAAAATAGACTAAGCAAGAGCAGCCTGAGAGGAGGGAAAGCATGAGAAATGCATCTTGAAGCCAAGGTGGAAGACAATCACAGGAAGGAGTCAGTAACCATGTCAAGTGTTGTAGAGAGGTGAGGCAAATTAAAGACTTGGAAAAAAATGTCTGTTAATTTTAATAATGAAGAGTCAATTGATGACCTCTGCTGGGGCAGATTTGGAGAAGTGATAGGGTACAGAATTCAGTGGGTTGAGAAATGAATGTATGTGAGAAACTGGAGCATGGAGGACAGGTTACTTCGCAGTGAAGAGAAGGAGAGACAGAGCTGGAGAGAGACAAAGGTTGAGGGAATGATTTTTGGAATATGGGAGGCATACAAGCACGTGTATATGCTAAGGGCTGAGAGCAGAGAAGTTGAAGACCCTCCAGATGTGGGAGGAGATAGGTTCCAGAGCTGAAAGGTTCCATTAGGTAAGAACAATGAGCCAATGTAGGTAATCCCTACCTAATGGCCTGTATTCTCTTTTTCAGTGAGGAGGATGGAACTAGGTTATAGAGCTTGCACAGAATGGTAAAATTTTGAAATATTTCTTGGGAATGGGAGAAAGAGCACAAGCAAGGGTTTTCAGGAAACCCTGGAGAATTTTGCTCGGTGGCCGAGGTTCAGGAGCAAAAATGATAGATTATTAGAGTATAAATGATGGATCGTTGCATGGATTTAGGGCTAAGATTTTGTCTTGTCGGTAAGATGGAAGGAACAAAAGGCCAAGGGAGTTGAGGGATCAGCAAGAAAACAGTTACAATGATGGTTAGTGGGGTTAAAACATGGGGAAAGGTATAGGTAGGAGAGGGCTAATAGATCCAAAGAAAGGGGTGAAGGGACTCAACAGGATCTCGAAGAGGTCAACCAGCTTGTATGGTGGGAGCAAGAAATGACTGCATTTCCTGGATCCCTGAATAATAATATGCTTTGCTTGAAAGCTGACTTCATTGTGTTCTTATTGTGTTTCTTTTATTCTTCTATATTATTTACATTAAAGCTAACATTTTTGACCACTCACTATATGCCAAGCACTCTTCTAAGTGCTTTACATATGTTAAATCTTGTAATCCTCACCACCACTCAGTGATATGGGTACCTTTATTGTGGCAAGATGAGTTTCTTTATGTGGCCTTTTGCCTTGGTTCTTTGGAAAAACAGCTTGAGAGATTTCACCCCTAAACTCTGAGGAGTTACCTTTGGCGTCATTTTCTACCTGAGAGGGTTTGTTACTTTTGTTCAGGTTGGTTGATATTTCCTGGGTAAGCTGTGAACAACTCGGTTTGATACTTTTGGTCTGGTCCTGGGCTTCAGCCTGCCCTGTAATTGGTATGTACCTTGCTAAAAAACAAAGTCAATAGACTATGGAAATGAAGTGTCTGTAGCCAAGACAGAGACCGAGGTGGGACTGGTCACTTCTTGTGCCCTGGTGAGAGTGTCATGCCTTGAAATTAATAAGGAGTTTGTGTATTTAAGCAGCCAGCCCCACAGAGGTTTTTTGGATGGAAAAAAAGCAGAAGGAAGAAAGATGAGAGAAGATGCAGAGAGAGAGAGGAGGCAAGGAACCTCCTAAAAGAGCTGTAACACTGAAGACAGTGAGAGGTCTGAAGGGACCCAGTGGCAGAGCCAATGGTAACAGATGGCAGGGCCAAGGGGAGCCTGTCCTGAGGGGGCTGAGAGGGATTGTCCTGAGGGGGGCAAGAGGAGGGCTGTTGTGAGAGGACTGAGAGGAGGCCTGCATGGTTGAGAGGAGCTGAGAGAGCTGTCCTGCAGTGAAGAAGGGAGACTTCGCCTACCTACTTCCTGACCCTGATCCTGCTCCTGAAATGTAGTCTGTTCATCCTGATGCAAAGTTGTACCCTGTTACTTTCTTAACCCACTTAACCGTGAGTATTGTCGGTGAGTTCTTTGTGGCCTTTGCAATGGATTATTGAATCCAGCAGAGAAGTAGAGAGTGCCGTGGGAGGGACAGCTGGTGTCAGAACTGGTAAAAAGGTTGGAGGGTGGAGGTATGTCTGACCTACACCTCATGGGGAGCAGCCTTGGGCTGATCTTGATTTGCATTACCCCCCCGAAGTTAGACAGCTTCTGGCATTACTACGACTCCCACCATTTTACAACTATGTTACCCCTATTTTACAGAGGTGGTAATAAAGTTACACACCTGTAAAAGGTTGTATTATTCAACCTTTGCTAGGTTATGCTGTTATTACAAAGAACCCCAAAATCTCAGTGTCTTAAAATTAAAAAGTTAGTTTTTGTTCATGGTTTATGTTAGCCGGGGATTTACTTCATGTTTCTTCTTCATTCTACTCATGTCCTTGAATAGGGTGACCAGAAACCCCAGTTTGCCCAGCATAGTCCTAGCTACACTTGTTGTATCAGCATAATTATTAACAGAGCTCTCTTGAATAAAAATGGTGGTGAGGAATTATCACTTACGAAAGGTTTTCTGAAAAGTAACTATAATAATGGTAGTAATGGAAGGCATTTCTTCCTTCACTAGTTCCCCAAGATAATGCCAGGGTGAAATCCAAGGGGAGAAGTGAGGTGCCTCTCACTCAGCCATGCGTGGTTAGAATCACCACCCAGAAACAAGGATGAGCCACAGGCCTTCAGGCCTGGGTGGGGAAGTATGAAGAAGGGGGTGTGGTGACCCTCAGAACGTTAACAGACGGGCTGTTTATGAAAGGCGACACATTGCAGCTGAGGAGTGTAGCAGAGACATGAAATACCCTTCAAGGTGGAAGTATACCCAGGGGCATATTATTTGGCAGCAGTGGCCAGCATCAACACGTAGAATTAAAGTGTGTGCTAGCGCCTAATTCATAAACCCAGGTGTGGACTTGTTTGGAGCATATAAAACAGCTCTGAATTATCTTCTATAAGGCTGTTAACCCTGCATAACCCTGGCTATGCCAAAGAAATACAGGCTAGTGAATTAACCCCCATCTCTTGGTAATCAACGGGTGATGTCATATGGGGAGGTGCCCATACCCAGAAGACTGTAGAGGAAGGAAGCCTCAGGATTGAGTACGCCCAGTTCCACTTTCCAGAATTCTTTCAATAGCTCTGACTGATTTCAAACCTTACAGTCTGTCTCAAGGAAATCCTATCTCTTTAGTAGTCATGGAGTTGGCTTTATGGAATGTAATTTTTATCTCTAGCACATATGATTTGTCTGTCTTTTTTTTTTTTTTTTTAAGGTTGCTGAAAAGTGCAACACAGAATAAAACCAAAACCAGTTGCCATCCAGTTTATTCCAACTCATGGTGACCCCATGTGTGTCAGAGCAGAGCTGTGCTTAAATGTAGCATTTTTGCAAAGGAAACATTTTTTGTAATACTCAAACAATTTCAATTCGTATTTTACCTTTTTCACTCACCTGCTTTGCCCTCAGCATCTACATTAAACACATGTATTGTCCTGGCAAGAAGAATGCTAGGTGTCTTATGCAGAAAGTTTGTTTATCCTTATGACTCCGGGCTTCTGAAAAGCCTGCCATACCCACCAGCTCTGCCGGGCCTGCAGACAGCCCTCTCGGTTCTCACACTCCAGGGATAGGGAAGCTTCGTTACTTGGGGTCCACGCGTGGGCCTGGCCTCCTGAAGGTCTCCCACTTCATCCCTGATTTGCCTCTCACTTATTCTGGGTCAGGGCTTCACTCCTGTGCACCTTTGTAGAATAAAGAGCCCAACTCTGGCCTTTCTCCCACCTTCCAGAAGCAGCTCAGAGATTTAGCCCCCTTTGCGTGCACCAAATGTCTAGTTCCGGATGATAACACGTACAAAAAAGAATGTCCAAGACAGCAGGCTAGTTGGGATTATGACTGGTGGTCAAGGGCAGGATTGTTTCTATGGAATAGAATGCGTTCAGAGCTTTCCCTCCTTCCTGCTTTCATCCCTTTCTCTTTTCTAACTGCTTCCAGATAAGAAAATACCTTGTTTATATGGGCAATTCTTGAAGAAGTTTAGTGTCACTACTTTACTTCTTCTGGGCAACTTCAATAAAGAGAAAGATTCATGGTCACAGATCTCCCACCTCGTGCCAGGCGTGGTGACTGTCTTCTAGGTCTGTGTGTTTCTGAAAGTGTGAGTTATCATCCACCTGCTTCAGAAGCACCTGGGAGGGGATGCCTGTCAGAAATTCAGACTCCTGGGCCACATTCCAGAACCCTGAAACAGAATCTCTGGACGTAGGGCCCAGGAAAGCACATTTTAAACAAACACCTTCAGAGGAGTCTTATGCACACCTAAGTGTAAGAACTACTGTCTTGGGCAGTAGTATATTGTGAAAGTGTAGGATTTGGAGTTGGCCTCTGCTATTTACTGGGTAGTGATTTGGAGCAGGTTGTTTAATCTTCTGAGCCTCCTCATATTAATTTGTAAAATGGAAAGGCTATTGTGGAGACTAAATAGTGAAAATTCTTTAAAAGCTATTGTTGTTGTTGTTAGGTGTCATTGAGTCTGTTCTGACTCCTAGCGACCTGATGTACAACAGAACGAAACACCTCCTGGTCCTGCATCATGCCCACAATCGTTGCTGTGCTTAAGCCCATTGTTGCAGCCACTGTGTCAATCCATCTCGTTGAGGGTCTTCCTCTTTTTCGCTGACCCTCTACTTTACCAAGCATGATGTCCTTCTCCAGGGGCTGATCCCTCCTGATAACATGTCCAAAGTATGTGAGACGTAGTCTCGCCATCCTTGCTTCTAAGGAGAATTCTGATTGTACTTCTTCCAAGACAGATCTATTCATTCTTTTGGCAGTCCATGGTGTATTCAATATTCTTCTCCAACACCACAGTTCAAAGATGTCAATTCTTCTTTGGGCTTCCTTATTCATTGTCCAGCTTTCACACACATATAAGGTGATTGAAAACACCATGGCTTGGGTAAGGCACACCTTAGTGCTTAAAGTGACGTCTTTGCTTTTTAACACTTGAAGGTCTTTTGCAGCAGATTTGCCCAATGCAATACATCATTTGATTTCTTACTGTTGGCTCTCACACAATAATTGGGTGGGACTATGCAAATAAGGTGCTTATGGCCCATCAAAGAGATTGGACGGCCTACTAATAATGCAAAAAAGGTGGATGGAAACTTTTTGGGGGTGGGACCAGGCAAATAAGGTGTATGAAACCCTAACAAAAGGATTGGTCAGTTTTGCCATTCCGGTAGGCCTAAAGGGAGCCAATTCCAGAAGCAGAGAGAAAGGACCTCACCACCATCAACAACAGAAAGAGCCAGGATCAGAGTGTGTCCTTTTTGTACCCAGGGTCTCTGTGCTGAGAACCTCCTAGACCCAGGAGACAGAGAGAGCTGTAACACTGGAGACAGCTCAAGATGGAGAGAAGTGGTGACAGAGAAACGGTGGCAGCAGAACCAGGAGACCACCACGAGATGGTGTGGAGGACTTACTGGGCCATGGAGCGAGGTGGCTACAGTGAGCATGCTGAATCATGGAGTGAGAGCTGAACCCATTCAGGCAGGAGGCTTGCTGGTGGAGTGGGGTGCCTCTGTTAAAAAGCTGTAACATTTGCCCAAGCAGGGCAGATGCCAGACTGGGGGAGCGGATGGTGAGAGCCAGAGGGGCCAAGGGCCGGAGAGAGGCCTGCCTGTGGGCATGGCTGAGGAAAAGCTGTGCTGATTGAAGAACTATATCCTGAGACATTCCTGATCCTGAATTGTAACCTGTTACTTCCCTAATAAACCCCATAACTGTGAGTATGGTCTGTGAGTTGTGTGGCTACTGCAACAAATTATCAAACCCAGCAGAGAAGTAGAAAGTGCTGTGGGAGAGACGGCTGGTGTCAGAATTGGTAAAAAGGAAGGAGAGAGGAGGTATGTCTGACCTCCACCTCATAGATCAGCCTTGGGGCTGATGCTGATTCTCCCTGCTTGTGAAGGTGGAGGAAGTCTGTTGCCACTCTGCCATTTTTACAGCTCTCATGGTGCTATTAATTATAAACTTCTATTTCTAGAATGTGAAATTAGGAGGTTTTAAGGGGTAGTTTTTTTTTTTTTTTTGCCATCAGTCCTAATACTTTTAGAGAAGAATGAATTATTAACCTCACCTAGTGAAGAAAACACTCTTACTCATTTGAGGAAATTGTTTTATTTTTTCTTTTAAAAAAAAAAATTCACAAAGTTGAAAAACTGGGGCCAACTCTAGTTCTTTGAAAAGGAAATAAGATAAAATTCGCACACTCTGAAAATCAGGACATGGTTTTATTTGAGTGGCTGTACAAAATGCCAACTACATCTTGCTGTTTCGCTATTATGTCTTTAGCTAGTCAGTAAAAAATCTCAAAAAAGGTTTCATTTATCGCTAAGCTTATGAAATTTGTTAAGGTATGGACTGAGTATCACGTAGCTTTAAATATAGCTGCAAAAAATGTCAAGGTTTGTTTGATGTTCTCAAAGGCTGTTATTAAATATCTTGCTAGTGATGGTGGTTCCGTCATAACCCTGGTTACCAGCTCAAGGCATGATACTCACTTAGGTAAAGTTCATTGTTCATGATAGAGATAATCTATTTTTCAACTAGTCTTCTTGATAATTTCTAATATGTTTTAGTTCCTTCTCATCAAGTCTGAATAGACTGTCATTGTTTTTACCTGACCGAGATGTGAGGGGTGACAAGGAGCTCAAAGAGTCACCGTGTCAGCTCTGCCATTTTCTTGAGGCTCTCCTGTGCTTACACTATTACTATTATCTTCAATTCAAAGTTACTTTGCAGGAAACTTTTTAAGCCTCTTATCAATGTGTGAGGGCTAGTTCAGCTAAAACTAGATTACATCTGTAGATCCTCCACTTAATGGGGCACCCAAAAATTCTAGTTGCAACAAGCAAGGTAAAAGCATGTACAGGGGTGCAGGTCCATCCCTGCTTCCCCTAGGACACCTCCCTCTGCCACACAGGTCTTATGAAGATGTCAGTATCCATCCATGTTGCATATTGGAAAAGCCTAATTCCAACTTAAAACTGAAATTCTAATTTTCTTCCTGCACCCTAATCTTATGCATGTGCACACATCTCATTTTCAAGATGACTATTTCAAAGAACCTCCAGAGGAAGGGATCTTTTAGTGAAACAATATGAAACATAAAAATTATTATAGTATTTTAAAAACAATTTTTTTATCTTGTTGTTGAGAATATACACAGCAAAACACACACCAATTCAACAGTTTCTACATGTACAATTCAGTGACATTGATTACATTCTTAAGACTTCAGAGGCTGTTCACCAAAGTAGGATGTAGAACGTTTTCTTTATGAACAATGTTAAGCCAATTGACCTAGATATCCCCCCTAAGACCAAGGTCCTCAGCCCTCAGCCCCAGTAACTTGGTCCCTCAAGGTGTTTGAATGTGTCTAGAAAGCTTCTATGACTTTGCCTTGGTCAAGTTGTGCCGACTTCCCCTATATTGTGTGTTGTCTTACCCTTCACCAAAGTTAACACTTGTCTACTATCTAGTCAGTGATTTCCCCTCCCAACCCCTCCCTTCCCTCATAACCATCAAAGATTGTTTTTTTTTTTTTTTTTTTTTCTGTGCGTAAACCTTTCCTCAGGTTTTTGTAATAGTGGTCTCATACAATATTTGTCCTTTTGTGATTGACTTATTTCACTCAGCATAATGCCCTCCAGATTCATCCATGTTGTGAGAAGTTTTGTGGACTCATCATTTGTTCTTTATCATTGTGTAGTATTCCATTGTGTGTATGTACCATAGTTTGTTTATCCAATAATCTGTTGATGGGCACTTAGGTTGTTTCCATCTTTTTGCTATTGTGAATGCTGCTGCAATGAACATGGTTGTGCGTATGCCTATTTGTGTGATGGTTCTTATTTCTCTAGGATATATTCCTAGTAGTGGGATTGCTGGATCATAGAGTATGTCTATTTTGGGGGGGGGGGGGAGGCCGGTGGTGCAGTGGTTAAGCATTTGGCTGCTAACCAAAAGGTTGGCAGTTTGAATCTACTAGCTGCTCCTTGGAAACTCTATGGGGCAGCTCTCCTCTGTCCCACAGGGTGCGATGGGTCAGAATCAACTTGCCACCGATGGTTGTTTTTTTTTTTTTAAGTAGGCTTGCTTGATCGTATGGTATTTGTATTTCTAGCTTTTTAAGGGGGTGCCATATCGTTTTCCATAGTGGTTATACCATTTTACATTCCCACCAGTAAACCAGTACTGCATAAGATTTCCAATTCCCCCTACCCTGCACCCGCCCAGCTAAAATTCTTGACAGTGAGGACAGAAACCAACCATGCCTAACTGAAGCAAAAGGGAATACGTTTGCTGAGGGAAAGGTGCCCACAGAGTCCACAGGAGACTGAGGGCCAGGCTTAGGGCAGACGGGAGCCAAGGGAGCTTCTGAGGGCAAAAAAGGAGGGAGCAAGAGTACCAACCATCTTGTAGCTGAAGCAGTGCTGTGAAACACTGGTGCTACAGTGAATGGCCTTGCGCTGACTCAGGTCAAAGTCCTGGGGTCATTGCCCAATGAGCTGAGCTAAGCCGGTTCTGGGCAGGCAGAGGGGGGACCTTGCTCCTAGCATCTGTCGGTGGCAAGTAGGAATCATCACAGGAATCATGGAACCACCAATGGGGAGAAAAAATACCCCAGTAAGAAATTAGGGCAGCACTGGGGAGGAGAAATAAATAAACGAATACGATAAATATTTACTATAGGATCATATCACACATGCTATTATATAGCCTTTAATTTTTAATTAATTCATCATCAGCCATCTTTCCATGTTAATATGTATTTACCTAAAACATATTTTTTAAATTAATTTTTATTAAGCTTCAAGTGAACATTTACAAATCCAATCAGTCTGTCACACGTAAGTTTACATACATCTTACTCCGTACTCCCACTTGCTCTCCCCCTATTGAGTCAGCCCTTTCAGTCTCTCGTTTCGTGACAATTTTGCCAGCTTCCCTCTCTCTCTATCTTCCCATCCCCCCTCCAGACAAGAGTTGCCAACACACTCTCAAGTGTCCACCTGATTTAATTAGCTCACTCTTCATCAGCATCTCTCTCCTACCCGCTGACCAGTCCCTTTCATGTCTGATGAGTTGTCTTCGGGCATGGTTCCTGTCCTGTGCCAACAGAAGGTCTGGGGAGCATTGCTGCCGGGATTCCTCCAGTCGCAGTCAGACCCTTAAGTATGGTCTTTTTATGAGAATTTGGGGTCTGCATCCCACTGATCTCCTGCTCCCTCAGGAGTTCTCTGTTGTGCTCCCTGACAGGGCAGTCATCGATTGTGGCCGGGCACCAACTAGTTCTTCTGGTCTCAGGATAATGTAGGTCTCTGGTTCATGTGGCCCTTTCTGTCTCTTGGGCTCTTAGTTGTCGTGTGACCTTGGTGTTCTCCATTTTCCTTTGCTCCAGGTGGGTTGAGACCAACTGATGCATCTTAGATGGTTGCCTGCCAGCATTCAAGACCCCAGACGCCACATTTCAAAGTGGGATGCAGAAAGTTTTCATAATAGAATTATTTTGCCAATTGACTTAGAAGTCTCCTCAAACCATGTTCCCCAGACCCCCGCCCCTGCTCCGCTGACCTTTGAAGTATTTATTTTATCCCGGAAACTCTTTGCTTTTAGTCCAGTCCAATTGAGCTGACCTTCCATAAAACATATATTTTGATGACTGAATCGAATCTAATTATTTGGATGTACCTTGATTTATTTAATGACTTTCCTATTCTTGGTTATTTAAGTAATTTTCAATTTTTCACTATTATAATAAATTGTGATGAACATCCAGGTAGTTAAGCCTTTGTCCCCAGTCTTAATTGAATTATTTGCTTAGGATATGTTCCTAGGAGCTATTGGGTCAGCTTTAAAGTGCTGCAGGCCTATTTTTAGTACACGATTTCCAGCTGTCCTGGAGAAAAGCTGTTTCCGTATGAAAACCCTCACCAGCACATTTTTGTTTTGAACTTTGCCAATTAGAAAGGTAAAAATAGTATCGCTTGGTTTTTTATATTTGCCTTCCTTTGACTCCTTGAGTTTTCTAAAGGCCCACGACAATGTGTACTGAAGGACTGAATTGGATGAGCTCTAGGAGGCACCAAACTTGAGCAGCACTGATTGCTTCCTGTCTGACAGAGACGAGAAGCCCCTCTGGCTGCTGCGAAGTGGGAACCCACAAAGCAGAGTATCACAGGCAGAATCTGAGTTCAAGACAGACATCTTCATTCTGAATGCTTATCATTCGGAGGAGGTGATTCGTGAGAATGAGTCACTGTCACGTAGAGCAGTTAGCAGGAGATGTCACAAATATTCACGCAAGGAAATAGGACTGGGGAGATCAACATGCAAATAAGAAGTGAAGCTGATCACCAGTGCTGAACAAGGGGGCCAACTGGCCATCTGCTCCACCACCAGCTCCTCAGGATGTGAAAATGGTCCTAATGCAACTCACTTGCTCATGCCGTCAGCATTCACTGAATTCCCACTATGTGCCAGACACTGTTCTAGGCACTGGAGATACCAAAATGAATATTATGCACAGCCCTTGTCCTTGAAATAGTTTGGTCTGATGGGAGGACAAAAAACTAACCAAGCTATAGTTGTTCAGCAACATTAGCAAAGTGCTTTAGGATCCGAGCAGACAGCAGTTAGCTCTTCCTCTGGGACTCACACAGGACTCCGTAAAGGAAGTGATAGGACGAACCCCGAATGCTTCTGTGCTCACACTGACAATATTGCTGGGTGAGGAGGGGGGAGCATTCCAGAATGAGATGGTTTGAGGCTTGTACTAAAATAGCTTTATAGCATGATTTAAGGGAAAGAATGGTCTGGCTTTTGTATTCCAACTGTCCCGGGTATATAATAGGTGACAAGGGAAAGTCACTTGATTTGTCTATGCCTCTGTTGCCCAGCAATAAAATGGCAATAATTGTATCTACCTCATAGAGTTGCTCTGAGCATTAAGGGGCTCTCTGCACATAAAAACCAAAACCAAACCTGCTGCCGTCAAGTCAATTCTGACTCATGGCAACCCTAAGGGACAGAATAGAACTGCCCCATAGGGCTTCCAAGGAGCTCTTGGTGGATTTGAATTGCCATCCTTTTGGTTAGCAGCCATAGCTCTTAACCACTACACCATCAGAATTTCCATCCACACATAAAAAAACACATAGGGCTTGATAAATGGCATCTTTTCATTACAAAGTGCTTAGTATCTGTTGAATGAGGAATATAAATATTTTCTGTATGTAGTAAATCTTTTTCAATTACATAATGAGTTTGGGTCCAGATATTTATAGGATTGCTGGGAATAAGGAAAACTCTTTCCCTAGACTAATAGCCTTAAGAATTTCATGGAAAGGTTGTGCATATTTAAAAAAAACTTTTCTTGTGGTAAAGTATATAGCACAAAAGTTTGCCATTTTAACCATTTTTAAGTGTACAATTCAGTGACATTAATTACATTCGCCATGTTGAGCACCCATCGCCACTCTCCATTTACAAAGGTTTTTCATCACCTCAAACAGAAACTCAATACTGTTCCCCTCCCATTCCCTTCTCCTCCTAGTAACCACTAATGAACTTTTGTCTCCGTGCATTTGCTTATTCTAGATATTTCATGTTTGTGTCATCATGCAATATTTGTCTTTTTGTGTCTGACTTATTTCATTCAGCATAATGTTTTCAAAGTTCATCCATGTTGTAGTGTGTATCAGGGTTTCATTTCTCTTTATGGCTGAGTAATATTGCATTGTATGTATATACCACATTTTCTTTATCCATTCATCTGTTCATGGACACTTAGTTGTTTCCACCTTTTGGCTATTATGAAAAGTGCTGCTATGGACATTGGTGTACAAGTACCTCTTTGAGATTACTTTATGGATGGTGTGTTTTCATCAGGAAGTACATGGTGTCTGATTGTCTCTGTTTGTGACCTCGGTACCGTTGTTGATTCATGCTAGACCTATTAATGCATTAAAAAAAAACAGTTTCTGTCAAGTGGATTCCAAGTCATGGCGACTGCATACGTGTCAGAGTAGAACTGTGCTCCATACGGTTTTCAATGGCTGATTTTTCAGAAGCAGATCTTCAGGCCTTTCTTTTGAGATGCCTCTGGGTGAACTGGAACCTTCGGCCTTAGGATTAGCAGCTGAGCATGTTAATGTTAATGAGGGGTGGGTGGCAAAATGGCAGTGGTAATCTAATTCTATCATGCCTTCTTCATTTATTAGCGGAAATACTTCTTTAAAGGGAAACATTTTGCGTCTACTATCTGGTTACCCAGTGGTACATTTTACAAGACAAATAAATGTTTGCATCTTTAACATTATTTGCCAGTTCTCAAAATAATAATTTTGTTTCTTAGTGTTCTCTAACAGTGACCAGTTTTTTGTTTGTTTGCTTAATGGCATCATTATAAACTTATGGATATTTGGTATTATAATTATTGACGCTAAAAATATCCCATATTTGGTTAGTACAAGCCTTTCCAAGTTGGCTTCTGAGTACGTTCTTGGGGAAGTGGCATTTCAAGATGCTTCAGGTTCATCTTGTACAATATTTAATTTTTAATGGCATGTTGTCAACCTTTGGTTACTTGAAATCAGGGCTCACAGTGGATCTTTTCTAATGATGTGAAATTAGGTAATAGGTAGAGGAAGAAAGTTTGGTTTGTGTTAGAGATTTGCAGATCCTATTTTCTGCTTTTCCATCAGGGTTCTACATGATTGTGCACAGACACAAAACTCACTGTTTAAGTGGGGATCAAAGAATTCCCTAGGATGGTTTCTGAGCAGTCAAGTATCTCCCGACTCTATAAACTGGATTGGAGAATACAGCTTGAACCTGAGGCTAAAGCAAGGACATCCTATTTCTCAAATCAAGACTTTGGGATCTATCTGTGTTAAAGCAGTGTATATATAACTTCCCAATCCATTTACCTCCCAGTGGCAGGAGGATTTATAGGTTTGCCTCGAATTCCCATTTGTTAATAGAACAAATACAAAACAGGAGACAAGACTTTTCAATGAAGTGAGCATGTTGTTGTTGTTGTTAGGTACCTTCAAGTTGGTTCGGACTTACAGAGACCCTATGTACAACAGAATGAAAAGCTGCCCACTCCTGTGCCATCCTCATGATTGTTGTTATGCTTCAGCCCATTGTTGCAGCCACTGTTTCAATCTATCTTGTTGAGGGTCATTCTCTTTTTCGCTGACCCTTCACTTTACCAAGCATGGTGTCCTTTTCCAGGGACTGGTCCCTCCTGATAACACGGCCAAAGTATGTAAGACGAAACATCAGCCATTCTTGCTTCTAAGGAGTAGTCTGGCTGTACTTCTTCCAAGGAAGATTTGTTCGTTCTTTTGGCAGTTCATGGTATATTCAATATTCTTCGCCAACACCATAATTTAAAGGTGTCAATTCTTCGGTCTTCCTTATTCATTGCCCAGCTTTCGCATGCATATGTGGCGACTGAAAACACCATCACTTGGGTCAGGCGCATCTTAGTCCTTAAAGTAATGCCTTTGCTTTTTAACACTTTTAAAGAGGTCTTTTGCAGCAGATCTACCCAATGCAATGCGTTGTTTGATTTTTTGACTGCTGCTTCCACAGGTGTTCATTGTGGATCCAAGTAAAATGAATCCTTGACAACTTCAATATTTTCTCCATTTATTGTGATGTTTCTTGTTGGTCCAGTTGTGAGGATTTTTGTTTCTTTTATATTGAGCTGTAATTCATACTGAACACTGTAGTCTTTGATCTTCTTCAGTAAGTGCTTCAAGACCTCTTCACTTTCAGCAAGCAAGGCTGTGTCATCTGCATAATGCAGGTTGTTAATGAGCCTTCCTCCAATCCTGATGCAAAGGTCAACACACGTCCTTGTCTCTGACCTAATTAGTCAGTCTATCTTAAAAGGGAAGGGGCAAGTAAGCAGTTGGAGAGAGCAACAATTGTTCCTTCTTATACTTGACCACTGGATGATAGAGAGGTCCCTGGGCGGTACAGATAGTTTGTGCTCAGTTACTAAGCTAAAGGTTGGCGGCTTGAACTCACCCAGAGGTGCTGCAGAAGAAAGGCCTAGCAATCTGCTTCTGTAAAAATTACAACTAAGAAAACCCTGTGAAGTACTTCTACTCTGTAATACATGCGGTCACCATGAGTCGGAACTGACTCGATGACAATAGGTTTGGTTTTTTTCTTTTTGTTGTTTCTAAGATAGATGGAAAGAATACAAAGAGTCACTGAACCAAAAAGAAGTGGTCAGTGTTCAGCCATTTTAGGAGGCAGCATATGATCAAGAACTAATGGTACTGAAGGAAGAAGTTCAAGCTGCACTGAAGGCATTGATGAAAAACAAGCCTTGAGGAATTGATGGAATCCCAATTGAGATTCTTCAACAAATGGATGCTGTGCTGGGAGTACTCACTCATCTATGCCAAGGAATTTGGAAGACAGCTACGTGGCCAACTGACTGGAAGAGATCCATATTCATGCCCATTCCAAAGAAAGGCAGTCAAATAGAATATGAAAATTATCAAGCAATATCATATGCTAGCGAAATATTGCTGAAGATAATTTAAAAACAACTGCAGCTGTACATTGACAGGAAAGTTCAAGTTGGATTCAGAAGAGGATGTGGAATGAGGAACATCATTGCTGACATCAGATGGATCTTGGCAAGAAGCAGAGAATACCAGAAAGATGTTTACCTGTGTTTTATTGACTACGTGAAGGCATTCGACTGCGTAGATCATAACAACTTACGGATAACATTGTGAAGAATCAGAATTCCAGAACACTTAATTGTACTCGTGCAGAATTTGTGTATCAATGATGAGGCAATCATTTGAATAGAAAAAGAGGATACTGTGTGGTTTAAAATTGAAAAGGTATGTGGCAGTGTTGTATCCTTTTACCTTACTTATTCAATCTGTATGCTGAACAAATAATCCAAGAAGCCAGAGTATATGAAGAAGAACGCAGCATCAGGATTGAAGGAAGACTCATTAATAACCTTCGATATGCAAGATGACACAAGCTTGCTTGCCAAAAATGAAGACAGTTTGAAGCACTTAGTGATGCAGGTCAAAGACCATAGCCTTCAGTATGGATTATACCTGAACATACAACAAATGAAAATCCTCACAAATGAACCAATAAGCAACACAGTGATAAATGGAGAGAATACTGAAGTTGTCAAGGGTTTCATTCTACTTGGATCCACAATCAACACCCATGGAAGCAGTAGTTAAGAAATCGAAATAAGTATTGCACTGGGTAAATCTGCTGCAAAAAGACCTCTTTAAAGTTCTAAAAAGCAAAGATGTCACTTTGATAACTAAGATGTGACTGACTTAAGCCATGGTCTTTTCATTTACCTCATATGCATGTGAAACTTGGACAATGAAAAAAGAAGACAGAAGAGTTGATGAATTTGAACTGCGGTTGCTGTTGTTAGGTACCATGGAGTCAATTCCTACTCATAGCGACTCTATGTACAACAGAATGAAGCACTGCCCAGTCCTGCACCATCCTCACAATCGTTGCTATGTTTGAGCCCATTGTTGCAGCCACTGTGTCAATCCATCTTGTTGAGGGTCTTCCTCTTTTTTGCTGACCCTCTACTTAACCAAGCGTGATGTCCTTTTCCAGGGACTGGTCCCTCCTAATAACATGTCCAAAGTATGTGAGACGAAGACTTGCCATCTTTGCCTCTAAGGAGCATTCTGGCTGTACTTCTCTGAAGACAGATTTGTTCATTCTTCTGGCAGTCCATGGTATATTCAGTGTGCTTTGCCAACGCCATAATTCAAATACATCAATTCTTCTTTGGTCTTCCTTATTCATTGTCCTGCTTTCACATGCATATGAGACAATTGGAAACACCATGGCTTGGGTGAGGTGCACCCTAGTCCTCAAAGTGACATCTTTGCTTTTTAACAATTTAAAGAATTCTTTTGCAGCAAACTTACCTAATGCAATGCATTGTCTGATTTCCTGACTGCTGCTTCCATGGGCATTGACTGTGGATCCAAGAAAAGTGAAATCCTTGACAACTTCAATCTTTTCTCTGTTTATCATGATGTTGCTTACTGGTCCAGTTGTAAGGATTTTTGTTTTCTTTATGTTGAGGTGTAATCCATACTGAAGGCTGCAGTCTTTGATCTTCATCAATAAGTGTTGCAACTCCTCTTACCTTTCAGCAAGCAAGGTTGTATCATTTGCGTAATGCAGGTCGTTAATGAGTCTTCCTCCAATCCTGATGCCCTGTTCTTCATATAGTCCAATTTCTCGGATTATTGCTCAGCATACAGATTAAATAAATAAGGTGAAAGGATACAACCCTGACACACACATTTCCTAACTTTAAACCACACCGTATCCCCTTGTTCTGTTCAAATGGCTGCCTCTTGGTCTAAGTACAAGTTCCTCATGAGCACAATTAAATGTTCTGGAATTCTCATTCTTCGCAATGTTATCCATAATTTCTTATGATCCAAATAGTCGAATGCTTTTGCATACTCAATAAACCACAGGTAAACATCTTTCTGGTCTGCTATTCATAAGGTTTTCACTAGCCAATTTTTTCAGAAGTAGACTGCCAGGTCCTTCTTCCTAGTCTGTCTTAGTCTGGAAGCTTGGCTGAAACCTGTTTACTAAGGGTAACCCTGCAAGTATTTGAAATACCTGTGGCAAACTTCCAGTATCGCAGCAACATGCAAGCTACCACAGTACAACAAACTGACAGACATGTGGTGGTTTTTTTTTTTTTTTCTTTTATGGAAGCACACTGCCACATCTTTGCCCCACAGAGTGGCTGGTGGGCTCAAACCACTGACCTTTTAAGTTTGCAGCCAAGCACTTAACCTCTGCACCACCAGAGCTCCTTTTTTAATCAATAAGTTCCTCTTTTTCTTTTTTTTCCCTTGAAATTTATTTGTGAAGAAACCGAGTTGTTTGTCCTGTAGAGCTTCCCACAATCTGGATTTTGCTGACTGCACCCTCTGATGGAGTCTAACGTTCCTCTCTCCTCTGTATTCTTCTTTAAATTGGTGGTTGGATCTAGAAATATGATCAGTTCAGAGCAGTTTTGTGTGTCTGTGTTTGGCATACCTGGCTGCCATTTCAACCTCGTTGAAAGCTATACCAAAGCCAGCTCTTGTGCCAGCAGCTGCAGGTGGAGGTGGAAGAACTCACTGAGGAGAGAGGTCTGCAGAGCTCTGCCGCCACCAACACATCCCTCCTGAGCAGGCTGTGTTGATTTGTGGGATGGCTTGCCAGGGTCCATGGAGGCCAGTCTTTGTGGGGAAAGAGAGCGGTCAGAGTGGGCGTGTGGCTCATTCCAAACAGACCCTTCTCTCATTCCCCTTCCACAAGCCCTACTACAGAGCCAAGTCTGTCAGTGGATGCTGATGTTTAAAGAGCCACAGCTCCCAAAACACTTAGGGATATATCTTCTAGCAGCTGCTGAGCAGGGAAGTTTGCAAACCAAGGAACAGTTGATCTTTGCAGGACTTCTCCCTCTTTATAAATGCCATTACCTCTGTTGGCCTGCTTTTCAGCTTTAGAAGAACGCATTGCTGCTCTTGTGTTCCTGGTTGGTCACGATTATATCTCTTGAGAACACTTGAGAAGAACATCTATATTCTGATCTGTGAAGTCCCTCAGCCATTTTCAGGCCAGTGAACCTGGTTGTTAAGAGGGTCAGTGAGAAACGGTCCTGGTTCTGGTGTTTGAATCCTTTATGCTTGTTAGGTGCTGTCGAGTCGGTTCTGACTCACAGTGGCCCTACGTACAGCAGAAGGAAACACTGCCCTGTGCTCATGATTGTTGCTGTGCTTGAGCCCATTGTTGCAGCCACTGTGTCAATCCATCTCACTGAGGGTCTTCCTCTTTTTCGCTGACCCTCTTCTTTACCAAGCATGATGTCCTTCTCCAGGGACTGATCCCTCCTGATAACATTTCCAAAGTATGTGAGACGTAGCCTTGCCATCCTTGCCTCTAAGGAGCATTCTGGCTATACTTCTTCGAAGACAGATTTGTTTGTTCTTTTGTGGTATTGGTAAAGAATATTGAATATACCAGGAACTGCCGGAAGAATGAACAAATTAGTTTTAGAAGAAATAAAACCAGAATACTCCTTAGAAGTGAGGGTGGCAAAACATCATCTTTCTCACTTTGGACATGTCATCAGTAAAGACCAATCATTAGGAAAGGACACCATGCTTGGTAAAGTAGAAGAGGGCCAGCAAAAATGAGGGAAACGCTCAATGAGATGGATTGACACAATAGCCATGATAATGGGCTCAAATATATCAACCCTCAGGTTAGTAGGCGAGTGCTTAACCATTTACACCATCCAGGGGCTCCAATATCTGTTTTTATTTGGGTGTTATTTGTCTATTTCCACACCTCAAAGTTTCTTTCTTGGGACATTACAAGTAAGAAGGAGTGCTTTAATGGAGAAAGTGGGGACATAAAAGAGGAGCCTGTGGGTATAATACAAACAAGCTTATTTTGGAACTAGCCTTGCAATATGCTGGTTCGTCAATTAATTAAAAAATAAAAGAGTTTCTATTAAGAAATTTCAACACAGAAAGAATAGCATTAATGAACCCCCAGGTATTCATCACCCATTAACATATGACCAGTCTTGCTTCAGTTATTCCCCCTCCACAAACAGTTCCCCTCACCTCCATCATCACCTCTGCTGGATTATTTCAAAACAAATTCCAGACATCCCATCATTTCATCTGTAAGTACTTTGATATCATCTTTAACAGTTAAGCACCTCCTTATATTTTTTCTATACAACTATAAAAGTATTATTAAACCTTAAAAAATTAACACTTTTTTAATAGCATCTGATACACAATCATTCAAATTTCTTCCAATTGTCTCATAAATGTCTTTCTCCTGTTGATTTGCTCCAGTCATGAGCCAAACAAGATCCATATCTGCCATGTGGTTGATATGTCTCTAAAGTGTCTTTGAATCTGTAACACTCCTCTCTCCTTTGGTTCTTGACATTTATTTGGTGAAAAGCCTACTCTTTAGTCCTACAGAATTTTCCATATTTTTTATTTGTCTGACTGTATTTCTGTGATGGTGTTTAACATGTCCCCTTTTTCCCCGTATTTCCTGTAGACCGATTGTTATAGCTAGAGGTTTGATCAAATTCACGGTCAAGTTTTTTGTGTTATTTATTTATTTATTTATTATGTTGTTTGGAAATAACTTCATTGGAGGTGGTGTATTTTTATCACCTTCCCTTAGGAGGCACCTAATGTCTGGACTTTCTCTCTTTTTGTCACAATTTGAGTTCAGTTGCTGTCTGCCAGACCCATCCAATAAGAAGCTCCTCATCAACCTTTCACCTAATGTTTGCCTATAAACATCATTTTATGTTGTTGTTGTTAGGTGCCATCAAGTTGGCTTCAACTTATAGTGACCCTATGTACAACAGAACAAAACAATGCCTGGTCCTGTGTATTCCTCACAATCATTGTTATTTTTGAGTCCATCGTTGCAGCCACTGTGTCAATCCATCTTGTTGAGGGTCTTCCACTTTTTTGCTGACTTTCTACTTTACCAAGCATGATGTCCTTCTCCAGGGACTGGTCGCTCCTGAAAATATGTCTAAAATATGTGAGATGAAGTCTCACCATCCTCACTTCCAAGGAGCACTCTGGCTGTAATTCTTCCAAGACAGACTTGTTCGTTCTTCTAGCAGTCCATGGTATATTCCATATTCTTTAGCAATACCACACAGTTCAAATGCATCAATTCTTCCTCTGTCTTCTTTTTTCATAGTCTGGCTTTCACATGCTATGAGGCCAATGAAAAGACCATGGCTTGGGTCAGGCACACCTTAGTCATCAAAATAACATCTTTGCTTTTTAGAATTTTAAAGAGGTCTTTTTGTAGCAGATTTGTCCAGTGCAATACTTAGTTTGAGTTCTTGATTACTGCTTCCATGGGCATTGACTGTTGATACAAGTAGAATGAAATCCTTGACAACTTTAATATTCTCTCCCTTGGTCATGATGTTGCTTATTGGTTCAGTCGTGAGTATTTTCATTTTCTTTATGTTCAGGTGTAATCCATACTGAAGGCTGTGGTCTTTGATCTTCATCCTAATTATTTTATTAGGAATTGCAAAATGATGATTTTTAAATTCCATCAGTCTTTCTGTATTCATGCACTGGAATTCCTCTCTTAAGAATAATTTTCCATCAACTATTTGGTTTCTTGGAAACCCCGGTGGCGTAGCGGTTAAGTGCTATGGCTGCTAACCAAAAGGTCAGCAGTTCAAATCCACCAGCCGCTCCTTGGAAACTCTATGGGGCAGTTCTACTCTGCCTTATAGGGTCGCTATGAGTCGGAATTGACTCGATGGCAAAGGGCTTGGTTTTTTATTTGGTTTCTTTGAAATACAGTTTGTACAGTAAAGTACAGTAGTTTGCTTGATCCTTTAACTTTTCAAAAATAAATATTTCTTGATTTCTTTTAAAAACATACATTTTATTTTTATAATTATATGTCTGTCACAGGTGGGGCTTGAAATTTCCTGTATCCCTTATCAGAGGTATCAGCCCCCATTTGACAAGTGTGCTAGCCAAAGCTCATTGAGTAAGTTTCTTACCTTGTTATTTTCTCATAATTTACAGTGTTTGCGTTAGCAGCTACACTGCTGTTTCTGTCACAGTTAATCTCTTTTTTTATGTGGGTGGAAGCGAAGTGTCTGGTCTTAATAAAGCTGCCACAGATTGATAAAACTGATGTCAAACATCATAGCGTTACAAGAAAAAAATGATTTAGAATGACTATTTATATATGATAACAATACAGCAAGAATTCTTAATAATTCTGAATATAATTCTCCCCCAACTAAACACTTGAAATAATCAATTAATACATGCATATATTTTAATATATTTAGTTATATATAAAATACACCTACTCCTCACTTACCATCTCATTATCTGACATTTCACATTTATGACAACAGTAAAAAATCTGACTATTTTGCACATTAATGACACACGTCTGGCAGTAACAAACACTGAGGTGCGAGGAGAGAGTAACGTTGGCTGTGATGGTTAAGATTATGTGTCAACTTGGCTGGGCTATGATTCTCCATAGTTTGGCAGTTATGTAATGATGTAATTTAGCAGTTATGTAATGATGTGATCATCTCCAATTTGCGATCTGATGTAGTCATGCTCTATTTTCACATAACACCGATTTTCACATAACGACCTGGTATTTGGAACCTAAACATGTCATCAAGCAAGGAGTGGGTATATGTATATTTAACATAAGAGATATAAAAATAGGAGCCCTGGTGGTGCAATGATTAAGGGCTCGGCTGCTAACCTGAAGATCAGTGGTTTGAGCCCACCAGTGGCTCCATGGGAAAAAAGATGATGATCTGCTCCTGCAAAGATCACAGCCTGGGAAACCCTATGGGGCAGTTCTGCTCTGTCCTGTAGGGTTGCTGAGTCAGAACTGGTTTATGGCAAACAACAACATATTTAAAAATAAGAAAACCACTCACACAATTCAGATTTGCAACTTGTTATCTCTGTTTCTTCCATTTTAAATCTGGTCATTCAACAGCACACATCAATTACCACTGAATTAAAATTCTAAGCCAGATAGAATTTTGAGTTAATTTCCAAATAATTTAACCAAATAATTTTAAAATTATCTTAACCTAGGAATTAAGAATTCAGATAAAATGTGAAATAGAACTATTTCCAAACAGTTGTAAGCTAACCCTAAAGAAAGTTTGCATTTCTAAATGTCTGATGGACATTAGTCCTAATACATGGATGGCATCATTGTCCTGACAGCAATGAGGCAATAGCAAGATGGAGTGGGCAGACATCAGAGCTAACTGCAGAGATAGAAGTGGAAACTATGGACCCAAAAGATAGAAGCTAGACACAATCAATAATGGGAGGAAGGTGATCAGGGAGGTATTTTATGGAATTACTTGATACTGAAACCGTGAAACCTATACAAGGTCATGATGATTAAAAACACTGGGAGTTCTGTAGGCTTTACGTGCATGTGTATTGCAAAAGTGGAGGTGAAGCCAAGAGTCAAGGTGTGGAAGATAAATGTGTGTGCATTCATGTAATGGACTTTAAGATGCCAACGCAGGGTCAGGCTGTCCACTAGCCCAGTGCTATGAGACTCTGAACACCATATGCCGTCACTGACTTCCCTCAATAAACTCTAGATTGATGGCCGTACCAAACCTTTACAACTCTACTTCAAGCTCTTATCCCATTCCTGGGCCTTTCCTTTCTTTCTTGACAGAGAACATCAAAACCTTTAGGCTTTAAATGCTCAAATCTCTGGTGTCAAAGATGAAATGGCACCATTAGGAGCTCTAGGGCAAGAAGTGCAGCTGCAGGGCACTGATGGGGCACTGGAGTGTCCATGAATGTGGGCTTCCGGTTTTGGTGTCTGATACTTCCTTCGCCCCTTGGGTTTTGCACCGGCTCCTGCCTCCACGCTGCCCTCTCCTAGCGCTCAGTTCTCTGTAGTCTTCTGGGCTTTGGCGTTCTCACCGCACCACCTCAGGCTTCCGGCTGGGAATGCAGCCCTGTTTTCAGAGTTACCCTCTAATTCATGACACTTCTCATTACCAGCCCCACCCCAGCCCCCGGTGCCAGGCGTGCGCAATCGTACGTTGTGCAATACTCTTCATCTCTAGATCGACCTACGTTGTTACCAGTTCTTACCTCCTAACTTCTAGTCTCAAAAGTCCCCACTCCCTTTTCGCCGCTAACCTTCCTCTTATGCTGTTGTTCGTTCAGGGTTGTGTCATTATTGACCTTTCTCCATCAACTATTCCCTTTGTCCTTTTATCTTTACTCTTTATTCATGTGCTTATTTCTTTCCAGTCACAGTCTTATTCTGGTCTACCCAGTCTTTTAAAAAACATCTTCGCTTGCCTTGACTTTTCTCCCCTTTATCTACATTCTCTCTCTTCCCTCTCCCTTTACTACCAAACATTTTGAAAGAGTATTCTATACTTTCTTCAACTCCCTCTTCATTTCTCAGGCCCCTGCAGTCTGACTTCTGTCTTCATTATTCTACTGAAACTGCTAGCAAGGTCCTCAGTGACATAATAATTGCCAATCCCAACAGCCTTTTTCCAATCCTTAACCTACCTGAATTCACTGCATCATTTGACACCTGTTGGTCACCTTCCCTGCTGAAATTCTTCCTTGAATTCAAAGACACCACTCTTTCCAGATTCTCTCCTTCCACTTTGACTCTTACTTCTTATCTCTTACTGATGTCTCTTTCTATTCTCACCCTTAAATATCAGTGTCTTCAGGGTTCTAGCCTTTTTTTCCCTTCCCCAGTCCTCTCTCTAAGTGGTCTTGTTCATTCCTGTGGTCCCATCTACCACTGACAAGCAAGGACTCCCAGATCTAAACCGCAGGATCGCTACTTGTTTCCTTAACTCGTTTAAGCACAAACTGGGTGGCTTTAAAAGAGCAGAAATTTAGTCTCTCACAGCTCTGGAGGCTAAAAATCCAAATTCAGGGTGTCAGCCGACCATTCTCTCTCTGAAGGCTCTGGGGGAAGATCCTTCCTGTGTCTTCCAGCTTCTGGTTGTGGCAGCATAACTCCAATCTCTGCCTCTCTCTTCTCATGACCGCCTTCCCTCTGTGTTTCTTCTCCTCCTCTTATAAGGACACCAATTGGATTAGGGCCCACCCTTCTCCAGTGTGACCTCATATTTGAGGCCATATTTGTTGTTGTTGTTGTTATATACCATTGAATCAATTCCGACTTATAGTGACCCTCTAGGACAGGTAACTAATTATACCTACAAAAATACTATTTCTAAACGAGGTCATATTCACAGGTACCAGAAGTTAGGACTTGAACATATCTTTAGGGGGGACATATCAACCCATAACAGGATCTAACCTTTCTCTGAAGGCCAAACTACCTCTAAGTGAATGTCCTGCAGGTCCCTCATATGCAGCAAAGCCTGTTCCTTCTCTCCCCCCACTATCTTTTTGCCTAACCCAGACCACACTGACCAGTCACTGAGGACCTACCTTAGTGTCTCTGGGATCCCTTCCTCCCACTCTACTCCTACTTATGTGGCACAATTCCAGCCCTTATCACCTCCTTCCTTGATAATTGCAGTAGCATCCCAATTCTCTGTCTCTAGACTGCCCAGTCCAGTCCGTTCTTCATCAGCTCCCGGAAGTGTCTTTCTGAATAGATGCCTTATGGCAGTTGTCTTTGTATGGGTTTTGCCGAAAGCAGACCCTGAGATGAAGATTCTGGTGTAGGTGGCTTATCTGGGAGGCGATCCCAGGCAGCAGCAGTATGGGCGTAAGGGGAGTGAGATCGAGAAGGGAAACCAGCCAGTAAGAGGTGTGTTGTCAAGCCTGTAACCTCTGTGGGTAACCAGAGCTGACCGGATCCTGCTGGGGAACTTGTGGAGTCGTTGTAGAAAATATACCTCAATTTTATCCTGCCCAAGGGGTCAGGGAGCTGGGATATTTGTACTCCAAATATCAGGCATTGATTGGAATGGGGGAGAGGAGGAAATTCTGTAGCAATCTGTGCCTCCCACCCTGCAGTGTGAGGACAGCTAGCCCTTGAAGCTCTCAGGCTGGTGGAGTAAGGCCAGCTTGTATTAAAGTGGTCAGGCCCAGGGGCTATGAGAGGGGTACCGACAATGTCTGCCTCCTCGCTCTCCTGCTTAAACCTCCCACATGTCCCCACTGCTGCAGCCTGCCTTTCCCACCTCCTCTCTTGCACCTTCCCTGTAAACCTATCCCTCCACTCACACAGGGCTCTGTTTTCTCCTGAAAAGACTGGCCCTCTCATGTTTCCATGCCTTTGTACCTGTTGTTCTTGTTGCCTCCATGTGTCCCTTCTCTTCCCTGTAGTGGGCACCTGCTGCAAACAGGGCAATTTGTGTTAGCTTACCTAATACACTCCTGACTAGCCATGTTGTTGTTGTTAGCTGCCCTCAAGTAGCCCTAGACTCACGGCGACCCCACGCACAAGGGCACAGAACACTGCCAGGTCTTGTACCATCTCCGTGACGTATTGTGGATCAGACCATTGTGGCCCCATTATGTTTTCACTGACTGATTTTGGGAGGTAGATCACCTGGACTTTCTTCCTAGTCTGGCTTAGTCTGGAAGCTCTACTGAAACCTGTTCAACATCACGGGAATCCTGTAGCCCTAGGAGTTGAGAATTTAAAAAAAATTACTAAGTGCATTTTACATGTGATTAAATTGAGGCTCAGAGAAGTTGATTAATATGCCTTGGGCACAAAGTCAGCAAGTGGTAGGGCCATGCTTTGACACCAGGTCTATCAGCTCCAAAACCTGTGCTGTGGGGTAACCACTGAGACGAAATGCCTCCTGCTTTAGAACTTAACATGGCGGCAACCTGCCCTCAGTCCTTCGGACACACCTAAAGGGTCTCTCCTCTGTCTTCCCGTAGCATGCTATATCTGCCTTTTTATGGCACGTGCCTTCTTGTAGCATGACTAGTTATCTACTCATTTGTCTTCCCTTTTAAATGGTAAGCCCTTCATTTTCCATCTTCAGTGCTTGGACAATTGCCTAACTTATAGTAGGGCCATCATTAGCATTTAAAATTAAAATGAAATTGAATTAATATTAAAATTGAACTTCTTAAAAATACTTAAATACGATAGGATCCTGATTTGACTTTACCTTGCATGTTGTCCTGGGCAGGAAAGAAATAGGAACATGACCTCTAAGGAAGCAGGGTCTGGGTCCTATTGAAAGGCCACCTAATCCTGAGTGGCTTTTGATCCAGGCAGTGCTTCCCCAAAAGACAGGAGCAAAGTCCTTACCAAAATCAAGGTACAATCTACTGCCTCCTCCCGGTTTATGCATAGAAGACAAAACAAAAAAAATTTCCTCAAAAGCCATTTGGGCTTCGAAGGCTCTGTGATGTGATGCATGTATAGAGGGCTTTTTAGAGTCAGGCTGGTCAGCAGTTCTGCAGGGGAAGTGTCAGTGGATGACTCTCTAGGAAACCCAGTTTTCCTCCCTTAAAAGGCTGTTGAATTGACACCAACAGCCAAAGAGTTTTGCTAGGATTTAGTGTGGACCTATCCACTGGAAAGAAATCCCTGGGGGTGCAAAGGGTTAACACGCTTGGCCGCTGATCAAAAGGTTGGAGGGTTGAGTCCATCCAGAAGCACTTCAGAAGAAAGACCTGGAGATCTACTTCTGGAAAATCGGTCACTGAAAACCCTGTGGAGCACAGATCTACTCTGCCCCACGTGGGATCTCCAGGAGTCAGGATCAGCCCTGCGGAAACCGTTTTTTTTTTATCCACCACTAAATGTGAGAGAAGAAAGCGTCTTACTGGGAAGAAACTTCTACCCAGGTCAGCTGTAACAGGCCAGATCACAGAATGTTGAGAAAAGGATACTTTCACCCCTTAATTAAAAAAACAAAAAACTCTGCAAGTGAAAACATGTGAAAACCTGGCTCATCAGAGTACTGAATCTACTAATAAATATACCCTAGGAAAGCGAAGACCAAAAAAACGCATACTTTGCTGCTAAAAATTAACTTTATCATTTACTTTTTGGCAAAACGGGATAATGAAAAAAAGCAGCAAAGACAGAAAAAGCCAGCAGGAAGACAAACTTCCCCCTTCTTTCTTTACCTGGGTCCCCAGGTGTCTGTCAAGCACCCATGTGTGCATCCAGGGCCAGGAACCAAGGGCGACCAGCAGAGAACAGCAACACACCTGAGCCTTTGTCTGCCTTCGGATTGCAGAGTAAACTTCTTGATAGTAAAAGAAAATTATGACTCCTACTCCCACCCCTTTTTTTTTTTCACAAATCATTTGCAAAAAAGATGGAGCAAAAAACAATTTGCTTACAGTACACTTGCATTTTTCTACTGCTGCAAACGTTAACAGACTAATGAAGTCTACATGAAGTCCCTGTGTTTTCAAATGGATAAGTGCTCAGCTGTTGACCAAAAGGTTGGAGGTTCGAGTTCACCCAGAGGTGCCTCAGAAGAAAGGCTTGGAATCTAATTCCCAAAAATCAGCCATTGAAAACCTTATGGAGTGATGACCCCAAAACTATTGCCGTGAGATCATCTTTAAATCTTAAACCAAAAGTTTCCCCGTTAGTCTTCTTAAAACTAAATAATAGTTCACTTAACTAGTAGAGAATGTCTGCCTTGAGCATTGTGCTCTTTCAGAATCTATCTATATGGGATCAAATTGACAAGAGCAACTTGAAAGATTAAACAGGAAACTTAGGGGGCAGTGAGTTTATGTTAATGAGAGAGGAGCAACTTGGAAAAGGAGGGTAAGGATGGTTGCACAACTCAAAGAATGTAATCAGTGGCACTGAATTTTATATGTAGAAACTGTTGAATTGGTGTATGTTTTGCTGTGTATATTCTAAAAAACAACAACAAAATAAAAAAAAAAAAAACCTGTGGAGCACAGGTCACAATGAGTTGGAATCAACTTGACAGCGGCTGGTTGGAAGGCTGCATGAGTATCTTTTACTTTCATGATATCTATGGATTTTGGCTCTTTCTTACCTCTCGAAACTATTTCCAAGGCCTACTTTATTTGCCTTTCTGCTCTTCACTTTCATAAAAGACAAAGTTTTTTCCTTCTGACTTTGAAATTTCCTGTATAGATAACATAAAAACTACTGGTTCCTGAGCTCATCTAAAAGAATAAATAAAACAGTAGGACTGGACACTTCTCAAAAGCCCTACGGTCTTCTGGTCAACATTAGCTGACCTGGAATACATTATTATTAGTCTTTTTATATGAATGATCTGAATTATTTCATTTAAGGTCACCTTTTTTTTTTAAGATAGTTGGAATTTAAAAGAGATATCTATAGCTGAGTGAAAAAAAATTATTGGAAAACTTACTATATATGAGTGTTCATGTGCATAGACAGGTGTGTGAAAGTAAGGGATTTTAAAACTTTATACAGAGCAGGAGAAAATGTAGAACAGAATTCAAATTCACATATAATGACCAGACTTAATGGTCTGACAGAGAACGGAGGAACCCCTGAAACTATGGCCCCCGGATGCTCTGTTAACCTAGAACTGAAACCATTCCTGAAGCCCACTCTTCAGACAAAGATCAGATTTGACTGTGAGGCAAGGAATGATACACATATGGAATGCGCTTCTTGGTTCAGTCGGATGTATGAGACCAAATGGGTGGCTGCTGTCTGGAGGCAGGATGAGAAGGCAGGAAGGGACAGAAACTGGTAGAATGGACACCGGGAACCCGGGGTGGAAGGGAGGAGCAGGCTGTCATGTTGTAGAGATTGCAACCAATGTCACAAAACAATATGTGTATACATTTTTGAATGAGAAATTAACTTGAATTGTTAACTTTCACCTAAAGCACAATTCAAAAAAAGTGAAAAGAACTTTATACTTTTCTGAGTGTTATTTATATAATAAAACCTTATATTTTGAAAAATAATATGCATCCACTTTGAATCTTAAAGAATATGTTGGCTCATTCTGCTGTGCTTCTGCGATTAACTTTTTGGTGAAGAAGTTTTTTCCCCTGAAAAGCTAATCACAGTATCTTACAATTGAGTCAGTCAAATGAGACACAGTTGAAATGCCAATTTTATGAGATTTCCAGGTATACTCCTCCATAAAGATTCTGAGAAAAGTTATTAAGAATTTATCTAAGAGTTACTTTCAGTGATCTTAGCCCAGTTCACATGGAGGTTGCTGACTACAGAATATGTCTACCTTGCATTACTTTGCTGTCTTTTTATTTTCTCATGTTCAATTCAGCAACGTTTTATAAGGCCCACTGTTTGCTCTGCACAGTGCCATTAGGTTCCCGTCTTCCATTTAGTGTTGCCTACGGAAAACTTGGGAAGAAATTTTCAATCTAAAATTAACGTGCCACTTTTTGAGTATGAATGCTGGAAATTATTACAGTAATTCATAATAATAAAATTAGCACTTAACAGTCATTAATTATTTACCATGTGCCAAACACACACTATGCATTTTACTCACATTATCTTCTTTAATCCTCACCAAAGCCCTACAATTAGATACTGTTGTTATTCCCATTTTACAGTTGAAAAAGCTGACACACAAAGAGATTAAGGGCACAGTGCTAGAAAGTGATACAACCTAGCCTGCCTGACTCCACAATCCAAGCTGACATTCGTCATTGCTGTTAGGACAACCATTGGTACATTCTTATGGTCTAGGCTGGAAATAAAAACAAGTTGATTTAGTAGTGTTAAATTTTATTTTTCATTGAAGGTAAGTGAAAGAATTTATTAAAAGAGCATCCAAAAAAAGGAATTCAGGATTTTTAGTGCCATTGCTTGGCCTCTCCTACCAAGCCCCTCGCTGGCTGGCATGCATGCCAAGGTCTTTTTGAAAAAACTGTCTCCTACGCCATCCCTGTTTTTGTTGTTAGATGCTGTTTAGTTGATTTCAACTCATAGTGACCCTATATGACAGAGCAGAACTGCCTCATGGGGTTTTCTAGGCTGAAATCTTTATGGGAACAGATCGTCAGGTCTTTTTCCTGTGTAGCTGCTGGGTGGGTTCTAATTGCCAACCTTTTGGTTAACAGCCAAGCACTTACCTGTTGCACCACCAGGGCTCCTTAGGACATCCCTTGCTCCCTTCATGTGTGACTTCTCTGTGGAAACCACCATGAAAACTGAATGGTTGACCAGCAGCCTTTTCCTGCCATTCTTCATGGCCAGGCTGAGGACTTGAATAAGAGGAAATTCGGTTAGCTTGAACAACTTTCCTGATTGTTTAATGGAATATGGACGAGCTTTTCTTTCTTAAAAATATTTTAAAGGGAAATGCTATTGGTCTAGTGATTTAATTTTTTTTTAGTTATTCCTAACTTTTTAGTGACGGAGAGGGAGAAATATTATTTCATGGATTCTCAAGAGTGGCTGTGGTGCCTGGGAAGGCAGTCCTCACAAGAGATACCAGGGGCATGATCTTAAGCCAAGCAGTACATTTGGGGGGAGCTGGTAACAACTGATTCATCATTCCCTAAATGAGTTGCTTGCCATCTTTGACATGTGTGCCTCATTCATTCATTTATTCAATCACTCATTCATTCATTTATTTATTCATCAGTAAGTTCCTTCCTTGAGCTAGGTACCTTCAACTATGTAGCAGGGCCTCAAAGATGAACCAACAGTTCCTGCTCTCACAGGGTTTGCTGTATAGTGAGGGAAATAGACATGTAAACAGGTAAATTACAATTTTTTTTTTTTTTTTTTTTAGTGTCTAGTGCCTTGGGGGAGTGGTGAACAACGAGCTTCTGGAGCATAAAAGACAAGTTTAGTTATTTAAATTTACAGGTGATATCTGAACTGTGCCTTAAAGGATGAAAAGGAACTTTCTAAACAAGAGCTGGAGGAAGGAGGTCATTTTAGGTACAGAGATCACCTGCAAGGGCACTGTTACAGATTGAATTATGTCTCCCAAAATATGTGTTGGAATTCTGGCCCCTATAAGCTGTGAGTTGGAACTGACTCAATGACAACTAACAACAACAAATACCTGTGAATATCATCTAATGTAATGTAATACAATGACTTTACATCTAATGTAATGTAATTACTTTCCATAATGCAACATAATGTAATGTAATCAGTCAATAAGTTGAGGTTATACTGATGTAGGGTGGATCCTCCCTCACGTGTCTGTCAGCTTGTTGTACTGTGGGGGCTTGTGTGTTGCCGGAAGCTATGCCACCGGTATTCAGATACCAGCAGGGTCACCCATGGAGGACAGGTTTCAGCTGAGCTTCCAGACTAAGACAGACTAGGAAGAAGGACCTGGCAGCCTACTTCTGAAAAGCATTAGCCAGTGAAAACCTTATGAATAGCAGTGGAACATTGTCTGATATAGTGCTGGAAGGTGAGCCCCCCAGGTTAGAAGGCACTCAAAAGATGACTGGGGAAGAGCTGCCTCCTCAAAGTAGACTCGACCTTAATAACGTGGATGGAGTAAAGATTTCAGGGCCTTCATTTGCTGATGTGGCACGACTCCAAATGGGAAGAAACAGCTGCAAACGTCCATTAATAATCGGAACCTGGAATGTATGAAGTATGAATCTAGGAAAATGGGAAATCGTCAAAAATGAAATGGAATACATAAATGTCGATATCCTAGGCATTACTGAGCTGAAATAGACTGATATTGGCCATTCTGAATCAGACAATCATATAGTCTACTATGCTGGGAATGACAACTTGAAGAGGAATGGTGTTGCATTCATCGTTAAAAAGAACATTTCAAGATCTATCCTGAAGTACAATGCTGTCAGTGATAGGATAATATCCATACACCTACAAGGAAGACCAGTTAATACGACTATTATTCAAATTTACGCACCAAGCACTAAGGACAAAGAGGATGAAATAGAAGATTTTTATCAGCTGCTACAGTCTGAAATTGATCGAACGTGCTATCAGGATGCATTGATAATTACTGGAGATTGGAATACGAAAGTTGGAAACAAAGAAGAAGGATGGTAGGTGGAAAATATGGCCTTGGTGATAGAAGCAATGCTGGATATCAAATGATAGAATTTTGCAAGCCCAACGACTTCTTCACTGCAAATACCTTCTTTCACCACCATAAACGGCGACTGTACACATGGACCTCACCAGATGGAACACGGAGAAATCAAATTAACTGCATCTGTGGAAAGAGATGATGGAAAAGGTCAATAACATCAGTCAGAACAAGGTCAGGGGCTGACTGTGGAACAGACCATCAATTGCTCATATGCAAATTCAAGCTGAAACTGAAGAAAATCAGAACAAGTCCACGAGAGCCAAAATATGACCCTGAGTATGTCCCATCTGAATTTAGAGAACAACTGAAGAATAGATTTGATGCATCGAACACTAGTGTCCAAAGACCAGATGAGTTGTGGAATGACATCAAGGACATCATAGATGAAGAAAGCAAGAGGTCATTGAAAGGACAGGAAAGAAAGAAAAGACCAAGATGGATGTCAGAGGAGACTCTGAAACTTGCTCACAAATGTTGCGCAGCTAAAGCAAAAGGAAGAAATGGTGAAGTAAAAGAACTGAACAGAAGATTTCAAAGGGCAGCTCGAGAAGACAAAGTAAAGTATTATAATAACATGTGCAAAGAGCTAGAGATAGAAAACCAAAGGGAAGAACATGCTTGGCATTCCTAAAGCTGAAAGAACTGAGGAAAAAATTCAAACCTCGAGTTGCAATAGGGAAAGATTCTAAGGGGAAAATAATAAATGATGCAGGAAGCATCAAAGGAAGATGGAAGGCATACACAGAGTCATTATACCAAAAAGAATTAGTCGATGTTCAACCATTTCAAGAGGTAGCATATGATCAGGAACCGATGGTACTGAAGGAAGAAGTCCAAGCTGCTCCAAAGGCATTGGCAAAAAACAAGGCTCCAGGAATTGATGGAATATCAATTCAGGTGTTTCAACAAACGGATGCAGTGCTGGAGGTGCTCACTTGTCTATGGCAAGAAATATGGAAGACAGCTTCCTGGCCAACTGACTGGAAGAGATCCATATTTATGCCTATTCCCAAGAAAGGTGGTCCAACCGAATGTGGAAATTATAGAACAATATCATTAATATCATGCACAAGCAAAATTTTGCTGAAGATCATTCAAAAATGGCTGCAGCAGTATATCGACAGGGAACTGCCAGAAATTCAGGCTGGTTTCAGAAGAGGACGTGGAACCAGGGATATCATTGGTGATGTCAGATGGATCCTGGCTGAAAGCAGAGAATACCAGAAGGATGTCTGCCTGTGTTTTATTGACTACGCGAAGGCATTCGACTGTGTGGATCACAACAAATTATGGATAACACTGCGAAGAATGGGAATTCCAGAACACTTAATTGTGGTCATGAGGAACCTGTACATAGATCAAGAGGCAGTTGTTTGGACAGAACAAGGGGATACCGATTGGTTTGAAGTCAGGAAAGGTGTGCGTCAGGGTTGTATTATTTCACCATACCTATTCATCTGTATGCTGAGCAAATAATCCGAGAAGCTGGACTATATGAAGAAGAACAGGGCATCAGGATTGGAGGAAGACTCTTAACAACCCGTGTTACGCAGATGACACAACCTTACTTGCTGAAAGTGAAGAGGACTTGAAGCATTTACTAATGAAGATCAGAGACCCCAGCCTTCAGTATGGATTGCACCTCAACATAAAGAAAACAAAAATCCTCACAACTGGACCAATGACCAACATCATGATAAATGGAGAAAAGATTGAAGTTGTCAAGGATTTCATTTTACTGGGATCCACAATCAACAGCCATGGAAGCAGCAGTGAAGAAATCAAAGACTCTCCCTTTTCCCATCCTGCTCGTCCATGGTAACCACTAATAAACTTTGGTCACTATACATTTGCTTATTCTGGATCTTTCATATAAGTGGGAACATACAATATTTGTCCTTTTGTGTCTGACATGTCATTCAGCATAACGTTTTCAAGAAATCAAACGACGCATTGCATTGGGTAAATCTGCTGCAAAGGACCTCTTTAAAGTGTTAAAAAGCAAAGATGTTACCTTGAAGACTAAGGTGTGCCTGACTCAAGCCATGGTATTTTCAATTGCATCATATGTATGTGAAAGCTGGACAATGAATAAGGAAGACCGAAGAAGAACTGACGCCTTTGAATTGTGGTGTTGGCAAAGAATACTGAATATACCATGGACTGCCAAAAGAATGAATAAATCTGTCTTGGAAGAAGTGCAACCAGAATGCTCCTTAGAAGCAAGGATGGCGAGACGGCATCTTACATTCGGCCATGTTGTCAGGAGAGATCAGTCCCTGGAGAAGGACATCATTCTTGGCAAAGTACAGGGTCAGCGGAAAAGAGGAAGACCCTCAACAAGGTGGATTGACACAGCGGGTGCAACAATGAGCTCAAGGATAACAGCGATTGTAAGGATGGTGCAGGACTGGGCAGTGTTTTGTTCTGTTGTGCATAGGGTTGCTATGAGTGAGAACTGACTCGACAGCACCTAACAACAACAGGGTGGATCCTAAACCTAATCACTTATGAGTTAGAACAATGCCAGAATAGACACAGAGGCATACACACAAGGGAAAACAGATGCCATGTGAGGATCACATACAGGCCAAGGAACCAAGGAATGCCTAGGACAACCTACAAGGAAGGAATCAACACTGCCAAGACCCTGATTTGGACCTTTAGCCTACAGAACTGTGAGAACATAAATTTCTGTTCTTTAAAGCCACTCACTTGTGGTATTTTTATTACATCAGCACTGGGTGACTGAGACAGGCACAAAACCTCAAGAACCAGCTGGCTTAGGCCTCATCAAGCAGATGCAGGTATCAAAAACAAGAAATCCTCAGGGAACAAGACGAAAGTCCTGGGTTTCTTTTTTTTTTTCTGTTTTGTACCATAGATGTAAAATCCTTATCTATAGTTTTCTCAGGCTTTCAGCCACCTGAAAATATGGCTAAAACCAATCTGTGTCTTAAACAAGACTCAAAGCTTAATGTTGTCAAAGTGGCATAAAAGCTGGCCTTGTAGGAATATTTTAAGAACTAAATATGCGGAAGAACTGTATACTAAAATCCTGGCTCTTCAGCCCTTTATTGTGTACTGTGTGGTACAAAGTATTTTGTTTTTATCTCCTTTCTTGTGGCTAATACTTATAAAGCTAGCAGTGATTTTATCTGACACTGAGAAATATCAATGTAAAAGCCTCTAAGCCCTGTAAAGAAAATTGCTGGTTTTCTTCATTCTTTTGATCAATATTGAGAAGCTCCCAAAGATACCTAGTGTTAAACAATTTGCGTTTTTTTCTTGTTACTAAATCTGGCTTCTTTCCATCAGTAACTGATAACAGCCAAATTAAACCCCATCCACTTAGTTTTAAAAGGCCCCAAATGGGAAATAACTACTGCCAGGCCTGAGGGATGGTTACTCGAAAGAAAACCTCAGTTTTGGTACTTGAGAAGTACCGAAATTTGAATAATTTTTGAAACAATGGAAAGTGCTTGTCGTATATGCCCTCTTCCATACTTAAATTGTATTGACAACTGGAAGAACCAGGAGCCACAAATACTCAAGATCTGTCATGAGAAATAGATAAAGGAGGGATTGGAATGAACCACAACACTTGTAATTCATTTTATTGAAGTGAAAAATATGTAGCAAACCATTTTTAAGTGAACAGTTCAGTGACATTAATTATGGTCACTATGCTGTGCAATCATCACCATGTTTGTAAATTTTTCATCATCTTTAACAGATATTCAGTGCCCTCTAAGCAATGACTCTGTCTTTTCCCATCCTCCTTGTCCGTGGTAACCACGAGTAAACTTTGGTCTCTATACTTTTGCTTATTCTGGATCTTTCATGTAAGTGGGACCATACAATATTTGTCCTTTTGTGTCTGACATTTCATTCATCATAATGTTTTCAGGGTTCTTCCATGTGGTAGCAGGTATCAGAACTTCGTTTTTCTTTAGGGCTGAATAATATTCCATTGCATGTATGTACCACATATTGTTTATCCATTCATCTGTTGACAGACATGTGGGTTTTTTCCACCTTTTTGCTATTGTGAATAATGCTTCGATGAACATTGGTGTACAAGTGTCTGTTTGTGTCCCTGCTTTCAAGTCTTTTGGGTATATAACCTAGCAGTGCAATTGCAGGGTCGTATGATAATTCTGTGTTTAACTTTCTGAGGAGCTACCCAACTGTTTTCCACGGCAGCTGCACCATTTTACAATCCCATTATCAATGCATGAGGGTTCCAATTTCTCCACATCCTTATCAACACGTATTATTTTCCATTTTCCTGACCATAGTCAGAAGTGGGAGTGAAGGGTATCTTATTGTGGTTTTGATTTGCATTTCTGTAATGATTAATGATGTTGAGCATCTTTTCATGTACTTATTGGCCATTTGTAGATCTCTTTTGGAGAATTGTCTATTCAAGTCTGTCATGGATTGAATTATGTCCCCCCCAAAATGTGTGTATCAACTTGTTTAGGCCATGATTCCCAGTATTGCGTGGCTGTCCTCCACTCTGTGATTGTAATTTTATGTTGAGAGGGTTAGGGTGGGATTGTAACACCACCCTTACTCAGGTCACCTCCCTGATCCAAGGTAAAGGAAGTTTCCCTGTAGTGTGGCCTGCACCACCTTTTATGTCTCAAGAGATATAAGGAAAGGGAAACAAGCAAAGAGTTGGGGACCTCATACCACCAAGAAAGCAGCACCAGGAGCAGAGTGTGTCCTTTGGATATGGGGTCCCTGCACTTGAGAAGCTGCTCGACCAGGGGAAGACTGAGGTCAAGGACCTTTCTCTGGAGCCAACAGGGAGAGAAAGCCTTCCCCTGGAGCTGACATCCTGAATTTGGACTTTTAGCCTACTGTACTGTGAGGAAATACATTTCTCTTTGTTAAAGCCATCCACTTGTGGTATTTCTGTCATGGCAGCACTAGATAACTAAGACAAAGTCCTTTGCCTATTTTTCATTGAATTTTTTGTCTTTTTGTTGTTGAGTTGGAATGCAGTTTTGAGATTGAAATTGCAGAATTCCAGGAAGCCATTAGAAAATCTTGAAGGAAAGAAAAAGGGCCAAGACAATGTGTGCCCAGGTAGAATGGGCTTGGCTGGGGAGGAGGCCAGGTGAAGTCAGAAACACATCACTGGTTTCTGGAATGTCTCTCAATTTGTCCCTGCAGCTTCATTTAGAGAACTGGAAGGACCCCACTGATCCCCTTCTAGGGCTTTTTAGGATAGAATGAGAAACCCTTAGCTGGGAGATGCTTCACATTATAAAGAAATAATGATAATAATTGGTAGAGTGTTTTGATTTCTAGTAGACATGTAAAAAGAAAACATCACCTATATGGGGAGAGCTGACAAGCTTCTCAGTTAGTTGAGAGGGGTATGATTCACTCACTCACTGAGAAGCTGGACCTGGTGGGTAGAGAATTGGGTATTCTTTTGATACTGATGCCCATGAGATGTTGGTAGAGCACAGTGTGGGGAATGGTTCCATTTTCTAGAACCAATGATATTTCAGTGACCTATGGGTAACAAGAATAGAAATTATGAATAAGTTTACAGTTTATTACAGTTGTTAGGTGCCATCAATATGTTCCAACTCATAGCGACCATATGTGCAACAGAATGAAACACCGCCTGGTCCTGTGCCATCCTCATAATTGTTATTATGCTTGAGACCCATTGTTGCAGCCACTGTGTCAATTCATCTCACTGAGGGTCTTCCTCTTTTTCACTGACCCTCTACCAAGCATGATGTCCTTCTCCAGAGATCCCTCCTGATAGCATGTCCTAAGTATGTGAGACAAAGTCTTGCCACCCTTGCTTCTAAGGAACATTCTGGCTGTACTTCTTCCAAGACAGGTTTTTTTGTTCTTCTGGCAGTCCATGGTATATTCCATATTCTTTGCCAATATATCATAATTCAAAGGCATCAACTCTACTTGGGTCTTCTTTATCCATTGTCCAGCTTTGTTAGCATAATGTCATCAAGGTTCATACATGTTGTAGCACGTATCAGTACTTCATTCCTTTTTATGGCTGAGTAATATTCCATTGTATACATATACCATGTTTTGTTTATGCCTTCATCAGTTAATAGACATCTGGGTTGCTTCCACTTTTTGGCTATTGTGCATAATGCTGCTATGAACATTCATTAGCCCTTTTAAAAAAGAGTATTCACCATACCTGCTGTGGGGGATTTCTCTCTGGCTCTGTTTTCTCTTTGTTCCCGCCCCACCCTAGGTTTTGGCCTCTCCTGCTTCTGGCTCCAGGCCAGCCTTTTCCCTCACCTCTTAGTGCAGATCAACTCTCCTATCTCTTATCTTAGCATTTCTAAAATTCCCTTAAAGTACTCTGCTTAACAAGGGTCCACCCATTCTGCACATCTCCCTCAGAAATGGAAACTTTGCAGTTATAATATTCTTAAACTCAACCAAATTCTCAGGTAGGCATTTTATAATCACCAATCTACTTAAGTCAAAGGAAGGTAAAGATTGAGTCTTCATATCATATGAACCATGGCACCTACCTTAGAAGGCAGAAGCAACTACAATTAGAAATTTTTTTTTTTTTTTTTTGCAACATGTGGAACAATATCAAGACTCTTACGGTGCATTCTTTGAGTATAGTTGGAAGGTAGAACCAATAGGATGTCCTGATGGATTAGATGTGTAATGTGAGAGAAAAGAAGAACCAAGGATGACTCTGAATATTTTGGCTTGTGCAACCAGAAGGATAGAACTGCCATGGGCAGAGGTGAGAAGGACTGCAGGTGAGGCAAATTTTGGGGGATGATCAGCCAGAGTTTGGCATGGGATGTGTTTAGTCTGAGATGTCAATTAGACATCAAATGGAGATGTCAAGAAGAGAGCTGAATATAGGGGTCTGGGGCCGGGGAGAGGTCAAAGCTGGCAATATGATAATATAGATGATATTTGAAGCCTAAGGACTGGGGGAGATCATCAAGGGAGGGAGTATGGATGGAGAAAAAGAGAGGATTGAGGACTTAGCCCAAAAGAAGGTGGGAGAAGGGGGACTAAGAGGAGTGTGGGGTCCTAGAAGCTGTGATGGTTAAGATTGTGTGTCAGCTTGGCTGGGCCATGAGTCTTGGTGCTTATATGTGATTACTCTCATGATAGCATCTGCTGTGAGTAGCCAATCAGTTGAAGGGGAGTTTCCTTGAGGGTGTGGCCTGCATTTGAACATAAGCAGACATTCTAGCTTTTTGCTCACTCTGGCTCCTGCAGCTGCCTGCTGTTCATCTGACCTCCGGTTCTAGGGACTTGAACTTTCAGTTTATCTGCTGACCTTGGGATTCATCAATCTTCACAGCCTGTGAGCAAGAGCCCTGCTCTCTGACCTGCAGCTGGATGTTCAGGTGTCATCTAGGCTAAGATAATGTGTGCACAATGATTATCTTAGCCCCTTATCCTGGAGGGTTTCAGTTGATGCCTTGCTGATTCTGAGGGTGTTTAAACCAAATAGGGGTATTTGTTCTCTGATAATATTCTTCCCTCTAGCTGTTTCCTATTTCATGTATGCTGGGAGAGGGGAGGGTGGATATTCAAATGCCGCTGTTTCTTTCACTAGGGTGATGGAAAAATTTAAAATTTACACCAGTCCCTTTTGACTTGTGAGCTGTGGTAAGGCCCAGTTACTCCTCTACCAAACAAGTGCTGGGGCAGGGGTGGGGGGTATGTAGGAAACAGGAAAACAGATAGGAAGTAAGATGCCCCTGTGGACTGATGTCCTGGCTCAACTTTCCACTAAGCATTCCACTCATCCCAAACCAGTTGTTGTAGAGTTAATTCCCACTCATGGTGACCCCATGTATGTCAAAGTAAAACTGCTCTGTAGGGTTTTCAATTGCTGGTTTTTTGGAAGTAGTTTACGAGGACTTTCTTCTGAGGCACCTCTGGGGGGGGCCTCAAACATCCAACCTTTCAGTTAGCAGCCAAGCTTGTTAATCATTTGCACCAAGCATTATTATTCATCCTCATTTTATAGATGAGGAAAGAGGAAATAGGGGCCAGGTTACTTGCCAAAGCACATAGCTAGAAATTCTGTGGCCAGTTTGAAGCCACATAATGTGCTTTGGAGCCCAAGTTCTTAAACATCTGATTATATTCTCCTGCAAAAAGTGGAAATACCAGTTCCAGGGATCTTGGCTATATGAAGATACACAAGAAGGGTTTTGTAAGTCTATGAAATTTGTCAATAACATAAAAATAGTGATGACCTGAATGTAATGCTTAGAACTGTGAAATATAAGCCAAGAGTAGGTTGTATCAGAAAACAAGTCTCTCTGGGTCAGGGAGTCCTGGAACAGCAATGTCACCTGCTCACTGCAGCAAAGAGAGAGGCAAGTACAGAGAAGAATGGTTTGTGGTTTCGAACTCTAATCCGTTCCTCACCATTTTAACTTCTTTTTTGATGTTGGGTGTATCATTTAGCTTCTTTGTGTTTTCAGGTTCTTCATCAGTATAAATAAAATAATTATGCTAACCTTACCCATAGAAGAATAAGGGGGCAGGGAATCTTACTCACTTTGTATAAATATTCTGAAAACCCAGCTGCTAAAGAGTAATATTCTGTGTTGGCACAGAATTGAATTTTGCACTAGAGGATCGTCTAGGTATCATTTAACATTCAACAGGGATAGGTTTGCTACCAGTAGCTAAGACGATTACACAGTCTGCCAGATTTTGCAGTTATTATTTTTACCTTGAAAGCTTGTCTACATTTTCTTAATTTAAATGCATCACTTCTAATATTAATCTCCTAGAACTAGATGTGTTCCTGTCTTTGTTCTCACCCCCAGAAATGGGTCATGTTTCACCATAGTTACCTTTTAGTCTTTATACATATTCAAGTTGCTGCAATCTTCACACTTAAGCAATACCTTCTAGGTTCTTTAATTACCTTTGATCATACACTAAATTTATCTTTTGGGCTCTAGGATGTTCAGAACAGAATTGAGTATTTTAAATTAAGTTTCAACCGAGCTATTTCACATAAAAAGCAAAATACACGAGGAATGACACACATTCACTTACTGCGGATACATGTAATAAGAGCCACACCCGGCACTGTGTTGGGTGTTAGATATAAAGATTAAGGACCTGACTTCTGTCCTCAACAAGCCCACAGTCTAGTGGGCATCATGCATGTAATTCGGAACCATTAAGTGGACATCTCAGATCTTAACTCAGAGCTCTGGATTTAACAGTCATTTTGCACCGTAGCATTAAACAGTGGCTTTATAATTCTGTAATGAATTTAGTAGGAAGAAGAAGGCAAATGAAAACACAGACAGCTCAAGTGTGGCTAGATTGTCATATAAATAAAAATTAGATTGTCATATAGCTATACTGTTATATAGCTATATGCCTTAATATGCAGTACTTAGAGATGTTGGGGAAATAAGACTGAAGTCACAGAGGGATTGTGGGGTGTGCTATGGGTAAGCGGAATTAGTGGGGAAAAGCTTCCTGCAGGAAATGGGCCTGCTTAAGGTAGCCTGTTATCTCTCACTTGTGTTTTAAGGGGCTGCTGTTAGCTGTTGTTGAGCTGACTCTGACTCATAGCGACCCTATGTACAACAGAATGAAACATTGCCCGGTCCTGTGTCATCTTCATAATTGCCAGCATGTTTGAGTCCGTTGTTGGAGCTATTGTGCCAATCCATCTCATGGAGGGTTTCCCTCACCCTCATTGGGCCTCTAATTCAGCAAACATGATATCCTCCTTCAACTGCTGATCCCTCTTGACGACGTGTCCAAAGCAAGCGAGTCAGACAATGTTCTGTTGTGATCCTTAAGACTTGCATTAGCTAATGATCAGAAATAGATCACCAGGCTTTTCTCCTTAGTTTGGAAGCTCTGCTGAAATCTGGCCACCATGAGTGACCTTAGTGGTATTTCAAATACAACTGGCATAGTTTCCAGCATCATAGCAACATGCAAGCCACCACAGTACGACAAAATGACAGATGAGTGGTGATTTTAGGGAGTACTGCTTTCTAAATATCTACCACTCAGAGTCTGGGGTTCAAAATTCATTTATCCAATACAGAAAGTTTGATGATTTTAGGGAGTACTGCTTGATGATTTTGGCTTAACTTCATTTTTTTATTTTCTCATACTTTTGAGACTCTGAATTTTCACACATTATTTCTCTTTCTTCAGCTGTGTTGGCAACACTTCTCAATTTAGCTCATCTCTGCATTTCATTTGTTGCTGTTTACTGCTTTTAAAAGGTCATTCCCACCACATGTCTGTCAGTTTGTCGTACTGTGGTGGCTTGCGTGTTGCTGTGATGCTGGAAGCTTTGCCACTGGTATTTCAAACACCAGCAGGGTCACCTTTGGTGGACAGATTTCAGCAAAGCTTCCAGACTAAGACTAGGAAGAAGGACCCGGCAGTCTACTTTTGAAAAAATTAGCCAGTGAAAACCTTATGAATAGCAGTGGAACATTGTCTGATATAGTGCTGAAAGATGAGCCCCCCAGGTTGGAAGGCACTCAAAAGATGACTGGGGAAGAGCTGCCTCCTCAAAGTAGAGTCGACCTTAATGACGTGGATGGAGTCAAGCTTTTGCGACCTTCATTTGCTGATGTGGCACGACTTAAAATGAGAAGAAACAGCTGCAAACAACCAATTATAATTGAACCATGGAATGTACGAAGTATGAATCTAGGAAAATTGGAAATTGTCAAAAATAAAATGGAATGCATAAACATTGATATTCTAGGCATTAGAGAGCTGAAATGGACCTGTATTGGCCATTTTGAATCAGACAATCATATGGTCTACTATGCTGGGAATGACAAATTGAAGGGGAACGGCATCGCGTTCATTGTCAAAAAGAACATCTCAAGATCTATCCTGAAGTATAACTCTGTCCGTGATAGAAAAATACCCATACGCTTCCAAGGAAAACCAGTTAATATGACTCTTATTCAAATTTATGCATCAACCACTAAGGAAAAAGATGAAGAAATTGAAGTTTTTTTTTACCAGCTTCTGCATTTGAAATTGATCAAACATACAGTCAAGATGCACTGATAATTACTGGCAATTGGAATGCAAAAGTTAGAAACAAAGAAGAAGGATTGGCAGTTGGAAAATATGGCCTTCATGATAGAAACGATGCTGGAGATCACATGATACAATTTTGTAAAACCAGTGACTTCATTGCAAATAACTTTCTTCAAGAACATGAATGGCAACTGTGCATGTGGACCTCACCAGATGGAATACACAGGAATCAAATCCACTACATCTGTGGAAACAGACGATAGAAAAGCTCAATATCATCACAAGGCCAGGGACAGACTGTGCAACAGGCCATCAATTGCTCATATGCAAGTTGAAGTTGAAGAAAATTAGAACAAACCCACGAGAGCCAAAGTACAACTTTGAGTATATCCTACCTGGATTTGATATAATTTCAAGAATAGATTTGATGCATTGAACACTAATGACCAAAGACGAGACGAGTTGTGGATTGACATCAAGGACATCATAGATGAAGAAAGCTAGAGGTCATTAAAAAGACAGGAAACAAATAAAAGACCAAAATGGTCTTTTATTCAAAAGAGACTCTGAAATTTGCTCTTGAACATAGAGTAGCTAAAGCAGAAGGAAGACATGTTGAAGTAAAAGAGCTAAACAGAAGATTTCAAAGGGCGGCTAGAGAAGACAAAGTAAAGTATTATAATGAAATGTGCAAAGAGCTGGAGATAGAAAATCAAAAAGGAAGAACACGCTTGGCATTTTTTAAGCTGAAAGAACTGAAGAAACAATTAAAGTCTCGAGTTGCAATACTGATGGAGTCTACGGGGAAAATATTAAACAATGCAGGAAGCATCAAAAGAAGATTGAAAGAATACACAGAGTCACTTTACCAAAAAGAATTCGTTGCCATTCAAGCATTTCAGGAGGTAGCATATGATCAAGAACTGACAAATCTTAAGGAAGAGGTCCAAGCTGTACTGAAGGCAAAAACCCTGAAGCAAAGCCTTGAAGCGAAAGACGGGGCTCCAGGAATTGACAGAATACTAATTGAAATGTTTCAGCAAACAGATGCAGAGCTGGAAGCGCTCACTTGTCTATGCCAAGAAATTTGGAAGACAGCTACCTGGCCAACGGACTGGAAGAGATCCGTATTTGTACTCATTCCAAGGAAAGGCTATCCAACAGGATGCAGAAATTATCATTAATATCATAAAAAAAAAACAAACCCAGTGCCGTCAAGTCGATTCCGACTCATATGAGAGCTGTTAATATCATAGGTAAGTAAAATTTTGTTGAAGATCACTCAAAAGCGGTTGCAGTTGTACATTGACAGGGAACTGCCAGAAATTCAAGCTGGATTCAGAAGAGAACGTGGAACCACAGATATCGTTGCTTATGTCAGATGGATCTTGGGTGAAAGCAGAGAATACCAGAAAGATGTTTACCTGTGTTTTGTTGAGTATGCAAAGGCATTCGACTGTGTGGATCATAACAAATTATGGATATCATTGAGAAGAATGGGAATTCCAAAACACTTAATTGTGCTCAGGAGGAACTTGTACATACACCAAGAGGGAGTTGTTAGAACAGAACAAGGGGATACTGCATGGTTTAAAGTCAAGAAAGGTGTGTGTCAGGGTTGTATCCTTTCACCATATTTATTTGATCTGTATGCTGAGCAAATAACCTGAGAAGCTAGAGTATATGAAGAAGAATGTAGCATCAGGATTGGATGAAGACTTGTTAACAACCTGTGATATGCAGATGATACAACTTTACTTGCTGAAAGTGAAGAGGACTTAAAGCACTTATAGATGAAGATGAAAGAGCATAGCCTTCAGTATGGATTATACCTCAACATAAAGAAAACAAAAACCCTCACAACTGGATCAGTAAGCAACATCATGATACATGGAAAAAAGATTGAAGTTGTCAAGGGTTTCATTTTACTTGGATCCACAATCAATGACCATGGAAGCCGCAGTCAAGAAATCAAAAGACACATTGCACTGGGCAAATCTGCTGCAAAAGACCTCTTTAAAGCGTTAAAAAGCAAGGATGTTACTTTAAGGATTAAGGTGCATCTGACCCAAGCCATGATGTTTTCAATCACCTCATATGCATGTGAAAGCTGGACAATGAATAAGGAAGACTGAAGAAGAATTGATGCCTTTGAATTATGGTGTTGGTGAAGAATACTGAATATACCACGGACTGCTAGAAGAACAGACAAATCTGTCTTGGAAGAAGTATAGCCAGAATGCTCCTTAGAAGCAAGGATGGTGAGACTGTATCTCACCTACTTTGAACATGTTATCAGGAAGGACCAGTCCCTGGAGAAGGTCATCATGCTTGGTAAAGTAGAGGGTCAGTGATAAAGAGGAAGACCCTCAAGGAGATGGACTGACACAGTGGCTGCAACAATGGGCTGAAGCATAATGATCCCGAGGATGGTACGGGTGTCAACTTGGCTAGGCTGTGGTACCCAGTTGTTTGGTCAAACACTAGTCTGGATGTTGTTATAAAGTGTTTACATGTGACTAAATCAGTTGGCCTTAAGTAAAGCAGACTGTCCTCCATAATGTGGGTGGGCCTCACCTACTCAGCTGAAGGCCTTAAGAGCACAAAGGGAGGCCCTTTGAGGGAGTATTCTGCCTCCTGTCTATAAACAGACATCTTACCAGAATTCCACCTCTTTCTCCTCTTGCCTGACCTACTGATTCTGGGATACCAGTTGTTGTCAGCTGTGTCAACTCACTCCCGACTCATGGTGACCTCATGTACAACAGACTGAAACACTGCTAGGTCCTTTACACTCACCATGATGGGTTGTGGATCGGACTGTTGTGATTCATAGGGTTTTCAATGACCGATTTTTAGAAGTAGATCTCCAGGCCTTTCTTCCTAGTCTTAGTCTGGAAGCTCCACTGAAACCTGTTCGGTATCACAGCAACACCCAAGCCTCCACTGACAGACAGGTGGTGGCTGTGCATAAGGTGCACTGGCGGGGAATCGAACCTGGGTCTCCCGCTTGGAAAGTGAGAATCCTACCACTGAACCACCACTGCCACCTCTGGGCCACAAGACTGCTGAAGTTCCAGACTGTTGCCTGGCCCACAGATTTTGGATGTGTCAACCCCAACAATTGCGTGAGCAGATTCCTTAAAATAAGTCTCTGTCTATATGTATGACTAGCTTACTGATTCTATTTTTCCAGAGAACCCTACATACTGGGTTATGCTTTCAATTCACACACGTGTTTTTTTTTTTTTTTTTGGGTGTCCATCTGAGAGATGAGATTTGCAAAGATTCGTTACAGTAAAAGCTTTACCTCTAGTGGGGTCTCTTCATCTGTCAGCGAGTGAAACCATCAAAAGGTAATCCGGTATGCGAGCATGGCTGCTTTCTGCAGAGGATGTTTATGTTCCTCGTTATTCTGAACGGTTAGAGGCAGTTTCTTTCTCTCTCTCAGTATATGCTCCTCCGTTCTGTGCAGGTACTGAAGTTGGTTGTGTGAAAGAACATTGAACTTAGGCCGCATGGCATTTCTTATCCTCTCCTCACCTCTTCTCTCCCACTTGGAACACTGAGGCCTTTAGTTTCTATCATTGCTATTTTAGTTGCCTGTGACCCAAACTTAGTTGGGAGGGATTTGGAAAAAAGCTTATCAGGCAGAACCACCCAGGGTGGTGTAAGAGGTTAACAAGCTTGGCTGCTGACCGAAATTTTGGCGGTTTGAGTCCACTCAGAGGTGCCTTGGAAGAGAGGCCTGGTGATCTACTTCTGAAAATCATCCATCGAAAACCCTGTGGAGTACCGTTCTGCTCTGACACACATGGTCCTGTTTAGGCAGGACCTGTGCATAGTAGGCATTTAATAATGAGTGGTCTTCTACGTGCTCCCTGGGGAGCCCTCTGACTTCCCTCCCACCCTGCTGCACACTGCTGCATGGAGAGTGAGACTAATTGGCCATTGACACCGCGGGGCCTCTCCAGGCACCTGGTATTCTCCTGGGGCTTGGTTTCTTCTTCCTTAATATGGGAGTGAGAAGACTGACTCCCTCACAGGTGGCTGTGAGGAATTATAAACCAATAAAGTGATTGCTTAGCATATGGCTGAATGTCAAGAGTAATATAAATGCTTAATTTCATTTATTTAATAGTGGTTGGGTGGCCACGTGAATGTTGCTGTGGAAACCATAACTTGAATTCCCTGATACTTATCTATGTTCTGGTTTTCAAACACGGCTTTAAATGTAAATCCTGTGATTTTTTTTTTTCATGTTAGAAAAATACCGAGAATGATGACAGTTTGATCTCAATCCAGGCTTTGTATAAGGAACAGGGTGAGCTGCCACTGCTCCCCCACCGGGAGCATGCATCGTCCAGTTATTCTCACATGACCCCTTTTTTTTTCAAGGTCATATGTCATCCATCCATCCATCCGTCCATCCGTCCACCCGTCCATCCATCCACCCACCCACCCGTCCATCCATCCACCCACCCACCCATCCATCCACCCACCCATGCATCCATCCACGCTGCATTTCTGACTCTTAAGGTGAACAGGCAAAATCTGTGTGGACAGAACTGTTGATTTCCAGATGCAGGTTTAGCACTGAGAGGACTCCCTTGGGTCATGGAGACATGTAATGGCAGAACTTGTGTAGCTGGTGAGATCAAGGGGGACTGAGGAAGAAGGGCTTGCTGCAGTGACAGTGGTAGATATTGTTAGCTGCTGTCGATTTGGTTTCGACTTACAACAGAACCAAATGTTGCCTGGTGCTGCATCATCCTCATGATCACCAGAATGTTCGAGTCCATCATTATGACTACTGTGCCAATCCATCTCACTTAGAGTCTCCCTTGCCCTTGCTGGCCTTCTACTTCCCCAAACGTGATGCTGTCCTCCAGCAACTGATCCCTCTTAACCACATGTCCAAAGCAAGTGAGTCAGATAATGTTCTGTTGTGATCGATAGGGTTTTCACTGGTTAATTTTTGGAAGTAGATAGCCATGCCTTTTTCCTTGTCTACTTAGTGTGGAAGCTTCATTGAAACCTGTTCACCATGGGTGACCCTGCTCTTTGAAATTCTGGTGGCACAGCTTCCAGTATCATAGCAACATGCAAGCCACCCCAGTATGACAAACTGACAGATGGGTGGTGGAGTGACAGTAGAGGATTTAGTAAATCAAAGGAGTATCTGAGGCTCCTCATGCCACTCCCTAGCCCTCAGCTGTCACAGGGCTGGAAGAGGGCGCTCAAGGGGTGTGGGCAACAACAGCATTGGATAGAAAAGTTGGTCTTGAGTCTAAGCCCTCATTACAGGAATTCCTGGACCCCTCACCTCATGCAAGTCCCTCCTACCTCCTAGCAGGGTCCTTGGTGGCTCACCTGTTCTCCACCATGACCCCTGGAGTTCTCTGGGCTGTGTCTGCCTCTGCCCATCACCCCACCGTGGCCTGAGGAGGATGCAAGCTGACCCACACACAGCCTGCTGCAGTCACTCCAGATCACTCCTGCAGCTACTGACGCTCATTTCCTTTAGATGGAGACAGTGACTCCTTCCTCACTGTGGTGACCTCACTCCACCAGTTCCTAACAGAGATCCCAATGTCACAACTTTTAATAAGCACATTTTCTCAGTTTCGTTATGGGTCCTTTATTCCCAACAGCAAATACCTGGGATTTTTTGCTTCTTTTTCCTCAAATTTCATTGTGCTTTAGGTGAAAGTCCACAGCTCAAATCAGTTTCCCATTCAAAAACTTTACACACAAAATGTTCTGTGACATTAGCCACAATCTCCACAATGTGACAACCCTGTCTCCCTTTCTGTCCCACCCCGGGTTCCCCACATCCACTTGTCCAGCCTTCCCGTTCTTGCCCTCGCGTCCCTGCCCCTGGGCAGCTGTTGCCCATTTGGTCTCTTACACCTGAATGAATCAAGAAGTATGTTCCTCACGTGCACCGTTGTCCATTTTATAGGCCTGCCCAATCTTTGGCTGAAAGGCGGATCTCAGGAGTGGCCTCAGTTCTGAGTCAGCAGGGTGTCCGGAAGCCATAGTCTGGGGGCTCCTCCAGTTTCTGTCAGACCAGCAAGTCCGGTCCTCCTTTGTAAATTTGAATTTTGCCCCATAGCTCTCTCCTGCTCTATTTGGGACCCTCTACTATGACCCCTGTTAGAGCAGTCAAAGGTCGCAGCTGGCCAACATCCAGTTCCTCTGGCTCAGGCTGGTGGAGCCTGTGGCCCATGTGGCCCATTACTACTTTGGACCAACATTTTCCCCATGTCTTTGCCTTTCTTTACCCTCCCCTGCTCCAAACGTGATAGGACCAACAGATGTATCTAGTTGGCCTCTTGAAAGCTTTTAAGACCCCAGACACCACTCACCAAAGTAGGATGTACAGCATCTCCTTTTGAACTATATTATGCCAACTGACCCAGATGTCCCCTGAGACCATGGTCCCTGGCCCTCAGCCCCAGCAACTCAGTCCCTCAAGGTGTTGGGATGTGTCCAAGAAGCCTCCACAATCCTGCCCTTGTTAAGCAGTGCTGAACTCCCCCATTAGCTGGTGTTTTTTTAACACTCCTTCCAGTGTTGGGATTCATTCTCTCAAGATGGTTTGGTCAACATGAAGATAGACTCCATCCGGATGTGCCAGAATTCCTGAAGTGAGCACACAGATTAATACTCTCTCTCAGACTTTTGCTTCTGAAATACAGTCTGAAAATAGATTAATGTTGCCATAGTGTTTCTAAATCAAGCACATCGTCCTCCTTCCATTTCCTTTGTTGTTAAAAAGGCAGTTTTCATCTCTCTCTTGCCTAGCTGGCATGCCTGAAAAACATCCCCGACTCCTCTAGTTCCCTCCTTACATCTGTCATCTCCAAGCCTAGCTGTTTTAGTCCTGACATGTCTGGAGTCGATCCCTCATTTCCCTCCTTACTGTTACCTGTCCCATCACATTTTTTAAAAAGCTTTATTGGAATATATCTTACATATAATAAAATTCACCCTATTCAAGTGTACCATTTAACATTTTTTGGAAAGTTTATCAAGCAGTGCAGCCATCACTACAAATCTGTTTCAGAACATTTTCATCAGCCCAGTTAGAGCATGCATGCTGATTTGTGGTTAATCCCCATTCCTACTCTCAGCCTTCAGCAACTGCTAGTCTACTTTTTGACTCTATAGATTTGTTTTTTCTGGACATTTCATATAAATGGAATCATACGATGTGTGACCTCTTGTGTCTGGCTTCTCTCTTTTAGCATAATGTTTTTGAGGTTTGTTGACATTGTAGTATGTATCAGTACTTCATTCCTTTTTATTGCCAAATAATATTCCACTGTATGGATATACCACATTTTGCCCTTCCATTCACCAGTTGATGGACATTTGGGTTGTTTCCACTTTCTGGTTATTATGAACAATGCTGCTGTGAACATTTGCATGCAAGTCTTTGTATGGACATATGTCTTCATTTCTCTTGGGTAAATATCTAGGAGTAGTTTTTTTTTTTTTTTTACAATAATTTTATGTTTAACTTTTCGAGGAACACCAAACTGTTTTATGAAGTGGCTGCACCATTTTACATTCCCATCGGCAATGTATGATGGTTTCATGACATTCCCACCAAGAGTTGATATTGTCTGACTTTTTGATTATAGTAATTCTAGTAGATATAAAGTGATATTTGATTGTGTTTTTAGCTTATATTTTTCTGATGACCAATGATGTGGAGCATCATTTCATGTGCTTATCAACCATTCATGTATCTTCTTTGGTGAAATATATGTTCATATCTTTTGCCCATCTTTTTGATTAGGTTGCTTGTTTTCTAATTATTGAGTTGTAAGGTCTCCTATCATTTGTTACCTCCTAACTGGTATGCTTGCTTTCACGTTCTACTCCTTCAACCTCTCTTACAAACTGCTATCAGATTAATGTTATTGTATGGCCTTGGCACTGTCCCTTACGTACCCAAACCCCCTTGGTGTTCTCTCCATTTCTCAAGTTCAAACTCCTAAACTTGACATTCAAAATATTGCGTGATGTGGTTCCATCCTGCCATAGTCCCATGCTGTTGTTGTTGTTGGCTGCTGTCGAATTGACCCCTGACTCGTGATGACCCCATGCACAACAGAATGGAATGGAATACTCCTGGTCTTGTACCATCCCCATAATCAGTTGGGGATGGATCCATTGTGATCCATAGGGTTTTACTGAATGATTCTGGAAGTAGATTGCCAGGCCTCCCTTCCTAGTCTGTCTTAGTCTGGAAGCTCTGCTGAAATTCGTTCAGCCTCAAAGCAACATGCAAGCCACCACTTACAGATGGGTGGTGGCTGCCCATGAGGTGCACTGGCCAGGAATTGAAACTGGGTCTCCTGTATGAGAGGTGACAATTCTACCACTGAGCCATCACTGCCTCTCACAGGCACTCTCAAATCTGGAAATACGGCTCATTGTGACTTCCCTATTCTTTCTTATGGGCTTCTGTCTCTTGTTCGATGTCTTTCCTACCCTTTCCTCAATCTTCTGTCTATTATGCAAGGCCCAGCTCAAATCCCCTTTCCTCAAGGGCCCTTTACTGACCCCTCCAGCGGAAATGTCTTGCCCTCCTCTGCTCTCCCCTGCCTCTTCGTTGTTTTCCTTTGTTCTGCTTCCTTATAAGCTAGGTGTTGTTTTACAAATGCTAAATAAAAAGCTTTCCATGCACCCCTCCACGGGATGATATTCTGGTCTACTTCTGTCATAAGTTCATCAGCGCAACCATTAACAAGATATGCAGTGGTTTTGTTTTATTCTATGTCCCAGGCTTTTGCAGTCTTCTAATGCCCTACCTGCCACCAACATGGGCTGCACTTCTGACCTTAAGACTGTGACAGGGTTCCTGGTTGGGGACCAGGAAGGGTCTATGTTTTTCTTCCTGGCACTCTTTTTGACTGGATTTGTGTCTTTGGGCAAGCCATCTGATGTCTAAAGAGTTCTGGGGTCCCTCCATTAGATTCCTAACTCCAAATTTGTTGTTGTTGTTAGTGGCCATAAAATTGGTTTCTGCTACCAGGGATGCAAAAGACCTATACAAAGAAAACTACACAACACTACTGCAAGCAACCAAGAGACCTACATAAATGGAAAAACATACCATGCTCACGGATAGATAGACTCAACATTGTGAAAATGTCAATTCTACCCTAAGCAGTCTACAGATATAATGCAATCCTGATCCAGATACCAACAGCATTCTTTAATGAGATGGACAAACTAATCACTAACTTTATATGGAAAGGAAAGAGGGCCTGGATAAATAAAGCATTATTGAAGAAAAAGAACAAAGTAGGAAGCCTCACGCTACCTGATCTTAGAACCTACTATACAGCCATAGTAGTCAAAACAACCTGGTACTGATACAACAAAAGACATAGAACAACGGTACAGAATTGAGAAACCAGATGTAAATCCATCCACCTACGGTCAGCTGATCTTTGACAAAGGCCTAAAGTCCATTAAGTGGGGAAAAGACAGTCTCTTTAACAAGTGGTGCTGGCAAAACTTGCTGTCTATTTGTAAAAAAAAAAGAAACAAGATCCATACCTCACACCATACACAAAAACTAATTCAAAATGGATCAAAGACCTAAATATAAAACCTAAAACTATAAAGATCAGGGAAGAATATAAAACCTAAAACTATAAAGATCAGGGAAGAAAAATTAGGAACTGTCATGGATTAAATTGTGTCCCCCCAAAAATACGTGTCAACTTGGTTAGGCCATGATTCCCAGTATTGTGTGGTTGTCCTCCATTTTGTGATTGTAATTTTATGCTAAAGAAGATTAGGGTGGGATTGTAACACCACCCTTACTCAGGTCACCTCCTTGATCCAAGGTAATGCAAGTTTCCCTGGGGTGGGGCCTGGACCACCTTTTATCTCTCAAGAGATAAAAGGAAAGGGAAGCAAGCAGAGAGTTGGGGACCTCATACCACCAAGAAAGCAGTGCCTGGAGCAGACCGTGTCCTTTGGACCTGGGGTTCCTGCACAAAGAAGCTCCTACTCCGGAGGAAGATTGATGAGAAGGCCAACAGAGAGAGAATGCCTTCCCCTGGAGCTGACACCCTGAATTTGGACTTTTAGCCTACTTTACTGTGAAGAAATAAATTTCTCTTTGTTAAAGCCATCCACTTGTGGTATTTCTGTTACAGCAGCACTTGATGACTAAGACAGGGACAATGCTAGGGGCCCTAATATATGGTATAAATAGGATACAAACAATAACTAACAATGCATAAACACTAGAAGATAAACTAGATAATTGGGATCCCCTAAAAATTAAACATTTATGTTCGTCAAAAGAGTTTTTACCAAAAGAGTAAAAAGAGAACCTACAGACAGGAAAAATATTTCTGGCTCTGACATATCCAACAAGGGTCTAATTTCTAAACTCTATAAGATACTGCAACACCTCAATGACAAAAAGATGACCCAATTAAAAAATGGGCAAAGGATATGAACTGCCACTTCAACAAAGAAGACATCCAGGCATCTAACAGATACATGAGGAAATGCTCAAGATCATTAGCAATTAAGAGAAATGCAAACCAAAACTACAATGAGATACCATCTCACCCCAACAATACTGGCACTAATCAAAGAAAAAAAAAACAAAACAGAAAATAACAAATGTTGGAGAGGTTGTAGGGAGATTGGAATGTTTACGCACTGCTGGTCGAAATGTAAAATGGTACAACCTTTGTAGAAAACAATATGGTGCTTCTTAAAAAGCTAGAAATAGAAATACCATATAATCCAGCAATTCCACTCTTAGGACTATATCCTAGAGAAATAAGAGCCGTCACACCAATAGACATATGCATTCACATGTTCATCGCAGCACTATTCAGGATAGCAAAAAAGATGCAAACAACCTAAGTGCCTATCAACAGAGGAATGGATAAACAAATTATGATACATACACAGAATGAAATACTATGCAACAATAAAGAACAATGATGACTATGAGAAACATCTCACAACATGGATTAAATCTGGAGAGCATTTTGCTGAATGTAATAAGTCAATCCCAAAAGGAAATACTGTATGAGACCACAATTATAAAAACTCAAGAACAGGTTTTCACATAGAAAGAAACAATCTTTGATGGTTACAAGTGAGATGAGGGATGGGGAAGAGAAATCACTAACTAGATAGTAGGTAAGTGTTAACTTCGGTGAAGGGAAAGACAGTACACAATGTAGGGGAAGTCAACACAACCTGACCAAGGCAAAGTCACAGAAGCTTCACAGACACATTGAAATACCTTGAGGGATTGAGTTACTGGGCTGAGGGCTTGGGGACCATGGTCTTGGAGGACATCTAGTTCAATTGGTATAACATAGTTCCTGAAGAAAATGTTCTACATCTGACTTTGGTGAGTAGTGTCTGGGATCTTAAAAGCTTGCAAGCGGCCATCTAAGATACATCTACTTGTCCCATTCAGTCCAGAGCAAAGGAGAATGAAGAAAACCAAAGACACAAGGGAAATATCAGTCCAAAGGACCAATGGACTACATGAACCACAGCCTCTACCAGCCAGAGACTGAAACAACTAGATGGTGCCTGACTACCATCACTGACTGCTCTGACAGGGATCACAATAGAGGTCCTGGACAGAGCAGGAGAAAAATGTAGAACAAATTAAAATTCACAAAAAAAGACCAGACCTCCTGGTCTGACAGAGACTAGAGGAACCCCTGAGACTACAGACCCCCAGATACCCTTTTAACTCAAAACCAAAGCCATTCCAAAGTTCACCCTTTAGCTAAAGATTAGACAGGTCTTCAAAACAAACAATAACACACTTCAGGACTGTGCTTCTTAGTTCAACCATGCATACGAGACCAAATGGGCAAAACCTGCCCAAAAGCAAAGACAAGAAGGCAGGAAGGGACAGGAGAACTAAATGAATGGACATGGGAACCCAGGGTGAAAAGTGGAAGAGTGCTGACACATCGTGGGGATTGCAACCAATGTCACAAAACAATCTGTATATAAATTGTTGAAAGAGAAACTAATTTGCTCTGTAAACTTTCACCTAAAGCACAATTAAAAAAAAAAAAAAGTTGATGCCAATGGCAACCTTTTGTACAACAGAACGAAATGCTTCCCGGTTCTGCATCATCCTTATGATCACCAGCATGTCAGAGTCCATTGTTGTGGTACTGTGCCAATACATCTTACCAAGGGTCTCCCATGCCCTCACGGGTCCTCTGCTTCACTGAACAAGATATCCTCCTCCAGCAATTGATCGCTCCTGATGACATGACCAAAACAAATAAGTCAGACAGTGTTACTCCGTGACTCATAAGGCCTTCACAGGCTAATTTTGGAAGCAGATCACCAGTCTGTCTTAGTCAGGAAGCTCCGCTGAAATCTGTCTATGAGGGGTGACCCTGCTGGTATTTGAAATACTGGTGGCATAGCTTCCAGCATCACAGCAACACACAAGCCACCACAGTACAACAAACTGACAGATGAGTGGTGTAAATTCTAAATTTAGGAAGCTATAAAGATAAACAAAGGATATTGGTGTTTCTTTTAAGTGCTTTGAAATTTTATTTTAAAATATTTATTTTTAATTACCAACATTCTCTACTCATCTTTATTACTGTCCCTCTCGAGACCTGTTTCTTTTTCCCTGGCTTTAACTAGGCATACAGGGCTGTGCGTGTGTGCATGTGTATGTATGTGTGCGTGCGTGGGTCTGGACACTCATGGACGTGGATCCTTCGTGGAGCGTCCCCACATACACTGTGCTCTTCCTTTATACCCTAGCTTCTTTTGACCCCTTTCCTAAAAACTGGAACTCACTTTGTCATTTTATTTTAGTAGCTTTTTTCTTATGATGATGATAATATTAAAATGTTTTTGAAAACATAGAACTGGCGATCCTACCTCTTAAAGAGCTGTTATAGTCAATATTTTGGTGTTTTACACTATTTTTTTTTTTATTTCTGATGTGTATATAATTTTTTGATTTACTCAATTATACTGTATGTACTTTTTATTTTTTTTTTTCTTTACTTAGTGCTAATATACTGTCAGTATCCATTCCATTGTTCTTCAATTAAAACATTTTTAATGTCTATATAGGAGTTTCAGGGTGGTGCAAACCATGAGGCACTTGGCTGCTAACCAAAAAGTTGGAGGTTTGAGTCTACCCAGAGGCAACTCGGGAGAACGGCCTGGTGATCTGCTTCTGAAAAATCAGCTATTGAAAACCCTATGGAGCACAGTCTTCCTCTGACACACATGAGGTTGCCATGTTTCAAACCTGATTTGACAGCAACTGGCTTGGTGCTTGGTTAGATTGGTTAATGTCCATGTGGTATTCCATTGTCTGACTCTACCACAGGCTACTAGGCCAACCCCAGCTGATGCAAAGGCAGGTTGTTCTCCCTCTCTCACTGTTATAAATGGTGAGGCAGAGTGTTGTGATCCTTCTTCCTAGCAGGCTACTCCCTGCGATAAGGGGCAGCATAGCCCACAGTTGTCAGCACCTGGTGTCAGCACTGGGAGCTGAGCATCATCTCCCTAGTCCTCCTGCCTGCAATTCTTTTAATACTGAGTGTTTTTAACTCTTCTGCACTCAAAACAAAATAAAAATAGAAACCAAGAAAAATCATCACTTTTGCCACACAAATTTGGTCCGCACCCTTTCTCTTTCTACACCTTTATCTTCTGAACTGTCAACTTTGGACTGAGATCAAAGATTTGCAATTTAGCATGAAAGGAATTTATGAGGACAAAATGATTAATGATTGAAATGACAGTTCAAGAGTGGAAAGCCTTCCTCAGCTTGTGGGGTAACAGCCCTCCTCTTACACGGCAATCGTGATCAGGCACACAAACTGAAGTTATCAGTTTGCCGATAGCTCCTTGGCAGACCACACATGATCATATGGTTCCCAGAACACCAGCAGATCATATGCAAATACTGTCTGTGTATTCATCAAGATCCCAAATGGACGGTGTATGCGGCTGTAATTATCTTTCCAGGAGAAACAGAGCTGCCTCTGGCACACACACTCAACTGGCTCTGTTGGCATGTTGGTGCCTGAGCTGATATGGAAATTATTTCAAAAGAAAAATAGTAAAGAGGTGTGGAATCTGTTATATTCTGCATTTTGCTTGGCAATGAGAAGCTGCCAGTCTGATTTAGATTTTTTTTTTCTTTTTAATTTCTGGCTTATACTTTTAGATTTTCAAAAACATAATGACATGATATATTTTAACTATAAAACTTATGAGCTATTCACGCCTGAGGTATAAATAATGGGAAAGCAACATTGCACTTTCTGAACATATTAAAGGTCCCCTGAAACATTCCCAAAGAAGTAATGTCCACTTAATAATTAAGCAACAAGGAATATGGAATAAGAATTTCATTCTTATCCAGGCAATGGGTCTTAACTATTTTGCACTTTGTAGTTATGGAAGTAAAGCTGTTAGCATTGTGGAATGTAAAGAAGTGAGAAATATCTATTTATGTAGTTAGCTATCTATCAATGAAAGATTTGGCTACATCATTAAAATTCTTTCAGTGTAATAAAACCTGCTGCAGTTGAGTTGATTCCAACTCACAGCAACCCTGTTGTTATTGTTGTTAGGTGCCATTGAGTTGGTCCCAATTCATAGTGACCCTATGTATAACAGAACGAAATACTGCCCAGTCGTATGCCATCCTCACAATCGTTATTATGCTTGAACCTAGAAAATAAAATTATGGCTAGTCTCTAAAGGCTGCTAACGTGAAGAATAAACACGTCTAAACTATAAGAATTCTAAAAGCCCAAGATGGACTTGAAGAAGGCACCATTAAAACTAACATTAGGAAGTAACCTGTACTGAAACTTGAACTTCCCAAAGAAAATAATTATAAACTAGACAACAACAAACCTGTTTGAAGCCACTGGAAGAGTGACCAAAAGTAAGCAGAAAGTGGAGGGGATTCAATTCTTGAAAGAACCATTATGTGGCTTTTTCCCCAGCTTCTGGGTGTGGATGGTTAGAACTCAAGGAGAAAGCTAGTCTTACTGGTTTGAGGTATTACATGGCAGAGTTTAGGGCTGACAGAGTAGCTAGAAATAGAGGAGGAAAACTGGGGAAAGGAGAGAGGCACAGTGAGGTAGCCCTAAAATCTGTATTAAATTTCCCTCAAATTTTTGGCTGATAACATGAAATTTGCACACATAGAAGAGCTACAAAAAGTCCAGGATAAAGCAGCAATTAAACCTGTTGCCGTCGAGTTGATTCCAACTCATAGCGACCCTATAGGACAGAGTAGAACTGCCCCATAGAGTTTCCAAGGAGCGCCTGGTGGATTCAAACTGCCAACCTTTAGGTTAGCAGCTATAGCACTTAGCCACTATGCCACCAGGGTTTCCATAAAAGCAGCAACTACAAAAAACTAGAAGCTGAAAAAAGTCAAGCAGAGATTTCAGCTGTTGCCTACCACAGGGGGCAGAGCATGGAATCTGAGTCCTAAGTTAAAGGGCTTTCTACTGAAACCTCAGAAGGGCCATACCTTAGGGGTAAAGACTTCTAGGACTGTGGGATTTTTTCCTTAGATATAAAGGAAAAATCTAAATAGAAAAAAAAAAAAAATAGAACTGCCCTAAAAATCATAAAACAAAGCCTCCACAAGCTGAAGGCCATCTGCTGGTAAATTAATAGCCTGCCAGAGCAAAATTCAATACTCTTCAAAGGAAGATAAAAGAATCTAGGGTCTCTACAATATTCAGCATAGAATTAAAATTTACAAGATACGTGAAGAGACAGGAAAATGTGACTCAGAGTCAAGAGAAAAATCAGTCAATAGAAAAACCAAAAACCAAACTGTTGCATCAAGTCGATTCTCATAGTGACCCTATGAGACAGAGTAGAACTGCCCCGTGAAGTTCCCAAGGAGTGCCTGGTATATTCAAAATGCCGACCTTTTGGTTAGCAGCCATAGCACTTAACCACTATGCCATCAGGGTTTCCTAATCAATAGAAATTGACTCCCAAATAAGCCAAATGTTGTAATTAACAGACAAGGACTTTAAGGCTGCTACAGGTCCCTGGTGGCGCAGTGGTTAAGTGTTTGGCTGCTAACCAAAAGGTCAACAGTTGAAATCCACCAGCCACTCTTTGGAAGTGTTATGGGGCAGTTACACTCTGTCCTATAGGGTCACTATGAGTTGGAATTGACTTCACGGCAGAGTTTATAGGTCCCTGTTTGGCACAAGAGGTTTGTGCTCATTTAGTAACATAAAGGTTGGCAGTTTGAATCCACCCAGTGGCACTGCAGGAGAAAGGCTTGGCAATCTGCTTCCATAACGATTACCACCTAGAAAACCCTATGGAGCAGTTCTACTGGGTAACACACGGGGTTGCCATGAGTCAGAAGCAACTCAACAGTAATGGGTTTTTTAAATTTTGTTCTTATAACTGTTTTAGAGGAGTTAAAGGAAAAGAAGCAGAGAAATGAAAACTATGTATGCACAAATCTACTTATGTATGTATCTATATATTTACCTATCTATATACAAATTATATATAGAACTGAAAAGTACAATATCTTAAATGAAAAATTCACTGGTTAGGCTTAACAACAGATTGGAGACAGCAGAAGAAAGGGTCAGTGAACCTAACAGACTTATAGAAGTTTTCCAGTCTGAAGAATAGTGGTGTAAAGACTGAAATAATGAAAAAAGCCTCAATGATTTATGGGACAAGATCACACAGTCTAACATACTTATAACTGGAATCCCAGAAGGAGAAGAAAGAGAATGGGGCAGGGGGAAAAATATTGAATAAATATTGGCTGAAAATTCCCCAAGTTTGGTGAAAAACTTAGATACTAGACATTCAAAAAAACCCCTAAATAGGATAAATAGGAAGAAAACCACACTCAGGCAATATCATAGCCAAATTGATGACCTCTCACAGAAATAAGGGAAGCCAGAAGACAACGAACAACATCTTTAAAGGGCTGAAAGAAAATAACTGTCAGTCAAGAATTCTACATCCAGTTAAACTATTCTTCAAACGTGAAAGTGAAAAAAAAAAAAAAACATTTTCAGATAAGGAGAAGCTGAGAGAATTTATTGGCAAGTATGACTTTACTAAAGCGGCAAGGGGCAAACTGCATTTATTACTAACTGTGTGGTAAGAATCAGCACAAATCCAATTCCCATCTTGGAAATAGATCTAGGTTTCACTTTCCCACATCTCCATTTTTTGTTGCAAGCCACTTCCACGGTATTTCCTCTCTGACACTAACCACCCAGAGCTAGGCCAGACTTCATCCATGGCCACCTGGGACCAGGTCATCAGGTACCAGACATAGGCTCAGGAGTCTGCACAACTCCTTGCACTTCAGACCATTGCCGTCCCCCCTCTAGTCAGCTACATGGCAACGTTTTCTGTTTGTTTTTGTTTTTAATAACTATGTTAGGAGATTTAAAGGAAAGGAAGCAGAGAAACAACTAAGTCACAAGCTAGAAGGACTTTATTCTTTTTCATCAGCTGCCTGTGTAGCCTGTCACCTAACCACCCAAAGCTGGGTCTTCACAAGTTAGGACTCTATCCTTACGACTGCCCTCCTCTGAATCGGCCACTCTGAACTAAGTCAGAGTCTCACTGCTCCTGTGGATTCATTAATTCTCTGCAACAACTCACAAAATTCATGGAGACTGTCTTAGGCTGGGTTCTCTAGAGAAGAAAAACCAGCAAAGCATATAAATATATGTAGAGAGATTTATATGAAGGAAATGGCAGGCAAGATTGTAGAGGCTGGAACGTCCAAGTCTGTGGATCAGAATAAAGGCTGCTTCTGCTTCACACAGATGCAGGCGCTGGCAAACCCAAGATTGGCAGGTAGGTGAGCAGGGCTCTTGTTCACAGGTTGTAAAGATCAACAAATCCCAAGATCGGCAGATAAGCTGCCAGCTCAAGTCCCAAGAACCAGAGGTCAGTCTAACAGGAGGCAGGTGTAGTATCCAGAGCAGGCAAAAGCCAGAACATCTACTTATATTTGGATGCAGGCCACAGGCACAAGGAAGCTCCCTTTCAACTGACTAGCTACTCGCAGCAGATCCCATCATGGGAGTGATCACATAGAAACACTGAGAATCATGGCCAAGCCAAGTTGACACACAATCTTCACTGTTACAGAGACTATTACCTATACTTAAGGTTACCCGTTTACCTAACCAGAAAGAATACAAATTGAAGAGACATATCAGGCAAAGTCTGGGAGAGGCCCAGGCAGCATGAGGCTCCACTCTCCCCAGGGACGTGCACACCTTCTCCCGTGATGGGATCTTCTCACCAATCCAGTAAATCCCAAAGAGAGAAAGCTCCAAGGTCCAGGGCCCCTTATACATCATTGGGAACCTCAATGTATATGCATGACTGGAGCCTCAATACATAGGCATGAACAATGAGTATGTATGATTGATTCCAGGATGGCGGCCTGTGTACCCTTATCATTTACACAGGTTTAAGTCTTGCCTGCCTATTTTGTAAAAAAGCCCCCTTGACTGCTTTGTACCACACCAGGAGACCCTCACTACATGGATACCAAAGGAAGTTCTTCAGGCTGAAGGGAAATGACCCAGTTAGAAACTTAGGCTGTATCGGAAAAAAAATGAAAAGCCCCAGAAATGATAAAAGTGGGTAAATATAAAAAAACTTAATGTTTATCTCCTAATTTCACTAAAAGACAAGAGATTGTTTAAGGTAAAAATAAGATTTTATTGTGGTTTTAGATATATGTACATATAAAATATATAAAAAATAGCCCAAAGGAGGGCAGTAAAATGGCATTATACTGTTGTAAATCTCTTACATTTTAGGGGAAGTGGTACAATGTTAACTCTAAGTAGACCATGGTAAGTTGAAGAGTCATATTGTAATCCTTAGAGCCAAAAAGAGGAATTTAAGTGAAATGTTAAAAAATATTCAATTAACAAAAAAGCTGGAAAAGAGTGATGGGAAAGAAAAACAATACAACTAGAAAACAAATAGACTGATACTAGCAACAATGTGAATCTCAAAAACCTTATATTAAAGAAAAAGAGCCAAACAAAAGAGTACATACTACATGGGTTCTACTTAAAAAACAAAAAACTCCAGATCAGGCAAAACTAATCTACCATGATAGAAACCAAAACAGTGGTCGCTTATGACGGGTGGGTGCCTGGCAATAGGCAAAAGAGAACTTTTTGGATTGATGGAAATTTATATCATGATTGAGGTGGTGACTTACACTGCAGAATACATTTATTGAAATTCACAGACCGTACACTTAAGATTTGTGCATCTCACTGTATGTAAATTTTACACCAATTAAAAAAACGCTCAAATCAAATTCTTGAGTGCCCTCCGGTTATAAACGTTGACCAACAGAGGGCGCTCCGAGTCCACCAAATACGCTTTTGCGCCCCAACTACTTCGGGATGCAAATGAGACCACCTCTGGTCTCCAGTCTTCTAGGTGGTTCTTGCAGCTCCCCAGTAGCTCCCCAGTAGCTCCCCCTCGACACCTCACCTTCCCCACCCTCGCTTCACCGGTTCATCCATTTCACCTGGCCAGGCGCTGCTTTTCGGCTGATAAGCAGCGCGTGGTTAATGGCAATGATCTCCCCACAGCACCTCCGCGGAATACAGATGCGCGGTAGGAAGGGGTCGTGTGCAGCCTGGGGGCGTACCTGCCCCCCTAAGGTCCTCTTTTGATAGGATCGCTTTTAAATTGGAAGTAGGAACGTAATGGAAACTTCCATACTGTTCTCGACATCTTCATTTTAACATTCTTACCTCACTTTGGTGGCTGTGAAATATTCCCAAGCAAGGGCTGCATAGGAGGAGCGATGACAGCTGGGGAGGCACAGAAGAAATTTCCCTCAGGAATGTGGGGTGGGGGGCGTTGCCCTGGGACCCCGGAATATTGTTTCCTGCTCCTTCTTGCCTCGTCCTTACCTCAGAAGGAAGCCAGAAGATGGAAAGCCCCAAGCGTCCTTTGCGCCCTCTCCTCCCCTCAGCCCCGGCTCTCTCCAGGGCGCAGAGATGCCATTACACCTCACGTGATCCCCCGCCCTGGGCTGGTCCTTCAAGAGGCGTCTCTCGGGGTGTTAATTAAAGGTCACAACAAAACAGACCTGCCGGCTCACCAGAGGAAATGTTCTCCCGGGAAATGAAAAACGATACCCCGGAGCAGCCACGTGTGGAGCCTGGCATATGCCGGCTTCCTGCGCTGCTGGGTGCTGCCCCGGGGTGGGGGGTGGTCGAAGGGGACGATGATCAGAGACTCTGCGGGCCCCAGGCGCGGGAGGACAAGGGCGCCAGCGGGTGCGAGGGGACGCACACCTGGCAAGGCCAGGCCAAGGCCAGCTCGCACCACACCCCCTTTCCAGGCCCGCGCCGTCCGCAGGCAGCGCGGCGAATCCCTCAGTTTCCCCCGACTGAGGGAGAATCCATATTCTGCTAGGTTCCCGGGCTCACCTGTCCCAGCCCTCAGCGGCTTAGCAAATCGCCGACGGGGCTCGGGCAGGCGTGGGGCGAAGACCCCCAGTCCTCCGGCTGGTGTCGGGGAGGGTGGCCCACAGGCCGGCCGGGGGTTGGTGGGACAATTCTAGAAAAGGTTTGCAGGGCAGGTCTCCGAGAACAAAGGGCGGAGGGAGGACCCGGCATGTTTGTAGACCTGTTTGTGACTCAATTCCTTTTACACGGCGTTTCAAAGGCTGAACTGAAAGCCTTGCCAGGAAGAGAAAGAACTCGGGGGCGGGGGAGGCTCGGGCACAGCTTTTCTGTCCAGCCACGCTCCCTCCCGCTGCACCTCAGCTCCAGGCTCGCCCAGTGGTGTTTCATTAGCGCCCTGGACACGGGCCACTCACCAGGAACTTCCCTGCGAGGCCCGAGATTTACGACCTCCCCCCGCCGTCCCCCCGGCTGGCAATGTCAGGCAGGAGCGCAGCGGCATAAAATGGAGCCGGGCGGGCGCGGCGGCGGCGGCCAGGCGGCGGGCGCGGCGGCGGCACTCGCAGGCTCCCGGGCCGCGGGGACGAGTTTCTCCAGGCTCCGCGCTGCGCCCGTGCTCACACGCGCGCCCTGACCGCGGACCGCTCCCGGGCGAGACGGGGCCGCCCCTCTCCCTGCCCTCGCGGAACTGTCAGGCAAAACGGGCAGACGGATATTGGCTCCGCGCTACGCCGAAGCTCCTCCCCGAGTCTGGATCTTTATATTTTTGGAGAATTTCTTTTAACTCAGTTACAAACCTCGGTGAAGGAGACAAGTTCCCACACCCGGCTCGGCTGACGGAGTCCGCGCGCCGAGCGAGGCGAGGCGAGGGCTCGCCCACCTTTTCTGCGGCTGCAGTGTGTGGCGATTTTATCTCTCTTTCAATCGTGGAGGAAAAGGGACTTACTTGGCTGAGGAAAATGCTAATTATCTGGATGTGACCGTGACAAGATTACGTGTGACTGGAGGAAGCAGAAGATGAGGAAAATCATTATTCGAAAAGGAGAATAAACGACCCCAGCTTTCTCTGAAAATTGGTGCTATTACTTCTGGGGTCAATTTCCTTTTATTTTTCTTCCCCTCAAATTAAGAAACCCTGACTTGAGGGCAGAGAGACATCCCCCTACCACTGGGGACCTTTCGGGCTTTGAAGACCCTTTGGATGTAGCGTTGGTGGAACATTTAGGCGCTCTCCTCTGGACAGATCACCATGAATTCTGTAGCTGGGAATAAAGAGAGGCTTGCAATCTCCACCAGGGGCAAGAAATACGGGGTAAGTTGGGCCGGGGACAACGCAGAGACGCCTTCGCAGACCCTGTCGGCGGGATGCCCTCTCCCCCGACCGACCTCCGGGAGGGTGGCGTGCGGGCCGCAGCTCCGCGCCGCGCAGCCGGGCCCGGCGCCTGCAGCCCTGCTCCCACTGCGGAGGCGCGGCGGCGGGTGCCGACGCCGGGGTGTGCGTGCACGGAGGCGGGTCTGCTGGGAGCACGCCGGCCCACTCGCCCTGCTCTGGCAATCTTCTCAGTCCCTTCTTCCCTTCCCTGCCCTGCGCCCGTAACTTCTGCAGCATTCCTGCACTTTTCAGCAGAGTTATACTGAATTTGAGGGCTTCCCATGAATTCTCTGCCGTTCCTCGGATCGTTCCCCTGCACCCCGAAAATCCTTTCATTTACCTTTGTGGTCAGGAGGGCTGCACCATGAATGAATAAAAACCCACAAGTCACAGTCCCTCCGGATGGGATCTGTCAGGATATTGTACCTGGGCCCTTGCTGGGGTGGGTGCAGGGTTCTAAAGCGCGGGGCACTGAACCTATGGGTTTCCCCTCCAGAAACCGTTAAAACCCCTGAGCGAGCCCTCTTCTTCCTGACCCGAGGAAGGGTCGGCCGGCGCCCGGGAACCGGCGCAGGGTGCACCCGGGCGGGGGGATTCACTTTAAGGACAATTAACGAGACAGATGGAGGCCGATTTGGCCACAGGACTTGAAGGGGCCCGGAACGGGCGCCCGCTCGCACTCGGCCGGGCGCTCGTTGGCGCGCAGACCCTCAGGCGGGAGCCCCCAGCCCGGCCCGGCCCGGCCCTCGGGCGCGGGGACCCATCGCCCCTGCGGCCACTGCAACCGGCGTGTCTTCCCCGGCAGGTGAATGAAGTCGGCTCGCCCACCAAGCCCGCGGCGCCCTTCTCCCCCGAGAGCTGGTACAGGAAAGCGTACGAGGAGTCGCGCACCGGCAGCCGGCCCACCCCCGAGGGCGCGGGCTCGGCGCTCGGCTCGTCGGGGACCCCGTCCCCCGGCTCCGGCACCTCTTCTCCGAGCTCCTTCACGGGCTCCCCGGGCCCCGCCTCCCCAGGCATCGGCACCAGCTCGCCGGGATCCCTGGGCGGCTCTCCAGGCTTCGGCACCGGCTCTCCGGGCTCCGGCAGCGGCGGCGGCTCCTCCCCCGGCTCGGACCGCGGCGTCTGGTGTGAGAACTGCAACGCCCGCCTGGTGGAGCTGAAGAGGCAGGCTCTGAAGCTGCTCCTCCCGGGGCCCTTCCCGGGCAAGGTGAGTGCTGCGCGCGGCGCGGCCCAAAGCTCCTCCGGCTCCGCAGCTCGCAGCCCGCAGCAGCTGTCCGGGTGGTCGCGAATACGTGCCTCGCTGCCACCCGAAGGGCCCTGGCGGCGCCGGGGCTGCTCCGCACCCCAGGAGGCGCTGGCACGCCGTGGGCAGTAGCCGGCCCGAGGTCCACCCGGTGCGCGCCCCTCGGCCAGGCCGCCCTGGGGCAGCCAGCTGGCTCCAGAGCATGGAGGTAGCACTCGCTGTCTCAGGCCTCACGGTTCACCGGCCATACCGCCAGGTTGTTTGTCCTGCTAGCCCACCCTTCGGAGTTCTCTTTCTGTGTTCCCTGCACTTTCACGCCCACTCTTTTCTCCTTGTGCGGTCCTGCCATCCCCGAAGACCCTCTTCCCAAGCGTCCCCAGACCTTTGCCGCATGACAGGGCCGGGAACATGCTGACGCCAGCTGTGGGGGCGCTCCCCTTTTCTCCTGCGCTCCCGGGACTGCAGGACTCTCACTTGGTTTTTCTCCCCAACCCCACCTGTGATTACGAAAATAGCGATGGAAAGAGTGGAAGCAAGCTGAGATTTAAGAGTTTCCCATTGCCTGTTTGTGGTCTTTCTTTCCCGGGATTACAGAAACAGAAACACATATTCGCAAGCCAGCATTTTTTGCGTAACACTTTGTGTGTCTCTCTGAGGAAGATTAAGGGGCAAGTAGCTCCGGGGAACAGGGCTACCTCCTGGCCTGCTCCAGCGCTAAGCACGTTGGTTCCTGCTTAGCAACTCTGCCAGCGTTGTGCAACCGGCCCAGGAGCTCCCAGAGTGTAACACAATGCAATTGTATTTGCACTGTTGGGTCCAAGTACTATCAAATGATAATATTTACTCTTTCACTTCAAAGAGTTTTATCAGTGGTTGAGAGAGAAATATCAAGAAAACAGAGTGAATTGCTGTGGTGGTTTCTGACACTGTTTGCTCAATGGCGTTTTCTGGTTTATATTTCTGTGACTTTTGAAATGAAATATTGTGATTTTAAGTGGCAGAGTTTAGGAATAACTGCATCTGCTTGCCTCATCTGCTTATCCAAATACACACTGATGTTTCACATGTAAGGGTTAAGTTACACAAATAGCCACAGACGTTGTAAAACGTGGAAAATTGCCACCAAGAGAATTGGTTTTATGAATCCAGAACTTATCTAAAGAATAATTAACTCGTGGATTGTTAGCATGCCATTTTTGTAGTTGAATAATAAATGCGTCAGGGCACTCTAAGAATAAATCTCAGAGGATCTAAAAGCTTGTTTCAGTCCGTTGCATGCCGGACCCTCCAATTTAACACCATTTCTTCACTCACAGGTTTATTTGCTCTGTGTAGCATTTGTTCACTACTTTTTGGTTTCCTGCCACATTCAAGGTAAGGCGCAGGCACAGCAATGGAAATAACAGCCCTTGTCCACATGGAGCTTATATTCTAATGGAGGCTATAGACCTTAACCACAAAATGCACAATTCATAGTTTATTCATGTTTGTGGTAAGTACTACAAAGGAAGAATGTAGGGTACTTTGAAATTGTATAAGCAGCATTATACCATCTGATAGAGATTGAAGAGCCTTGGTTCTTAAGGATATAAAATCTGTTATTTGGCAATCCTAATAATTTCAGCACCCATTGTTATATTAAAATGAAATGTGCAAAGACCTGGAGTTGAAAACCAAAAGGGAAGAACATGCTCAGCATTTCTGAAACTGAAGGTACTGAAGAAAAAACTCAAGCCTCGAGTTGCAATATTGAAGGATTCTATAGGCAAAATATTGAACAACACGGGAAGCATCAAAAGAAGACGGAAGGAATACAGAGAGTCACTGTACCAAAAAGAATTTGTCGATGTTCCACCATTTCAGGAGGTAGCATATGATTAAGAACCAATGGTACTGGAGCAAGAAGTCCAAGCTGCACTGAAGGCATTGGTGAAAAACAAGACTCCAGGAATTGCTACTCAGGAATTGGTGGAATAGCAGTTGAGATGTTTCAACAAATGGACGCAATGCTGGAAGTTCTCATTCTTGTATGCCAAGAAATTTGGAGAACAGCTGCCTGGTGAACAAACTGGAAAAGATGTGTATGTATGCCCATTTCAAAGAAAGGTGATCCAACAGAATGTGGAAATTATTGGACGAAATCACTACTCTCACACACAAGGACTAGAAGTAACAGTCCTTCTCCATATTTTGTAGAAGATAATTCAAAACCAGTTGCAGAGGTGCATCGACAAGAGACTGCCAGAAATTCAAGCTGGATTCGGAAGAGACCATAGAATGAAGGATATCATTGTTGATGTCAGATGGATCTTGGCTAAAAGCAGAGAATACCAGAAAGATGTTTACCTGTGTTTTACTGGCTATGCAAAGGGATTCGACTGTGTGGATCATAACAAATTATGAATAATATTGGAAAGAACGGGAATTCCAGAACACTTTATTATGCTCGTGAGGAACCAGTACATAGACCAAGAGGCAGTAGTTTGAACAGAACAAGGGGATCCTGTGTGGTTTAAAATCAGAAAAGATTTGTGTCAGGGTTGTATCCTTTCACATACATAGACTGTATGTTGAACAGATAATCCAAGAAGCTAGACTGTATGAAGAAGAGCACGGCATCAGGATTGGAGGAAGACTCATTAACAACCTGCAATATGCTGATTATACAATCTTTTGCTGAAGGTGAAGAGGACTTGAAGCACTTACTGATGAATATCAAAGTACAGCCTTCAGTGTGAATTACACCTCAACATAAAACAAAAATCTTCACAACTGGACAAATAAGCAATATCATGATAAAGGGAGAAAAGATTGAAGTTGTCAAAAATTTCATTTTACTTGGATCCATAATCAATATCCATGAAAGCAGCAGACAAGAAATCAAAACGACGTATCGCATTGGGCAAATCTGCTGCAAAAGACCTCTTTAAAGTGCTAAAAAACAAAGATATCACCTTGAACACAAAGGTGCACCTAACCCAAGCCATGGTGTTTTCAGTCACCTCATATGCATGTGAAAGCTGGATAATGAATAAGGAAGACCAAAGAATTAATGCCTTTGAATTGTGGTGTTGGCGAAGAATATTAAATATACCACAGGCTGCCAAAAGAACGAACAAATCTGCCTTGGACGAAGTACAACCAGAATGCTCCTTAGAAGTGAGGATGGCTTGATTTTGTCTCACATACTTTGGACATGTTATCAGGAGGGATCAGTCCCTGGAGGAGGACATCATGCTTGGTAAAGTAAAGGATCAGTGAAACAGAGGAAGACCCTCAATGAGATGGAATGACACAGTAGCTGCAACGATGGGCTCAGACATAACAACAATTGTGAGGATGGCATAGGACTGGGCAGTGTTTCGTTCTGTTGTACATAGGGTTGCTGTGAGTTGGAATAAACTTGATGGCACCTAACAAGAAGTTTCAGTCCACCAAATTGCTTTAGAATATTTTTGAGGGCCCATTCTTATAGTCAGTTCTTATAATTCGTTTTTTTCTTTTCCAGTTTGAGTGCTCCTTTGTGTGCAAAGGTAAATCAAAATATACTCTTTTCCCAAAAAGGGAGGGTGGAAGGAAAATTATCTGCGGGAAAAAGAAACAAATGTTGAAACTTAAATGCATCTATCATGTTTAATGGAGTCATTTGACAAACCAGATTTTTGTTTCTGTCGAAGTACCCTGGAAAATTCATTAACAGTGCTATAGGAGGCAGCTTGATGGATTTGCCAGTTTTATTTATGTGATGAAATACAAGTTATGCTGGGAAACTGGTGATAGTGCCAGAGCGAGCTGAGGGCTCCAGAAGAAACTCAGCCCTTCACATCATCGTATAGTGACCATGCACACCTAGGGAAGAGCTGTCAGTCATGGGGACAGCCCCATGGGATCACTCTAAGTGCACACACGGATGGATATCACACAGTGTGCAGTTGCCTGAGTTTTACGTATGAAGCAGGACAGTGAAGCATGATGTTTGGGGTAAGGGAATATATAAGAACCAGGAACCCCAAGGTGCTTTGGACTGGCTCATTTTAACTACAAATTGTCCTTCTGCTTGTCATTGGGAATAATAATTTTAGCTGTTTTTTAATTTTTTAAGGGTTTGTATTCTCAGATTAGGTACAATTTCCTTTACACCTTTAAAATTTGCAGCATTTTAACCAAAGAAATGCCATGTTCTCTGATGTTCCATGGAGGGAGGGCCATGTAACTCGGACACAAGGCCTTTCTTCTTCCCAGAGCTGGATTTATGAGCAAATTGTAGATCTCTGTAGCCCTCAGGCACAGAAGGAGTTAAGTTTCATTAGAACAAGGGATGTCATTGTTGACTCCAACATGTAGCTGGCCCTGTAGAGTTAGGGACTGGAAGATAGACATGTTTTTGAAGGGGAATTAGCAAAAATCGTCTTTGTAATTCACTTAAGATGCTTGACTGTATATGGGGGATATATTGACTGTTAATTAGATAACATTCTGTTAGATTTTGTGTTTTACAGAATTAGGGCTTTTGTTGCAAAACATTGCCCACTTTCTGTTTCTAGTTTCATCCATACATTTCCCAAGTATTGTTCTGCCTTATGAGTTCTCACACTGTTTCCACTGTTAGGTAGCATGCCCTATTGAATTGCCCCAATTCTGTCTTTGGGATAGTTGGTGAAGGAGGGCAGTGAAATGCTGGCGAGCCCATGCTTGGCGTCTGGTTGCTCCCCAGAGTCAGTGAGTGACCACTCTGTTCTGGGCACTCAAGTTGTCATGTGACCACTGGATAACAGGGCTTCATGGCAGAAGGCAACATAACTTAAAGTTTCTAGCTTGGGCAGCTGGTCAATTAGGTGGGCAGTGATGGTGCTAACTGAGGCAGGCAACAGGGGGAGACAGATTTGGATGGAGCTCAGAGGGAAGGACAGTAATGGATTTGGGTTCTGATGCATTGAGTGTGAAGTTTCCAGAAAGGGATGGATGAGGGGGACAAAATACAGAATATTGTTGGCTCTCTCAAGACTCTGGAATGAAAAAGTGACAACTGTAGAGTTAACGATGCTCTGGGTTCATCTTTTCAAATAGCAACTTACCTGGGTGAGTAGAGATTTGTGCCCGGTGGCAGGTTATAAAACATTCTGATTGACTTTTATTGTCTGAGTCCGTAAAAAAGTGCTTATTGGCTTTATAGCATTCCTTTTCTAGTGCTGGTAAGTGGAAGTGGTCAGATAAAACAAAAGAGTGTGGACTTGTAAAGTGTTAGGGTTTAAGTGAAAGCAGTCCTTGTACACATTGTGGTGTTCCGATGTATAAATATAAAACTATTTCATTTCCAGTGGCGAGAATATCCTTCCCATTTTATAGACAGAGGAGGCACCAGGCCAGAAGTACTTCATTGGAGGCCAAGGGATGAATTTTCCATTTTGGGGCTGCTCTGGATCAGTCTGATACCTGTGACAGAACTTTTGGATTGACAGTGTAAATTCTACAAAACATCAGCCTAAAGGAATTCCCTGGAGTAAGTAGATAATGTTCCAGGTTGGCAGAAGGTTATCAGACATGTGACCATTCCATATCAATAAAAGAAAATCTTCCTTCATGTAAAAAAAGGTCCAGAACTATGTTCCTTTCTGATTTTGTCTCAGGCCCATATTCTGGGTCCATTTATAAAGCCCCAGAAATATCAGGAAGATTAGCCAGACATAGGGTAGCCTGGAATCCCAGAGATGAAAGAAAGGAATGCGTTACAGAGGTTGAAAAACACCAAACGTGGACTCTAAATAGCCAGAGCCTGAGTAAGTCTAGACTTCAGGGAGATTTATAATATGTGTGTGTGTGTGTGTGTGTGTGTGTGTATATTTCACCCCCAGCTCCAAAAAATAACTCTATTTGAAAGGTTCCCTATAAGCCATCATAAGACACTTTATAAATAGATAAAATAGGCATTGCATTTTAAATAGTTATTAATTATGAGAGAATGCTAGCTGAAATCTTCCAAAAACACATGGCTATTTTCAAAAAGCTTCATTTCAGTTCTGAAATGCTGCTTGTTCTTTCTCTGAGATACTTGTGATTTAGTCTTTCCCATTTTGGAAGCATTTCAAAGGATTGACTAATAGATAATATCAGTAATGGAAAAGTCCTGCAACATTTATCGTTAAAAAATTTCTGAAACAATTTAGAAGGCAATGAAAGCATTCCCAGTAGAGACACGTGAGCGGTGAACTCTTTCTGTAGGCTGAGGCTTAGGCAGCTATGGACTATTGGCATTTCATTCTACCAGACATTTAATTGTGAATGAACATGGTCAGTTTTTATAGTAACTTAATTCACTTTGCGAAAATCCCTGGCCCATAGTGATTTCTTCTACACTTATTGCAGATAGGATTATTGTATCAGGAATGTGATTTTTAAATGGTTGAGGCTAGTCATTTGTCAGCATTGGGAAGGACTAAGTCAATTAAAATTTAAGCCATATCAATTGCAGTTTGGCATTACATCACAGATCATACCATACATCAGCTAATAATAATAATGTGAGGATAATAAATGGCTAACAGTTATTGTCAGGCACTATACTAAGATACACACATACATATATAATCCCATATAGTAAAATGAAGATGAACGTGATTTCGTTTCTTTACCCTGGAATTCTAGGTGGTTGATGTGTATGGTTAAGGTCACAAAAGGAAGCATGAGAAAAGATGCAAGGAACACAGAAATCCAAGCACACTTTTCCCCAAAACCACTGAAGGTTACTCTTAATAGAACCCAATGAGTGGGAGACCTCTGCTTGGGCGGAGAATGTTATGATTATCTTTCCTAGACTTAGAGATGGCAACTTGGCTTTATAGGGGGAGTGGAAAAAAATATGTGAGGTTGTCAAGATTCTGAGCTGAGTAATTTTCTTGGCTGGATGGGGGCGGAGGGGGGAATGAACTTTCTCATATTTATATTCGCCCAGTTGAGACTGTTGTCAGCCCTTTTTGAACAGAAGCCTTGCCTGAGGGCTTGTCCTGACCTTCAGAGAGGATGAAGGCTTCTGTGCTGAGTCAGCAGGCTGCCAGGCTTCTGCTCTGCTCTGTCCTCTTGAAGATTACAAATTGGCTGGTGTCTGTCGGTGTTCACTGTCTCTTTTCAGAAATACCAAGCTGATTTTCTTTTCACCGCTGTCTTGAGTCACAGGGCTGTTTGTAAGCATCTTTTTTTTTATTATTATCTTTAACCTATCTGGTTTCATTGTGGCCATGGAGCACTGTTTAGAATGGACTCCCGTTAACCTTTCATAGTAATATTCATCCATCGGAAATACAGTATGTTTGTATAGGTGCAAGAGAACTGGGACTATACCTGTATTCCTAAATTACTTTTGAAACATTAATCAAAATATCAAACCATTTCTATCCATCATTCTGTTTACTCTTACCTTTGGGACTGCTCTAGAACCCACCTAAGGAGCCCTTCTTCCCTTGCTGCCTCTGCCTGTGTGGGTTTTCAGCACTTATGTTCAGTTCACAAGTTTAGCTTCATGTATGCTGTTGTTGTTAGCTACCATTGAGTCAGCCTCTGACTCATGGTGACTTTGTGCACAGTGCAACACAACGCTGCCTGGTCCTGTGCCATTCCCATGACTGACTGAAGGCCTGACCTTTGTGATCTATAGGGTTTTCATTGGCTGATTTTCAGAAATAGATCTCCAGTCCTTTCTTTCTCATCTGTCTTAGTCTGGAAACTCTGCTGAAACCTGTTCAGCATCATAGCAACATGCAAGCCTCCAGTGACAGGTAGGTGGTGGCTGTACGTGAGGTACATTGGCTGGGAAGTGAACTGGGTCTCCCATATGGAAGGTGAAAATTCTATCACTGAACCATGGTTTATCTTCATGTGTATTGCCTCATTTAGATACATCTTATCTGCTCAAGAGCTGTTAACCCCGTGAGAACAAAGTCCACGTCTCTGTGTTATATTGATTGTGTTAGAGCCTCCAGTTGGCCTCCTATCCCAGTGCCATTGACTCATAGTGACCCTGTAGGACAGAGCAGAACTGCCGCATAGGGTTTCTAAGGCTGTAAATGTTTACAAAAGCGGACTACCACATCTTTCTGTTGCGGAGCAGCTGGTAGGTTCGAACAGCCAATCTTTGGGTTAGCGGCCAAGTGCTTTAACCACTGTGCCACCAGGGTCCTTTGGCTTCCTGTAGTGGAGGCCAATCCAGTAGGTACTCAGGAGAAGTTTATGAAATATGAAATAAAACTGACCAAAAGACCCTGTCTCTTCCACATGCTTGGCATGCTTTTGAATGTCATACTTTTTATAGAGGGGGAACCTGGGAGGAGGGAGTCCAGGCGGCTTTTTTTTTTTTAAAAACCAAATAGGAACCAACAGAGTGGCCAAGAATTAGGGCACCTGGAGAGCCAGGTGTACCTCTGCACACCTCGTCCCAGCTCACTGTTGGTGTGGTTATGTTACCATTGGATATGTAGTCACACTTCGTTAGTTATAGTTCGTTTTCAATTTTAGGGTTTGCTTATTAAAACATCTCTTTTTGATTAGTTTTCATATTTTGAAATTGTTAAAACATTTACACGTTTCAAAAGTCAAAACTTCTTTAAAAGGTATACTCAGAGAAGTCTTGCTTTGACATTATTACCCCCTGTTTATCATTCTAGCATTTCTTTTTGAAAAAAAGAATACGTGTATGTATAGATGTATATGTGTATATACATATATTCTTAATTCTCCTCCTTTCTTACACATCAGGGAGCATGCATACTATATAAACTCTTCTGAATATTGCTTTTTTCATTTGAAAGTATTTCTGGAGGTTACACAATACAATATGTAGAGCTCATTCTCATTATTAACGTCTTTATGGTGTGAAATCTTTCCCAAGAACGTGGAATGTCTTTCCATTCGAACCAGTCTGCTTTTCAGTTTTTAAGGTTTTCCTCATATAAGTTTTGCACGTTTCTTGTTAAATTAATTCTTAGGTGTTGTATCTTTTGTTACTATTATGTATAGGATCTTCTCTTCCATGATCTCTTCTGGTTGATAGTTGTTGGTTATATGAAGGATATTAATCTATATGTTATCTTACTGCCTTATAAAAGTCATTAATGTATTCATTGATTTTTTTTAATGAATTCTGAAGAATTTATCTTCTTCAAATAGAGATATTATTACTCTTTTTCTTTGTTACTTTTATGCCACTGATTGTTTTTTCTTGTTTATTGCATTGGTTAATACTTCCAATATGATGTTAAATAGTAGTGATATAGTGGGCATGGTTTCCCATTAAATAAAATGTTGGCTTTTGGATTGAGGTCCACATATATTTTTTAAAATATTAAGGAAGTATCCATTAGTTCCTATTTTATTTAGTGTTTTTATCAGGAATGGGTGTTATGTTTTGCCAAATATCTTTTCAGTATTTGGGGAGATGATTATGTGATTCTTCTCTTTAAATCTGTTAATATTGTAAATGATTATAGTTGATTTCCTAATAATGAACCATCCTTGCATTCCCATAGTAAACTCTGCTTAGTCATGACATGTATTTTTTTGAATATGTTGCTGGATTCAGTTTGCTTGTGAGTGTAGTTTGCTAATACTTAATTTTTTGGTTTGATATTATTCAGACAATAAGCATTTTTTGTCTCCTCTCATGTACTAGCTACAGTGGTATGCCACATTGTAACTAAGATGTGGAAAGGGTAAAAATTCTTTCCCTGGAGTGACCCACAGTCTAGCATTAGAGACGGACAAGGGAACAAAGAGAGCACAGTTTACTAAGTGCTGACCAGAGCCCATGTGGGCTGCCTGGGAGCATAGGGAGGTGATGCTCACGCTGGCTTTGGAAGGTGAGTAGGCGCTCAGCACATGAACATGGTGAAACCTAGACATTCCAGGCAGAGGGAATGACAGGCATAAGACACCAAAGGTGTTACACGTATGCAGTGTACTTGGGGAGCTGTCACCGTAGCACAGTGTGTGAATGAGTGAATGACAGGCTGGGAAGTTGGCAGGAGAGGGTGAAGGGCCTTGCAGGCTAAGGAGCCTGGATTTTTTTTCCGGTAGGCCACATGTAGCCATTGAAAGGCTTTTAGAAAGGGAATGAAATGATCAGATGTGCATTTAAGAGAGATGGCTCTAATAGTGAGACAGAGGACGGGCTGGATGAGGGTGCCACTGAGACCAGTTAGGAGGCCCATCACCTTGGCTTAGATACAAGAGGATGCAGACTTGAACTCATGCAGTAGTGGTAGGAATGAAGAGGCAGCTATAGACCCGATAGATATTGTAAGTAGAAAACCCATGAGATATGGGTTGGGAGGGAGAGGAGGAAGATGAACACTTCTCCCAGGTTTCTGGCTAGGGTAAGTATGTAGTTGGTGCTGCTGTTTATTGAGATGGAGACTGCAGGCAAAGAGAGGGTTTTTGTTATTATGGCTTTTGTTTTCTGAGGATGACTGGATAATAAAATTGGGCTCAGTGGAGCTTGAGGTGGAACGGTCTAGTGAGGTCCAGTTGGGGCTCTAGTCCCGGAGCTGGAGTCATGGATCTGGGAGCTGTCAGATGAAGGAGGTGGTGGCAGCTACCGATGGGGTGTCCTCTCCATGGAGGATGTCAGAGTGAGACAACAGACAGATGAGGATGGAGCTGTGGGGCCCACTGACATCTAAGGGTCCAGCAGCCCAAGGAGCCAAGGAGATAAACCATGGAGGAGATGTTAGAAAAGGGAGAGGAAAATAGGAGAAATGGTGTCACGGAAACTCAGGGAGGAGAAAGCATCAGAAGGGAGGAATGATCAAGGAGGTAAGGACTGAGGTTTCCATTGAATTGGCAAATGGGAGGTCATTGGGGATCTTTGTTAGAAGTGTTTCTGGCATTATGGAAAAAGGTCGTGTGTCCAGGATTAGATGGAGAGGTGAGGACAACTGAGCCAGCATTTGAACTGTTGAGGACACTAAGAGGTGAAGAGAAGTCCAGGCTTCTTCCATTTTTTGAGGTGTTTATTACCATAGAAATGAAGATCCCATCAATAGACCTGAGTGTAAAACTAGGCTTCGTCACTTAGTATGTGACCTTGGGCAAGTCTCTTAGTCCTGAACCTGGCTATTATCATCTATACAAGGTGGGCAATGATAGGGCGCCCCCCGCCCCCCCGCACACAAGGATTTGTGGTAAGGATTCAGTGAAATCGTAAGATATTCAACCATCGCTTTCTATTATTACTCCAATAACTTTTCACAGGGAGTTGAATACTGCACATTGTAAATTTTTTGAAAGAATTCCTTTTTTGTCAGTGGTCTTACGGCAGAATGGAAAAGCAGCAGTCAGAGGAAATGGAACGTTGGGCCGATCTGCTTTCCTGTTTCTTCACCGCTAAGTGAATAAAGCCTCTTATTTCTTCATTTGTAGGGTAGCTCCACAGAAAACTTAGGAGAGCTCGGTTGATGAAAATAGCTACTCCTGCTAGCTGAGATGCCATGAGTATGGGCTGAGATTCTTTGTCACAGATGGAAATTCCTTCTTTAAGCCCTGCCATTTGCAGAGCTGCTCTGGGGAGCATTGCAGACGCTGCCACTTTTGGCATTGGGGCTCTGAGTTTGCTGGTGAATGAAGGAAAGCAGAGACCCCCCCCAGCCCCCATGACTATGCATTTGATGTGCCCATCTGAGGAGCACCAGGAATTTGGGCTTATCTGCCTGCCAGTCCAGTTTTATCTTTCCCAGACAGTTTTCTTTGCAGTTGTACTTTGCTGATCTTATCGCATTGATTCCATCCAGACTCCGTGGAGAACTCTGGACGTAAAGACACCCTCCCTCCCCACGCAGTATTTCCTGAACATATCTCAGCTCCCAGAGCTAGAGGTGACCCGGGTGGAGAGGGTTCTTATAAACTTATTTTAAAAAAGTAGATATTCTTAATACTGCTGTATAAGTTAAAATACCAGAAGGCTCTGGAGTAGAGTAAGTCCTTTTGAAATGGAGAAATATATATAAATATATCTTAAGTATTATAAATTAAGCTACAGCTGAGAGGCTATTTTTATTCATTGCTTCTACTTTATGAAGTTCAATACTGTGGACAACTGCAAAAAATTCTTAGAAAAAATTTTAGCTCTTCACACAACTTTGTTTTAAAATTTTTGATAGTTGTTACACGTGAAATTTTTTCCCCTTAAAAAAATTTTTTTTTGAAAGCGTGAACTGCAAATGATATTAAATTAAAATCTACTTTACCACCTCAGTGGTGTCTTATGTAAACTTTCATAATAATTCTTTTGTCTAATTTGAGTGATATCTGAGATTTGTAATTGCTAATTCAGGAATTTTTGTGAGATAAAATAGGAGCTTATAGAGCTTCAGAATTTTCTTTGGTATAATTCCATCTTCTAGTTAGCAGTGATGACTAGTTACACTCTCCCATGAAACACTATGATCTTATTCATAGTGGTTGCTTTCTTTAGAGTTATAATCTCTGCTTCCCTACACCATCTAACTGGTGTTTTCATGCAGCAGTAGGAAACTTGTATATTAACCTGTTAGAAAGCAGCAATAACAACAACACCCAAAATCTGCTGAACTATCTAACCCAATGGTTAGATAGAAAGTAAACATTCAAATTTAGGCAAATAACTAACAGCCACCATCATTAAAAAAAAAAAAGTCAGAGACTGGTTATGTGTCTTTGCCCCTGAGGTGGTTTTTGTGTATGATACCTGCAGGATGGCAGCTGAAGAGGCAGCCCTGAGTGTCTTCTCCATGGTCCCATGGCTGTGAACTAGAGCACCACTTGTCCTCAGCCAAGCCAGGCAGTGTGGCGACAGGGGCTGAGGGATAGAGGGGAGAAGGATAGGAAAGAGAGGAATAAGATAGAGGAGGAGGAAGAAGAAGGGCAAGAGAAAGGATGGGAGAAATGGAAAGCAAAGAGATGGACACTTGGTAGTCATCATCCCCCTCCCCACCTACGATCCCAGATATTTAGGTGAAAAAGGACTGTCTTTATCAGGAGAAAACCAGTTCCCCTAGAGTTGATTCTGATTCATGGTGACCCCATATGTGTCAGAGTGGGAACTGTGGTCCACAGGGTTTTTAATGGCTGAGTTTTCGAACGTAGGCTGCCAGACTTTTCTCCTGAGGTGCCTTGAACCACCAACCTTTTGGTTAGCAGCCAAGTACATTAACTGTTTGCACCTTGCACCACACAGGGGCTCTCTTATCAGGAGTCAGGGGTTCAGTCCTGCCTCCAGTACTAATTAGCATTGTGATCTTGGGCAAGTCATCTAGCTGGCTTATGTTTTACTCCTAAGGGTAGGAGTCAGTGGTCTCTGAACTCCTTCTAAATCTTTGAATCTCTGAAGCTGAAGTCCTGAGAGGTTACGGAGCTCAGTCCCCGCTCCACAATTCCAGAGGGGTATGCTTGACAAAATCCTATACGGATTTCTGGCTGCACCAAGAGCCTGGATCATTCCTGAAGCTGCCACATTTGTGGGACTTCATGACCCCAGCCAGCGTGTGGCCTCCTTGTTTACCAAGCCAAGGTCCTGGCAGTGCTGCTATCACTGGCAGTGCTGCCTTTGGAATTTAGATCATAAATTGACTGACAAGATTCTTAATGAAGCCATTTTCTTTATTGTCTTTTGTGTTTGTCAGCGAGAATAACTTAGACAAACAAAGGAACAATTGATTTTATAAGCAATTTGGTCAGAAATGCCTGAGGAATGTGTATTGCCTTAGATATAGACTGCCTACTTTGCTGTGCATGGAAAATGTCTACCATGTTGGTTAGGATTTCTGAATGATTTGTGGAGAGTTCATCTTGGGTAAGATGGATTGACACAGTGGCTGCAACAATGGACTCAAGTATAACAATGATTGTGAGGATGGCGCAGGACCAGGTAGTGTTTCGTTCTGTTGTACATAGGCTTGCTGTGAGTTGTAACCGACTCAACGGCACCTAACAACAACATCCTGGGTAGCAACAGAGGAACACTAGATCTCCATTTTATTCATCATTCTTAAATACTCCATTTAAGTTGAAAAAAAAAAAACAACTTTTGTGCCATTTGATTTCTCTTTCTTTTTTCTGTTCCTTCAAATATCTAGATAAAGCCATATTTGTTTGGGCTAATATTTACATATCACATGCACCATGCACATGATTTGGGTTTAATAATCTGTGTTCTTTGATGTTGTGGTCTGGGGAAGGGATGTAGCAGGTAGCTGACTGCTGAGTTAACAAAGTCTACTCACTTATTGTCTTAGTTAACTGGTGCTGCTATAACAGAAATACCACAAGTAGATGGCCTTAACAAACGATTTTTTTTCTCTCACAGTTCAGGAGTCTAGAAGTCCAAATTTAGGGTGCCAGTTCCCAGGGAAGGGTTTCTCTCTTTGTCGGTTCTGGGGGAAGGTCCTTGTCATCCGTCTCCTCCTGGTCTTGAAGCTTCTCAGTGCAAGAACCCCAGGGGCAAAGGACACAACCAGCTCCCAGCACTTCTTTCTTGGTGGTATGAGGTCCGTCTCATCTGTGCTTACCTCACTCTTTTATATCTCAAAAGACATTGACTCAAAATACCACCTAATCCTATAGATTGTGTTCTGCCTTATTGACATAACTGCTTCTAATCCTGCCTCATTAACAACATAGAGGTCGGGATTTACAACATATAGGATAATCAGATCAGATCACAAAATGGTAGACAACCACAGAATACTGGGAGTCATGGCCCAGCCAAGTTGACACACGTTTTTAGGGGGCACAATTCCATCCATAACATGTTATAGATTTGTTTTTCTCTTTTAATACCACCCTGGGCTGCCTCTTTAAAATTATCTACTCGCTGTGCAATGCTTCCCTAACTTTTATTTCAACTACAATACATTCTGCTAAACACAACCCAGGGAGTACAGGTATTAAAAGCAGAACTTTAAAAGCCTTTACCAGCCCAGAGTTCACTAGGATAGAACTTCGGAGCAAATATAGTTGAAAACAGGCACAGAGCAGCAGGGGCACCACTTGTTACTCCTTTTTCTTCCATTAAATCCTCTGCACATACATTAAAAACAAAAGCAAGCCCAAACCAGTTGCCATGTAGTTGATTCTGATTCATGGCGACTCCATGTATGTCAGAGTAAAGCTGTGTTACATAGGGTTTTAATGGCTGCTTTTTGGGGAACAGATTGCCAAGCCTTTCTTTCAAGGTGCCTCTGCATGGATTCCAGCCACCAACCTTTCGGTTAGGAGCCAACTGCTTAAGCATTTGTGCCACCCAAGGGCTCCTGTACATACATTGACGGAGCCAAACACACCCAACTCAAGAGTTTTGGTTTATGCACAACAAACCCTCCGCCCAAATTTTTGTTCATTATGTATTTTGTTCATCTTCTTGTTCTTCCCCCCTAAATTTGCTCATGTGATAATTTCTGAAATTTCTGAGAAGTCGTTATGACAGGCTGTGTGTGTCCTCAAGTCCTTGCATGTAGGTGAGAGCCCTGGAGGAAGCATACAAGTTGCTAACACGGTAGACATCCTGTCTCACGTTTCAGACATTGTTAGGCCAGAGCTTTTATTGGAGGTCAAGGCAGCTAATAAAGTGGGGTGTGCAATTAAACGGGCATTCAGCAGGGAAGGACGGCTAACTGTCTCGGCCGGCTGGGAGAGGAGGCAGGGTGGCAGCTGCAAGTCTGCTAATGATGGCTTTATGAGCGTTTTTTGCAGCCAGGGCGGTAAATGTGATACAAAGGCCCAGTTTTAATATGCCTAATCAGGCTCCCTGCTTCCTGTGTGAGGCGTCCACTGGGGGAAGGAAGTTGCTGAGCTGTGGGCCTTTTTGTGGTGGTAGTTTGTGCTAATTTACCTTTTTTATAGAGTGCTCGTCATGACTGGTAAGTCTCCATAATGCCCCTTTGTGGTGGTCAGGAAGGAGGCTTGCCCAGGGTCGCCTCAAAAGCCTCTGGCCTCTGAGCCTCCATCTAGGTTTTAATAGAATGTATTTATGCAGTTATTTTGCCCATGTGTTCTCCTTCTGGACTCTGAACTCGGTGAGTGGAATGAACATATCTTGTAAGAATAAATGAATTCTCCAAGGATTTCTGTCCTTTTTGGGTGGGGAACCTCCTTTCTACTGATGTGTTATAAATGTCACTGGGGATGAGGAGTTGGATGAGGGAGGGAGGGCAGGAATGCTAGCAGTGCAGGAGGTGGGAGGCTATGCCAGAGTAGGTCCTGGGAGTGGCACGATGCCATCCCAGTGGCATGGCCTCCTGTTCTTTAGAAAAGAGGGATCAAAGAGTGAGAGCAGCCCCTTCCCCTGGATGGATCTTGGTTAGCTCATTGGGAGCAGGGCAGTTCTTGCATTTCTTGTTAGTTGATAACCCCATTGCCGTAGAGTCAATTCTGACTCGTAGTGACCCCATAGGACAGAGTAGAACTGCCGCATAGAGTTTCCAAGGAGCACCTGGTGGATTCGAGCTGCCGACGTTTTGGTTAGCAGTTGTAGCTCTTAACCATTACACCACCAAGGTTTCCTGTTAGTTGATAGGTCCTTGATTTTGCTCAGTGTAATGCTGTTGTAAGGAGTCCCTGGGTGGTGCTATTTATTAACGTGCTTAGCTGCTAACCAGAAGGTTGGAGGTTTGAGTCTACCCGGAGACACCTTGGAAGAAAGGCCTGGCATGGGGTTGCCATGGGTTGAATTGATTCGATAGCAACTGGAAAAAAAATGCAGTTATATTTTCTACTCTTGCAGAGTGAAGGATGCTTACTGGATGCCTAGAATAAGCCCTAGGCATTCCAGGGAGGAAACTTACTGTCATTGACTGGAACTAAACTGGAAGGGCAAGCATAAGGCCACTTACCCAATGACATTGGCCCCCAGGCAGTGTTCGCATTTGATTTAATTTTCTGTATCTGATAATTGGTACTGCACTGAGATGGTAGCACATGATAACATCTGGATGAATGAGGGTCTAGAATTAGAGGGATCCCTCTCCCTTTAAAGGCTTAGGACTACTGCCTCAGAATTTGAAGTGAGAGGAGAAATGCCCTGAGTTGATTTCAAGTATTTTAATGCAGAGTAGTGAGGAAGCAGGATGGTGTTTTCTACAAATATTAATGGAGTAGCCTTAGTTCTTCTGAAAAGAAATGGAATAGTGTCCATTGCTGTGTGTGAAAGCATCATTAGTGTTGTTTTAGAAGGATCATGAACTTTTCCAAACTCTCTTTTTATAATTCTTAAATAGGGCAAAATTCAGGATTAGTATGTCAATTTAAATAAATGCCATTAATTTTTAACATTGTACATCACCATTACTCCTGGGGCCTCAGAATATCTTTTTTAGTCATTAAACACTTAAAAAAATTTTTTTTTATTGCGCTTTAAGTGGAAGTTTACAAATCAAGTCAGTCTCTCATACAAAAATTTATATAAACCCATTAACCCATTGCACCTTGCTATATACTCCTAGTTGCTCTCCCACTAATGAGACAGCACACTCTTTCTCCCCATTCTGTATTTTCAAGTCCATTCGGTGAACTTCTGACCCCCTCTGCCCTCTCATCTCCCCTCGATACAGGAAAAAAAAAAAAAAAAATTTTTTTTTTTTTTTTTTTTTTACAGGAGCTGCCTATATTGTCTCATGTGTCTACTTGAGCCAAGAAGCTCACCCCTCACCAGTATCATTTTCTATCCCATAGTTCAGTCCAATCCCTGTCTGAAGAGCTGTCTTGGGCTAACAGAACGTCTGGGGCCCAGGGGTCCTTCTAGTCTCAGTCAGACCATTACGTCTGGTCTTTTTGTGAGAATTTGAGGTCTGCATCCCACTTTTCTTCTGCTCCATCAGGGGTTCTCTGTTGTGTTCCCTGTCAGGGCAGTCATTGGTTGTAGCCGGGCACCATCTAGTTCTTCTGGTCTTACGCTGATGTAGTCTTTGGTTTATGTGGCCGTTTCTATCTCTTGGGCTCATAATTACCTTGTGTCTTTGGTGTTCTTCATTTTGCTTTGCTCCAGGTGAGTTGGAAACCCTGGTGATGTAGTGGTTAAGTGCTACCGCTGCTAACCAAGAGGTCGACAGTTCAAATCTGCCAGGGGCTCCTTGGAAACTCTATGGGGCAGTTCTGCTCTGTCCTATAGGGTCACTATGAGTCGGAATTGGCTCAACGATGATGGGTTTTTGGTTGCCAGGTGGGTTGAGACCAATTGCATTAAACACTTTTTAATCACAGAACAATATTAGAAGGAACCTGAGAGGTTATCAAATGTTGTGTTACAATTTTGTGGTTAAGACCATGGTTCCTGGAGCCAGACTGTCTGGGTTTGAATCTCTGATCGGCCACTTACCAGCACAGGGAACTCAGAGAAGGCCTTAAACACTTTCTGCCTCAGTTTCCTCCTTTGTAAAATGGTGTTAATAATAATTACTTCTTGGGCATGTCTTGCCTGGCACATAGTAGGTGTTCATGAAATGCTAGTACCCAAATTCCATTACCTTTTAAAATAGAAGAGAAAACTAAAACCCACATATCTAGATGTGATCTCCTGAGTCCAGGGTTTAGTCCACCCAATTAACATTCAGTCCTTTCATTTTCATTCTCTCATCCCTCCATCTGTCCATCTATCTACCTGTCTAACATTTCTTTGGCCTTCACCATATGTGCATGTAGTCACTGGATTTGGTGCTGGGGTATAGAGATGACCAAGGCACGACCCCTGCCCTTTAAGTTCCTCAGTCTGGTGGGTGGGGTGAGTACGGAAACAAGGGGGTGAATGAAGAGTTATAGGAACACAGGGGAGCAGCCGCCCCAGTTTTGGGATGGTGGGAAGGGAAGGTTTCCTAGAAAAGGTGACAGTTGAGTTGAGGCTAAAAAGATGGGTAGGAGTTGGTGAGGGAAGCCTGAGGACGGTGAGGCCTTCCAGGAAACGTCATGAACAGAGACCAGAAATAGCCTTGAAGGTCAGCAAGAAAAATAAGAAATGCAGTATTGCTGGACATAAGGAGGGTGCCCCGCCACATTGCCTTCACAGAAAGTTAAATGACAGTGTAAGATTTATACATCAGCTTTAGCAAATGGTGATACCATGTAATACATCAAGATAGCAGTACAAGTTATGTCACAAAATAATATTTGGGGGAAGGAGATATCCCTGTGGACTGTGTGATCAGGGAAGGTTCCATTCAGGAATGGCTCTTGAAGGATACTGTTGGTAACATTGATTGATTTAGCCACCAGACACTTCTGAGCACATTCTGTGCAATATCACATTTAATCTCATAACAACCTGATGAGATCGGTAATTGTCTTAGTTATCTGGTGCTGCTGTAACAAATACCACAAGTGGGTGACTTTAACAAACAGAAATTTATTTTCCCACAGTTTAGGAGGCTAGAACTAGTCCAAATTCAGGGCACCAGCTCTAGGGGAAGGCTTTCTCTTTGCCTGCTGTGGGGGAAAATCCTTGTCTTAGCTTCTCTAGCCTTAGCGTTCCTTGGTTCCTAGTCAGTTTCCATGTGGCATCCGTCTCTATGCCATTTGTGCTTGCTTGCTTCTCTCTGTGTCTAATCTGCCCTTTTTATGTCTCAAGTCACTAAATTTAAGACACATCCTACACTGATATGGCTTCCTTAACATAACAAGGAAAACCCTAATCCCAAATGGGTTTACTTCTATAGGTATAGGGGTTAGGATTCCAACACATTTTGGGGGGATGCAATTCAATCCATGGAAACCCTGGTGGCGTAGAGGTTAAGTGCTATGGCTGCTAACCTAAAGGTCGGCAGTTCAAATCCGCTAGGTGCTCCTTGGAAACTCTATGGGGCAGTTCTACTCTGTCCTGTAGGGTTGCTATGAGTCAGAATTGAATTGACGGCAATGGGGTTTTCTTTTTAATTCGATCCATAATACTACTGCTACTGCTACCACTTCACAAATGAGGAAACTCAGCAAGGTTAGGTACCTGGACGAGGGTCCTACAGCCGAGACATCGGGAGGCATTATATGGTCCCTGCAGTGAGTGCTGTACCCACCTCCGATTGGGCTCTGCTGTCTCCCGTGAGCCTCATTGCAGTCCCTCAGGAGTTCCAGGGAAAGACATTCCAGAATGGGGCCAGGTGAATGGCCTGTGGAGGAAAGCAGGGGATTTCCCCTACCCTTTCTGTCTTTTCTCTTAGTTCTACCTACCTTCTGAGAGGAGGCCAGTCAGGAGCCAGTCAGGAGCCCGTCAGCTCCTGCTCTGCATTTTCCATGGATGGCTTGTGCTGTGTTATTCTGCTCTGCAGGACCCAGAGCAAAGCAACTGTTTTATTTGTGCCTATACTAGTTTGAAAGTTTTACACAGGCAGTTATTATCACTGAGTAAACACATTAAGCTGGCAAATTTCTGCAAGGGCAGTACATGGAATGGTTCCCTGCTTAATAGCTATTAATACATTACTGTAATTACATCGCACATTTCGCAATAAGCTCCAAAAAAAAAAAAAAAAAAGGGTTTATTAGCTCTTGGGTACTTGACAGCAATATGTTCAATGGCAGCGTAACTTTTCCAAATTTGCCAACACGCTTTGTGTGTATTACTTTTTTTGAGTTGGACCAAATGGATTCTTTTAAAGATCAGATAAGTTAATACTACCTTGTGTTTGGATAGTCCTGTTCTGCAGGTCACTGCAGTGGGCTGTTGCAGCTTCTTCCGCCTTTCTCACAACGCCCCTCTTTTTTTTTAATTTTTACTGTGCTTTAGGTGAAAGTTTACAAATCAAGTCAGTCTCTCATACAAAAACTTATACCCACCTTGCTATGTACTCCTAGCTGCTCTTCCCCTAATGAGACAGCACACTCCTCCTCTCCACCCTGTATTCTCCGTGCCCATTCAGCCAGCTCCTGTCCCCCACCGCCTTCTCATCTTCCCTCCAGACAGGAGTTGCCCACATAGTCTCATGTGTCTACTTGAGCCAAGATGCTCACTCCTTACCAGTATCATTTTCTGTCTTATAGTCCAGTCCAATCCCCGTTTAAAGAGTTGGCTTTGGGAATGGTTCTAGTTTTGGACTAACAGAGGGTCTGGGGGCCATGAACTGCAGGGTCTCTCTAGTGTCAGACCATTAAAAAAAATTAAGTCTGGTCTTTTTGTGAGAATTTGAGGTCTGTATCCCACTGTTCTGCTCCATCAGGGATTCTCTGTTGTGTTTCCTGTCAGGGCAGTCATGGTGGTAGCCAGGCACCATCTCTAGTTCTTCTGGTCTCAGGCTGATGTAGTCTCTGGTTTATGTGGGCCTCTCTGTCTCTGGAGCTCATGACTACCTTGTGCCTTTGGTGTTCTTTATTCTCCTTTGCTCCAGGTGGGTGGAGACCAATTGATGCGTCTTAGATGGCTGCTTGCTACCACAACGCCCCTCTTAAGGAACGTCATGGCTGGATATCGCTGGTCTTAGCTTTAGAATACCTGGGTGGCACAAACAGTAATGCACTTGGCTGCTAACTGAAATGTTGGAAGTTCATGTCCACTCAGAGGCACCTCAGAAAAAAAGGCTTGGCGATCTAACTCCTGAAAAATCAGCCATTGAAAACCCTGTGGAGCACAGTTCTGCTCTGACACACATGGGTCGCCGTGAGTCGAAATCGACTGGAGGGTAACTGGTTTAGGTCTGTACTTCATTTAATTGACAAAAGAGGAGGATAGGGAGGGCAACAAAATGTATATATTTTTTTCATTCGACAGATATTTTAAAGCATCTGCTGTGTGCCAGCCACTGTTCTAGGCACTGGACCCTTGATCAGTATCACCAGCAAGTTTAAGTCAGAGCCTAGGACCCTGAAGAGGGTGGCCGAAGACATTGCTTTCACAAGAAGTTAAATGAAAATGTAAGATTTGTACGTCAGCTTCCCAAATGATATCATGTAACACATCAAGATAGCAGTACAAGCTTCATTTTTGGTGTCATTCCTGATGTCCCTTTCCTGGAGCAGTGCTCCTCTGATCCTGAGGGGTTTCAGGGTTAATGTGATAACTCCTTTTTATAGGTGTCTGACGTTCCCCACGTCAAAGGAATTATACAGTAGTGTGCCACAGGTAGTATGCCCACGCCTGCCACAGTCGTCAAACTATAAAGCTCCCAAACTTTTCTGCAAAGGGTTCCTTCAAACCATTCTTATGGATGGCTGTTGAATGGGAATTTTTTTTTGGAGGGGACCATTGCTTGTTTCTTCTACCTTTCTTGGTAGAGACTTACCACAAGGGTGAAAAACTAGAACAGTGGCTTTTGTCTTAAGCAAGGCCGTTAGATGGTACAATAACTGCTTTCAGATGCCACTGATGTGGCCCAGATTCAGTATTGTGACCCAGAGGTGAAAGGCTACATATTCCATTACAACCCTGAGCCAATCAACCTCCAGACTGCAGTGCATTTCAGTGGAGAAAGGTGTAGGATGACATAGACAGTAGATAGCAGCCAGAAGTAGGTATGGGAAAATCTAAGGATGGGGCCTGAATTTCTAGAGATGTTTTTGTGAAAGATATTACCTATGTCAACGTTAATACAAAAACATTAATGATGGAGTCATGTAGCCCTGGAATAGAGACTGTATATAGCTAAATTCTGTGTGCATATTTTTAAGAACATATAGACTGAATATACATATGTGTGTGTGTGTATAAAACCAAACGCAAACCTGTTGCCATCGAGTCTATTCTGACTCGTAGCGACCCACAGGACAGAGTAGAATTGTCCCATAGAGTTTCCAAGAAGTGCCTGGTGGATTTGAACTGCTGACCTTTTGGTTAGCAGCCGTAGCTCTTAACCACTATGCCACCAGGTTTTCCAAATATATGTATATATATATGAATCACAAAGATGCAGTTTTCTTTTTTTCCTTCTTTTCTGCTAAAATTTTGAGAAAGGATGAAACCTCAGTTACTCAGGTAACAAAAAATGTGTGCAGGTCTGAAACAAGAATCTTAGAATGTTAAAATTCATGTTCTTTCAGGTTTCAGAGCTGAGTGTTCAGCCTCATTGACTTGGGGTGGCTAATGGGGTCACCTGTGCTGCGAGCATGATTACTTTGGATTACTCAGCTGAGGTTGTGACATGACCACAGAGGCCCAGAGCAGGGAATATGGAAGAAGGAAAGTAAATAGGAGGCAGGGCTGCCTTGCTATTTTGAGATACTAGATGGCTCTCCCAACAAATGCCAACCAAGGACAAATTTCCATTGGCTGAGATCCTGCCAGTTTAAGATCTGAAAAAAAAAAAAATAATAATAAGGTACAAAAATTTAGGAGATATAATTTTGTGGCAAGGAGTAGAAAGTCATCAAGTCCAGCAATGACAGGGGGAAGGGTGGATTAAAAAAATAACAAAGAGCTCTGAGTTCTTTTTTACCGAATTACTATTTTACTCAAAGGCTTCTTTTTGTTTGTTCCATTTCTCCTTTTTTTCTCTCTTCGTGTCTAGAGTGAGAAGGGAAGAACCATGTATATGGAAGAATTGCGTTATTTAAAGATGGTGAAATTAAATTCTGAAAAGTCTACCCCAGTGTTTATTCCCTGTATGATGTTGGCACTGTCTTTCAAAAAAAAAAAAAAACTTGTTTGAGAAGAAATAGTTTCAGATCTACGAAGGCTGGCACCAGAATTTACAAGTACAGGACTGGGCAATATTTTGTTCTGTTATACATGGAGTTGCCATGAATCAGAGCTGACTCAACGGCAGCTAACAACAATAACAACAAAGAACAATATTCAATCGAAGGTGACCAGAGAAGTTCAGGAAAGATGCATCGTTTGGGTGTGTCATGGGTTTTATTTCTTTCTCTTTCTGCATTCCAGATGCCTTCAAGGATATCTGGTGAGTCAACTTTTCGTATTAACTGTGCCTCCTACTTCAGTGGAAGGAATATGAGCAGTGGAAGGAGAAAATGAGCTGACAGGTGATGGCTCGTCTGAATGTCAGATTATTCTTACTCTGACTTTTACAGATAATGATTACTTCTGAACATAATCTGGTATGAAGGATTTACCATCCTCTGGTGCTTTTGTGAATAGGTGGTTTGCAATGAGCTGTATGATAGCCTCTGCTGCCATTTGCATAGACACACAGGGGTTTGGCAGCCCCCCTTACTTTTAAAGAAAGACAACTTTGTCTTTATTGATCCTTAATTCCTACCACCCATCTGTCAGTTTGTCCTACTGTGGTGGTTTGGTGTTGCTATGATGTTGGAAGTTATGCCACCAGTCTTTCAAATACCAGCAGGGTCACCCATGGTGAACAGATTTCAGCAGAGCTTCCAGACTAACACAGACTAGGAAGAAAGGCTTGTTGATCTACTTCCAAAAATTGGCCAGTGAAAACCTTATGAATCACAGAATATTGTCTAATATAGTATTGAAAGATGAGACTCCTAGGTTGGAAGGTAGCCAAAATAACAATGGACTCATGTGTAGCGTATACTAGAGATCACGAAGGTGGCTTGGGACTGGGCAATGCTTTTCTGTTGTACATGTGGTTGCCATGAGTTGGAGTCCTCAACTCAACAGCAATTAACAACAATTCCCACTAAGATAACACTATCTTTCATTGAAAGTGTTAGGGTATTTTGTGGGTAATGGATTGTGGAGTGTCAAACTTATGAAGAACTGGGGCTATTGTGGGGCATTTTACCATGACAATGCAAATGGCTGACACAGTGATGGATGACTCATCTAAAGCAACAGTAAAGCAAATTGCAGAGAAGGAGGTGAATTCCCAGCATCCTTGGCTCTCCGTGAATGAAATCTCTGTGGAGCCATTATTTACCTCACTGTATGTATGACCTGAAGGGGTAGAATTCATTGCCTTTCGGTTTTAATTTTACTTGTTTTGGGGGGTGGGGTGTGTGTGTGTGTGTTTTCTGCCTTGTCTTCTGGTGATGGATAGTGGTAATGGCAGTTTAGGCCTGTTTCTGATTAGTAAAATGACTCTTCAAATGAGACTAAGAGAAAAATGCTGTCCTTTAACTCCGGAACCCTGATTTGTCTTGTTGCAAGTTTAATGGCCTCAGGCCCTATGTTTTTAGTTTGATAAATAAAAGTCTTGGTCTGGGGGAATTACAGCTTTTGTTTAAAGAGAAGGTAAAGGGGTTTCTGTATCAAGAGTTGGTATGAGGATGAACTAGGATTGGCTTCTACTTAGGAAAGAGAAACGTAAAGGTAGAAGACGAGGCTGGGTTGTGCAGGAAAGCAGAGTTATCTTTGGCAATGAGATATAGGACCCAAGTACTTTCTGATGATTCTGAGCAGAGACAATTTTGTCCACTAGGAGAGCGTCATACTAAGGTCACATCTCAGTATTGCAGCTGTGTTACAAGAGGAGGACCTGTATATCAAAATGATTCTTAACCCTTGAGTGGGTTATCAAGTGATTCTGGACACATTCAGGAAATATTTAGGGCACCTGCTATATGCTGGGTGCTGTGGTAGGAGGTCAGAACTTTAAGGTACAGCCAAATAACTGAATTTGACCTTGGAGTAGTTATCGTGGGCTTGGGGCTGCATTTTTAAATAAGATGAGTGGTATCCTTAAGACTTTGGTTTTTGTTCATGTGCTTTTTCTTAGTCCTTTCACTGATCAGATTCATGGACTGTCCCTTTAGTTAGCAATCTCTTGGTGGTCTTTTTTCTGATATTTCTAGTGTTTGAAACACTCCAGAGAGTGTTCTAAAGAGAAAGACTCAAATGACCCCATTAAGTCACTCATTCAGTAATTTATCAAACATCTATTGAGCTTCTAATGTGTGGCATGCTCTGTGTTACATGCAACAGATTAAAAAAAAAAAGAGAGACACGGACTTTAGTCTCAAGAAGTTTACCAACTAGTAAGGGAGGCATTGGTGGTTCAATGATAGAGTCCTCGCTTTTCATGTGGGTGACCTTGGTTCGATTCCTGGCCTCACGCACAGCCATCACCCATCTGTCAGTGGAGGCTTGCGTGTTGCTATGATGCTGAACAGGTTTCAGTGGAGCTTTTAGACTAAGACGGACTGAGAAGAAAGGCCTGGTGATCTAAAATCAGCCAGTGGAAACCCTGTGGATCGCACTGGCCTATTCCACAGCTGACCACGGGGATGGTGTAGGACTGGGAAGAGTTTCATTCCATTGTGTGTGGGATCACCATGAGTTGGGGGTCAACTGGGCAGCAGCTAAGAACAGAGGAGGCAGGCATGTGATAAACAAACAAGCACCATGTGTTATAAAGGCTGCAGTTGATGTGTGGGCGGGGTAGAGTGGGAGTGTCAAAGAGAATGTGCCCACTTACCTGGGCTGTTGAGTTGGTGAAAGAGCAGGGGTAGGCCCTTCATCTGAGCCATGAAGAAGGATGAACAGGTGTTTGCACTGATGGTAGAGGGTGGGGGTGGGGGGTTGGGGGGCTCCAGGGAGCTGGAGCTGCAGCTGCAGCAGCAAAAGCAGCAAGGCCTGGAACACCTGGAGCATAGCGCATGTGGGCTGTGCGGTGAGAGCGAAAATGGATAATGATCAGGTGATGGAGGGAGGGCCCTGTGGGCCTGGGCTGCATCCTGATGAGGAATTTTAAGCAGGGACCAGGCCTGTGCTTTAGCATAATCACTGGCAGCAGCAAGGAAAAGAATTGGAGGACGGCAAGACCTTAGATGGTGACAGGCAAGAGACAATTGTGCTACTTTTAAAGGAATATCTTGCTTTTTAAACATTTCATTGCATTGGAACATTTGATTTTCCATGAAATATTTTGAATATTTTAGATCTTCCCCATTTCTAAGTGTGGGAGGGACTCATACCTCTCTCTGCCCTTGATGATTTATTTGAATAATCAGCTTTAGGTAGTGGAGGTGGCAAGGAGTAGCAGCTAAGAGTATGGGCTTTGGAGTCCACTGTATCCGGACCCTCCACTTAAACAATAATGCTGCTTGGGCAATTTACCTTACTCTGTTCTTGTCTCAGCTTTCACATCTGTAAAATGGGGATAACATCTACCTTTCAGGGTTATTGACAAGATTTACATAAGGTAATCTCCGTAAAAATGCTTAGCACGAGTAAATGCTCAATACCTGGTAAGCCCGTTGCTGCCAAGTCAGTTCTGACTCATGGTGACCCTATGTGTCAGAGAAGAACTGTGATCCATAAGGTTTTCAGTGATTGGCTCTTCAGAGGTGGATGCAGTCCAGAGTACTGTATACGTTTTCTGCCCGCTGTAGGCAGCAGTTCACGCACCAGCGCTCACCTGGAGAAAGGTAAGAGAGGAGAAAGGGGAGCAAGCCAAGCCACAGAGACAGTCACACACTGCATGACCACAGCAGGGCTCTGGGGTCCTTCTGAAGTCCTTGCTGCAGGATTCGTGTTCTCTATTGTAGGTAAGATGGGGTGGGGACAGTCTCTCCTCTCTCTCCTTCCCCAACCCAGCCTTGTTAGATCCTGTCAGACATTGAAAGGCCCCCGGGAGCTGCAACAATTATTGCGCCAGAGAGGAATTTGCCAAAGCTCTCAGCAGTCTTTCTACATTAAAATTTCTTCTCTTTATCTCTTTCACACACAAATTTAAACCTTTATTTCCTTGAAATCACTTTTGTGCTGTTTAACCTCTTTACCCTGATTTCCCCCCCTCCTTTCTTGCTCCTTTTATAGTAGTTTCCAGCTAATGGATCACCTGGATAAGATTGCCCCTGGCTTTGTGAAAGTAGCAATTAACTCTCACCCTGAGAAGGCCGAGTGCTCTGTTGCTTGGCAGCCTTGGTGCGGAGGATGGATTGGGCCTGACTCTTTTCATTTGAAAGAAGGTTATCGATTAGCACGGATGCCGATTTACTGCTCAGGCTCTTGCCAACCGCTCTTGATCTCATCATGGTGTAAATTTTCAAGATTGTATCACATTAGCTCAGGAGAATTTAGGAGAGAAAAATGTAGTCAAGTTAAAGAACACATAAGAAAATAAATATATCTACCGTTCTATTCTAACCCAGGTAAAAATAAACATGTTTCTACCTGTCTATGTTCTGAAAGAAATTGTGGTGTGTGTGTTGGGGCTGGGGGTAGATGGATGGGTTGGTTATAAGGCATGGTAAAACCTAGCAACAGGTTTTAAAGTACTTTACGTTTTGGTTTATTCCTTTGATTGCTCTTGGGATTGACTTTCTTGGGAAAATATATTTTAGGGAAAAGATCAGACTGTTGGGTATAATTGCTATGGCAAGATCCTTCTAGCCTCAGCTGTGTGAGATGGACAAAGGATGGAGCGCTAAGATGGCAGAGGAAGAGATGCTGGACCCTGTGGGCTAATGCTAATTTTGTAGGCCATTTAGTTTGTATGCAGGCCTAACCATTGTACAACTAAGAATATGAGGTACTTTTTTCTATTATTGTTAAAGCCTTATTGAGATATAATTTACACACCATAAAATTAAATGTACAATTCAGTGGTGTTTAGTATATTTGCAGTTTTGTAGCCTTCATCACCATTTAATTTTAGAACATTTCATCACTCGAAAGAGAAATCTCGTGCCCATTATCATTCACTCTCCTATGCCTGAAGCCCTAGGCAACCACTAATCTATTTTCAGTCTCTGTAGATTTGCCCAATCTGGACATTTCATATAAATGGACTCATACAATATGTGATCTTTTGTCTCTGACTGCTTTCACTTAGCATAATGCTTTTGAAGCTCATCCGTGTTGTTGTGTATATCAGCACTTCATTCATATATTTTTTTTAATTGCCGCATATTATTCCGTGTGTGGATGTACCACATGTTATTTATCCATTCATCAGTTGATGGGTATGTGGGTTTTTTCCGGGTTTTGGCTGTTATGAATAACGCTACTGTGAACATTTGTGAACAAATATTTATGCGAACATATGTTTTCGTTTCTCATGGGTAGATACCTAGGAATGGAACTGCTGGGTCATATGGTAACTCTATGTTTAACATTTCGAGAAACTTCCAGGCTAGTTTTCAAAGTGGCTGCATCATTTTACGTTTCCACCAACAATATATAAGGATTCCTGTTTCTCTACATCCTTGCCAACACTTGTTATTGTCTGTCATTTTGATTATAGCTATCCTAACGGGAGTGAAGTATTCCGTTGCGGTTTTGATTTGCCTTTCCCGAGTAACTAATGATATTGAGTATCTTTTCATGTGCTTTTTGACCATTTACATATTTTCTTTGGAGAAATGTCTGTTCAAGTCCTTTGCCCATTTTTAAATTGGGCTATTACTATCTTTTTATTAGTTATGAGAGTTTATATATATTTATTCTGGATATAAGTTTCTTATTAGATATGTGACGCACCAGTATTTTCTCCCAATCTGTGGGTTGTCTTTTTACTTGCTGATGTCATTTGAAGCACAAATGTTTTTAATTTTCGTAAAGTCCATTTTATGAATTTTTCTTTCTATTGCTTGTGCTTTTGGTGTCATATCTAAGAAATCATTGCCTAACTCAGTGTCATGAAAATTTACTCCTATATTTTCTTCTAAGCATTCTATAGTTTTAGCTCCTATATTTAGCTCTATGATTCATTTTGAGTTAAGATCATTCACTTTTTCTGCAATGAGAAAATTTCCCAGATTCATTCCACTCTCATTAGGTTAGATTTAGAAGAACAATTATGGATTTTTTTTTCTGTTCTTTGTTTTTTAATAAAACATATTACGGCCATTACATGCTGGGTAGAGTCAAGATTGCAAAGACTGGCATTTGAACAGGCAGGAGTAGGAGATCCTGTCAAAATCTCTAACACGTCTTCTGAGGGGCTGGAGAATTATCACGCAGCAACTTGCAGGCAGGAAATGGACTCCAGGACCTTGGCACTCATCCGAAGAAAGCTTGACCTCTTCACCAGCCTCAGAGGTGACAAAGCAAACAAGCCATCAGAGAGAGGCCTGGTGGCATGGACAATTAAGTCATTATGGCACCAGGGCAGGCTGCCAAGCAAGCTGTCAGAGGGCAGACAGAGTGGTCAAGTTTTGGCTAGGGTGCTATCAGATAGTCATTGATCAAGCTGTCTCCCGTGTTTGAAGCCATTCTTGCTTTCTGTGGATTCTTTTTATACTCTCTCCTCCAACCTCTTGCAGAAGCGCAGGAGCTCCTTTAAGTATTCCTCTGGTTTTCCTCCAGAATGTTCCAGGGATCACATATAACTTTCAGGGAGGTGGGGGAGAGATGAGATGTCGGGCTTATTTTTACCAAAATTGAAAACTAAAAGTCACTAGTTGGATAGAAGTCACTCGATGAATGACATCATGGGACGTTCCTTCTTGAGGCACTAATTGCAAGAGAAATTGAGTGGTAGAATGTCAAAATGAACTTTAATACTTCGTAACTTGAGCTCCAGGCTAAGTCTCAAAATGTGTTAGGCATATTGCCAGAAACAGCTCAGCCCTACAACAGATTGAGTGATAATGGAGAGTAAATTCTAGGTTGGTTTTGGGTTCTGATCTTGCCACTGGTACACAAATGTGCATCATCATGTGTACTTACTGGTACACTCTCTACATATTCTCGGGGGGAGCTGGCTCACATTTAGTGTTCCTCCATCTGCCATTTGATTTTAAAATCTTGGGAGGAAAAATTGGAAATCAAATGTGCACCTCTCTCTTACATAAATATAAGCAAAATAGATAATACAACAAACTGAATATGAAGCGTTAGCTGTCATCACAAAACAGTTTATCCATGGTTTACCTTTAGAGAGCAGTTTCTACTTGGTGCAACTGAAATGAACTTTTTAGGAATCCTTTGATTGTCTATGGAGGTGCACTGGCACCTTCTGTCTCCCAGGGAGCAGAGTACAGGGCTGTGTAATGAGTGGTGGATGTGGCTGACTGGCTGTCTGCTTCTAAACCTGAGATGGTTGATAGAAGTTTATAACTCCTGCAGGAGATAGAGATGTGTTACTGAACACGTCTCTTGTTTGCACTGACGAAGTCTGTTCAGAGCACTCATTTAGACATCTCCCCTTGGTGTTTATGGCCCAGTACAATGATCATGAGATTCCAGACTGGAATCCAAGACTCTCAAATCCGTAGCTGATTTTCAGAGCCAAACTTTTTTATTTTTTAATTGCTTCTCTGGGATTATGCTAATTGCCCAATTCAAATTCAATTCAATCCACATTTTTGAGAGCCTGCTGTGTGCAAAGCAATGGAGGTACTTAATAAGACATGGTTCTAGCCTTCAAGAAGACTAAAATGAGGGCAGAGTCTGGACAAAATCCAGAGATACAAGTTGTCTTGGGACTGAGTGAGTCTAAATGCCCTTTTTTGGGTGGTTTGATTACTCTGAAAGTCAACTTTGTCCTCAGTCAACAAACATTGTGATCTCTCTTTGCTCATTGCAAAGCCTGAAGGGGTGGCACGTTGCAAGCCTGTGTCATAGGAATGAGCAGTCATCTAGTACTTTAATGACCACATCAAGAATTCCATTTACTACCAGTTTAAAAAGCAAAACAAAAACCAGTTGCCATCGAGCTGACCCTAACTCATGGTGACCCCATGTCAGAGTAGAACTGTGCTCCATGGGGTTTCCAGTGGCTGATTTTTTAGAAGCAAATCATCAGGCCTTTCTTTCAAGGAGCCTCTGGGTGGACTTGAACCATTAACCCTTCAGTTAGCAGCCCAGTGTGTTAACTGTACCACGCAGGGACTCCTTGCCACCAGTTTACTTATTTGTATTTCTCAACTTTATATTTTTCTAAAAATGGGTCCCTTCTCCCACAGGTGCAATTTTTCTAAATAACAGCAGCAACAGCAACATAATTTCCCCAATCAACATGCCACAGACTGAGCTGGGTTCTAGAGATGCTGGCAACATCTCCTGTGAGGTGTGGGACAGTTGCTCTAGCGAAGAATGGACCTGCCTCCTTAGCCTCAGGTTAAGTGGCATCCCCTTAGCACCTACTGAGTTGCTTCACTTTCTGCTTTATTTGGGTGCAACTAAAACCAGTTAACAACCTTAAAAATTATTTACTGGAATAAAACAACCTGTGCCTGTGGGGTAAAAGGAATATCAGTAACTTCATTGCTGAGAGCCGTACTTTTGAGAGAGAGAGCCTGAGGGGAGCAGGAGTGGAGGGTGGGAGGCCATGAGGTCAGGAGTCAGAGCACTTGGGGTTCGAGTCCCACTTCCTCCACTGATGCCTGTGCAGTATTTAGTAACTGACCTTCAATCTGGCCTTCTGTGAAGTGTGACTCTTAATACCTGTCCTGCTTCCTGTTCAGACAAGAAGCAGATGAGATAGTGAGAGTGCTTAGGAAAGTAAACAGACATCAACTGTTAGGTATCATCATTAAAGAAACTATGGTAGTGTTGGAGGACAGTTGTAGTGCTTTTCTAAACAATTTGATTCTTGAAAATAAAGATAAGAAGAGCTTTGAGATAACTGGTGGTTCAATTAATGCAGAGGACTGCCTCTATGATCAGCTCCTTTTGACCAGCCTGAGAGACAGTAGAAGAGATGACTTTGGGTCTTTGTCTTAAACAGAGGACATCCACTCATGCTTTAAGGAGCATGTGGGTTGGAAGGCTCTTAGACTTTGAGTTTTGTGCCTCAGAATGGGTATTTATGTTGGGGGGCGATGAGGTGGTTACTTGGTTTTTATGGCTATGAGAGATAATATTAAAGAGTTATTAAAAAATTTATTAGTCATACGATAGGGTAAGTTGGTTAAGGGCCTTGAATAGGCAAAGGTTGTAAAACTAATTTTTGGTAGTGAGGAGCTAATTCATGTTCTTGAGCTCTAGACTGATACGGTGAAGATTTGTGGTTGAGGATTGCTTTTCTGATCTTGGAGAAATTCAAGTTTGAATGATAAGAATCTGGATGAAGGTGGTGAATACTGAATTAGGACTCAAGGGACAGATTCAGGACACTGAACAACATAGATGTGGCTGGTAAAGTTGGATGGGTGGATGGGAAGTAGAACCCAAACCAGTTGCCCTCAAGTGTGTGTTAGAGTAGAACTGTGTTCTATACCGTTTTCAATGGCGGATGTTTTGGAAGTAGATCATCAGGCTTTTCTTCCAAGGTGCCTCTGATTGGGCTTCAGCTTCACCCTTTCAGTTAGCAGCCCAGTGCTTTTTCCTCTCTCTGCTAGCCTCTGTCTGTTCCAAGATCTTGCTTTCATGCTGTCACCTTTGGGTTTGATTTAATAGCTCAACTTCAGAGAGATATTTTAACTTTCCTTTTATGCTTTGAAAACTAACAACAAGATATGTTTTGTGAGACTAGCTTCTCATTAAATTCCACTTACAAAAATGTTCAGACTTTAAAATTGTGAACTGTTATTATTTTTCATAGATGACTTTTTCTTTCAAATCCTGAAAAATACGAATTTTAAAGTTCTCTGCTTATGTTAATCTAGTTTTGGAAACTTAACTCTGATGGTCCTTTTCTTTCCAGTGTCATTTGCTGAAGGAAACAAAAGATAATGGTGATTCCTAACCCAAGCACACCTTGTTAACATTTCCCTAACAAAACAACAAACTATAATTTAAGGTTTATCTCACTCTGTTATTGTTAGGCCACTAAGAAGTGATGTTTACAGAAGATTTTGTATTAACAATTGGACTTTCTTTAAATGTATGTTTGGGGTACACTCAGGGCTTTGTGGCCCTGAGGCTGTGGAGGTATTCTTGTTCTGGATCTCTGTTGGGAGCTTTCTTTCTCAAGTAACCCCAAAGTTATAGGTAAACCTCAGAGCTGCCTGTTTGTTGCTTTAGAAGTCAAAACTTTTTGCCTTCTCTTTGTGGCATGAGGGAGTCTCTGAGTGGTGCACATGGTTAACGTGCTCAGCTGCTAACTGGAAGATTAAAGGTTCGAGTCCACCCAGAGGTGCCTTGGAAGAAAGGCCTGCAATCTGCCCCAGAACAGTCATTGAAAACCCTATGGAGCACAGTTCTACTCTTACAAACATGGAGTTGCCATGAGTCTGACTCAACTCCATGGCAACTGGTTATTTTTTGTGGCAAGGAAGAGAATTATCTTTTCTAGAGTTGCAAGAGTATTAACATAAATGAGTCTGAGGGAACACCCATTTAAAGAGATTCCACAGCTGAAGCTTACATTGCTAGGGCTCCCTATTTCAGGGACCCATGCTCTTTTGCCAGGTATTTTCAGAACTGAGCTACTTTGTAATCTTTACATTTAAGACTCTTTTCTGCATCTTCTGCCTGGAATTAATTGGCATGTGCATGGTTTAAGGATTGGAGGGTACAGGGCAGCAGCCTCACAGGTGTCCATTATCATACCCCACAATCAGGCACGGGCACCCACTGCTAAATTGGAAGTAGTTTCTCATTTTCTCAAAGAGCGCTAGGTGGTGCAGTGGTTAAGTGCTCAACTGCTAACTGAAAGGTTGGCAGTTCAAACCCACCAGCCACTCTGTGGGAGGAAGATGTGTCAGTCTGGTTCTGTAAAGATTTACAGCCTTGAAAACCCTATGGAGCAGCTCTACCCTGTCCTATAGGGTTGCTATGTGTTGGAATCAACTTGACGGCAGTGGGTTTTTTTGGGTTCTCATTTCCACAGGAGCAACTTGTGTTGATTTTGGGAACACCAGTTCATTAATTCTTGTGCTAGTATCCATTTTGCTTTCATACATAGGATTTTTTTGCCTATGCATTTCCCCTAAATTATTTCTTGTATTTTTTCCTGACATCTACAAAAATCTTAGCACCTCTGTAAAGCTTTCCTTAATTTGAAGGGAGTGGTCCTTTTCCTTTAGTCGTATGATGCCTCAGTTGCCCTGTAAAAGCTATGTCCCCAGTCGTGTAAATACAAACATTTCTTTTTTTGTGATCCTGGATTTTCCTGTGACAGGTATGTTAGAAGATGCCCCCATGATTTGAGAAGAAAGTTGGGAAGAAATTACCTTCCAAAATAGAAACTAAAATCAGTACCTAATAGATACTATCCATGTGTAGAAAACCTCTAAACAAGCCTATCCTAACAAATGATTAATCAGTAATTAGTTTGTGGAACCAGAATATGCTGTCTGGAAGATATGACTGTATTATTACTGTCAATAGAAACTCATAATTAAGTCAATTGTATTGTAATATGTCACCATGTATTGATGGTGCTATGGCCAACCATAGAAAAGGAGAATTAGATGGCATGTATCTCAGTGTGCCTTAAAAACTGCTAATGGAGAAAAAGACTTGAAAACAGTGACGCAACAGGCAGGTATACCAATGTTCACTGCATTACCCCTATCCACAATAGCCAAAGGTGGAAACAACCTAAATGTCTACCAGCAGATGAATGGATACACAATCTGTGGTCTATACATACAGTGCGTGCAATGGAATGTTACTCAGCCATAAAGAGAAATGAAGTCCCCATACATGCTACAGGGATGAACCTTGGAAACATTGAGTCAGCTACAAAAGGACAAATACTGTATGATCTCATATGAAATAGCTAGTATAGGCAATGTATAGAGACCAAATTTTATTAGTAGTTACCGGGGCGGGAGGGAAGGAGAAAGGGGAGTCCTTGTTCAGGAAGCAGTGAGTTTCTGTTTGTGGTGATGGAAAATTTGGCAACAGTTATTGGTGATGGTAAATTATACTTTTTTCCATCTGGGCAAGAGAAAGCAAAAGATATACTGCCAGACAACAGTTTGTGAACTATTTATTACCTCTAGTATATTTGACTTCTTAATGCCTCTATGTTCACTAAGTTCACAATTATATATGATATAATCTATTTCAATTGGTTTTGTACAGAAGAAAGCTTATGCTATGTTTTTTAAATAACCTTTTTTTCCCCGTAAGTTCCATATGTCGTATTTTAAGGATGCAGTAATAGTCCAGCACATAAGAGTTTGTTAACATCTAGGTGCTGTTCTGTTAAAAAGAAGTTTTCCACAAAACATTTATTTTTGATTAAGCTCATTGGCTTTATTTAGCAATTCACAAACTGGACAGCATCTAGTTTGAAAGTCAGGCTAGAGCTCCGAAGAGTGGTACAAAGTAGAAAGGGTTTTACAGGCAAAAGACATGCAGGAACAAGGAAACTACACCGGGCAATTTCAGATTGGCTGATGAACGTTTTCTACTGGGCAATTGTGGATTGGCTGGTGGGAATTTTATTTCCTTCTTTGGGATAAAAAAGGAAATTTTGAATTAGGTTAAACTGAGCAGGCAAGTCCTCATTGATTAGGTTAGGTTTCTGTTTCTGGGTGAGTTGAGCACTTACAAGAAATAGAAGCTTAGTTATATTTATGTTTACTGATATAGGGCTTAATATGAGTGACTCGTTTTTGGGCCTAACAAGATTTTCTTAACAACTCTGCCCTTTTGATCATACTCTCATCTCCATGAGAGATGTGATCAAAATTTTAAGGCAGAAGTGCTACTCTTGGTCACTGCTCTGTTGTCCAGTCTGAGTCTGCATAGTATTCACGTCATGATGTCATGTTCGTATTCTTGTGAACAGTTTTTCCTCTCATTTTTCTTTTGGTGTTTCAGTCTCTGTGAGGTCATCTTTTGATTTGTCGGTAGCTATGAACACATTTGAAAGTCTCTAGAGGATAAAGTGCACTAGGGAGACTATAATTATAAGGAGAACAATGCCTTGTGTTTGGAGTGTACTTTGAAGCCAGGGTCCACATGACTCAAACCAGTTGAAGTCAAATATGTCAAAAAATGATCCCGACGAAGAGTTTACTTCCTTGAGCCAGGGGGCTTGCTTTACTATTTCACGTAATTGAGTCTTGACTTCCCCAGAAGTGTTTATCCATGTACAACAGGTAGTATTAGCCACTGCACAGACTCCCCCCTGCTCAGCAAGGAGATAGTTGAGAGTTATCCTCTTATCTAGGACAACTGGCTAGGGAGTCTAAATATTTTCTTGGGTTGCTGTTGCCTTAGCAGAAGACTCTACAATAATTCTTAATGTAATTGACAAATTTCTCATCATGTGTTCATTAGTGCTGACTAGCCATGGTAGGAGAATCTACTGAAAGAAGCAAGTCATGAATTATGAACACATCCTGGTGATTCCCATTTAGCTCTATAAAGATTAAGTGGTGCAGTCCAGTGGGCATTTCTGATTGATTGATTATGGATGGATAAATGAGTCATCAGTACTGCCAGAGCACATTGTCCCCTCAAAACCAGCCAGTACGGCATGTTAATACCCATGTGTATTCCTTGTCAGAGTTTTGAGCGGCACAGTAGGTTCCTCCACAGATAAAGACATACCTGGGTGGAGGACATATGGCCCTTTTAGGGTCTGATTATTAACAGAGTCACTTTCTGGAATACTTTGATTTGTGCTTTCAAGTCGTGATTCTATAAGGCTATTATCGCATATGGAAAGTTATCCAAGTGAAATTGTCTCTTTTCTGAATGTTTGACATAGTTCTGGTGCTAACTGTGCCATTAGGACAACAGGGGTCAAAAGATCGAAGCCAGGCACAGGCCAGTTAGGGTATAAGAGTTGAATCCCAGCAATCGCTAAAGTCTAGTGGTCCTGTTGGTAACTATAGTGGCATCAGGAACTCTGGAAAAATCAGTTATGAGAAAGGCCAGTGAGTCTCAGGAGCCATGAACAGAACGGGGTTTGCGACGGCAAGTCTAGCAGTTAGTAAGCTTGCTTCTTTGTGAAGGCCTGGGAGATGAAAATCATAGAATTGTTCTTCTAGGCTAGTGCAAAGGAGAAACACAGGATAAGGAGCAGTGATTTTTTTCGTTTTGCTTGATCTGTTGGGAAGAAGCAGTTTACCTCGTGACATCATCTGCTTTTATTTCTGGTCAAATTGTTTTTAAGGTCCCTGCCAGAAGAGCAGGGCCAAGTATCAGGTAGATCCCTTCTTGACTGGAAGTATGTACCCATGATTTGACGCCTTATAGCTTGGCTGCAGTGTCAGTGGTCGGGACTACTTGGTAGGTTCCCATCAACTGTGGCCCAAGGGCTGTTTTCCTCTGATATCGTTTCCAGAATACATAGTCACCAGGATTAGCTTCGGAGAAGGACTAGTTCCTCATCACTGTGGCAACTGCATTTTAAAAATTTGCCCCTTGGTTTAAAATTGATTTGGAGTTCACTTTGTGTAGATTGCTTGATGGAGGAGACAGTTATGGAATGGGAGGCCTTCCCTGAGCCTGTTGTACAGGATTAAAAGTTGCAAAGTTACGAAGACTTTGGTGAAATATGGAAACAAAAAAAATTTTGTTTTTCACTTTAGAAATTGGTCTTTTAGCCTGAGGATATTGTTAAAAATATGATGTATTAATTTAAAGGAGTAACACAATATTTGATAGCCCTATGATTTAATAAACAACTTGTACATTGGAGAAACATACGATTTTTATGGCAAGATTTTTTGCAGTTTCTGGGTGGGCCTCTTGGGCTCCCAGGAAACAGGAAAGTAGGGGAGGGTCAATTTCAGGAAGGTAGCTATGAGGAGACATCTTAGGTTTACATACTTTTCAAAGAGGCAATTTACAGTTACAAGTCATCTAAAGCGAATTCTGAAAGAACAGAGGAGGGAAGCCTCTTCCTTCATTTTCAACAAGGAGAATTGAGACTTCTTATTTCAATTTGTATTTTTCTTTAGAGTATGTGTGTGTGTTGGAAGAGGATTGCAGGTTTTAACAGTTGTTTGACTAAGATTGCTATATTCACATTGTTGTTAGGTGCCGTCAAGTCGGTTCCAACCCATAGCGACCTCATGCACTGCAGAATGAGACACTGCCCAGTCCTGCGCCATCCTTAGAATCGCTGTTATAGTCCACATATAATATAGAAGGCTCTAAGGCATTTAACATATGGAGAAAAATTAAAGAGGGGCCAGATTATAGAGGCAACTGCTTGGGAGGCCTCAATAATTGCTGTTTTTTATTGGCTCTGCCAGGATTTTATGTAAGAACCACTGTGATCTGTGAGTAATAGTTTTACAGTCTGCCTTTTAGAAACCACTGTTGTATCCCTGAATAGCTGCATTTGAGCTATACCCATTGTTAACATATTACCTTTACTCAAGTGAGCACAACTTGCACCCCGCCCCCCCCCAAAAAAACCAACTTGTTGCTGTTGAGACAGTTCCGACTCATAGCGACCCTACAGAACAGAGTAGAACTGCCCCATAGGATTTCCAAGGCTGTCATCTTTATGGAAGCAGACTGCCACATCTTTCTCCCATGGAATAGCTGGTGACTTCGAACACCCTGACCTTTCAGTTAGCAGCTAAGCACTTAGCCCCAGTGCCACGAGAGCTCCTTTTATATGTATGTGTGTGTATATACAAACATATATGTATATATATATATATACACAAAAGATAAAAAATTTTAAAAAACCATTGCCATCGAGTTGATTCCGATTCATGGCAACCCTACAGGACAGAGTAGAACTGCCTCATAGGGTTTCCAAGGAGTGGCTGGTGTATTGGAACTGCCGACCTTTTGGTTAGCAGCCGAGCTCCTAACCACTGCGCCACACCAGGGCACCAACAGTATCTTCAAATTACGCCTTTGTTTTCCTACTGCTTCTTTGGCACACAGTTTGGGGATTCTGTTCCTCTTTCTGAGATGGGAATAACGTTGTTCTTTTGCTGTGCCCTAGTTTTATCATCATTGAAAGAGGAGTGTTATTGGTGGTGAGCATCCTCCCTGATGTTGTAAAGTGTACTAGGTGGACGACTAAGTCTTTGATCTGCAAATTGCCTGAATTCCTTAGGAGAAATGAGTAACATTAACAAGAACCTGTGATTTTTTTCGGAATGGGGATGGAGTGGAGTGGAGGAGTGTCTGTATTTCCACTCCTTAAATCCTTGCCTTTGATCTTCTCAGGCCAGGGCATTTAAAGGATTGTTGCCCCTTTGAGCTCTTCTTTAGTGCTGGGAAGAAGGCAGCCTGTGTGGTGTCCTGGGTGAGAGTTACTCACTTGCTGTGCTCCTCAGTGGGAGATGGAGGGTACTGGAGCTGTTGCCTGGGATCTGAGGTTATTTTCTAGGTCCTTTTTTTTTCTTCAGAATGTCTCTCTCAGGAAGGAGGAATCCGGGACTACTTGCTTCTAGTTTTCTTTTGTCTGATTTTAGGACCTTATATATTGTGGTCCCCGGAACAAGGACACAATGATTAGATGTGGTCCCTATAGTACCCAGTTGCCGTTGAGTTGATTCTGACTCCTGTCGATCCCAGATATACTGGAGTAAAACCGTGCCATATAGGCTTTCAGTGGCTGATTTTTTGAAAGTAGATCACCACGCCTTTCTTCCAAGGTGCCTCTGGGTAAACTCAAACCTCTAACTTTTAGTTAACCTTGTTTTTTGTTACCAACACAACATTGTCCTGGTCAACGAGATTAAAATACAATGGTGTTTCTCTCTCCTCCCCAGAATCTGCTCTGTGGGTGAGCCCTGTAGACTTCCCCTTTGCATTAGTTAGGATGTCTGTCCTTGTCTCTCAACCTCCAACCTGGTCTTCTTAAATCCGTTTTCTTCATATTCCTAATGTCCCTAAACACCACTTTCATTGTGTTTTCCAAGTATGTATTCAAGTTTATTTTCAAGTACAACACTTATCACTGATCTGCTGAAAAAACCTTTATGGGCTCTCTATTGAATGGTGAACTTAGTGTGAATTCTTTAGACCTCCATGTAAGACCTGCTGGTCTCCTACCCGTCTTTCCAGAGTATATCCCCTATATGAGCCCTGTGCTCTAGCCCAGTTCTTAAACTTTAACAAGCTCCAGAATCCCTCAGAAGGTTTGTGAGAACCCAGGCTGCTCGATCCCACTCGGAGAGTAGGATGGGCCTGAGAAGATGTTTTTAATATGTTCCCAGGTGACGCTTTGAGGATCGCTGCTGTAACCAACCCCAACTGTTGCAGACTTCAGAATCCTGTCCTGAATTTTTTTTTTTAATCTTCTTTCACTTTGAATACTACTGTTGGCTCATTCTACCCATCAAAACCCTACTCATCCATCAGAGCTTTTCCCAATGCCACCTTTTTAGAAAGTGATTGCCAGTCCCCTGCCAGTGGCTCTGAACACACCCTCCTCTGACTGGCTGTGGTCTTCTTACCTCTTTCATTGGAGCTTACATGTGCTCTAGTTCTTTATATTCTATCTCCTTTACCCCTTGTGGATGGTAAGCTCCTCAAGAAGAACAAAATACAACTCCTTCAGTGCTTGGGAGAAAAACAGTTTTAAAATAAGAAGCTCTACTTCTGGTTGACTCCATTCTGCATCTCAAGATTCTGGCAGGTGCTTTGAGACCCTCCAAGGGCAGGGATTATATCTTATTCGTATTTGAACCCTCTGCAACACCTAATTCCTTGCCCATGGTAGGACCATAATAAATAAATATTTGCTGAATGAATAACAAGCTTAAATGTGCAGGATGTTGCAGGTCTGAAAAATAAGGAGAAAGCTCTGCCAAGCCATCTTGCCTCTATTCCTGTAATCCTCTTATAAGCCGTGGGCCTCTAGGAGAACATTTATTATTTTTAATGAACTGGTGTGTGGCATAATTTAAACCTATTTATTATCCTTCAACACTTAGCCTTGAATAGTATCCATCAGCCAGGAAGATCTGAGGAGAGGTGGGGCATTCCTTCATCCCAGGTTATTACTTTTCCAGAGAAGAGCACTTTGAAGAGGGCAGTGGGGACTGATCTTTTATTTCAGCTCAGTGTAATTATGATAATCTTGTTCTTTAACCAAGGAGCCCTGGTGACACAGTAGTTAAGTGCTCAGCTGCTAACCACAAGGTTGGCGATTTGAACCCACCAGCCACTCCGTGGGAGAAAGCTGTGGCAGTCTGCTTTCGTAAAGATTATAGCCTTGGAAACCCTATGGGGCAGTTCTACGCTGTTCTATAGGGTTGCTATGAGTCAGAATCGACTCAACAGCAACGGGTTTGGGTTTTTTTTTTGTAGTTGTTGCTGTTCTTTAAAACACACACACGTGGATGCACACACATATCTCACACACATACACCACACACACACACACTTCAGAAGTCTCTGATGTTAACAGTGACCCATTGAGAAGCAAGGACGAGCAAGGGAGAGAGAAAGTATACATTTTTTAAGGGTTTATTTTCAATACTTGATATAAAAAATTTATGAAAGTAATACATGCTCATGGTAAAGAATGCAAACAATACAAAAGTAGATAGAGCCAAAAGTTAAATTTACCCCCAGGGAAGTGTATTTTTATAATTTAAAGTGATTTATAGAGATACTTTGCCATGGTAATGCCCCAAAGTAAAGTAAATGACATTCACAGTATAGACAACAATCAGCTGTGGTTTTGTTTCCAGGATAATCAGTGTATGATTTTTCTGGTGTCCTCAAAATTATTAACACTGCAATACAAATGGCAGAGCCTTTGAGATTCACAGGTAGGTTTCAGCTTCACATTTGAGTGTTTCTAGGAACACCTCGGCTTCAGCCAGTGCTCTCTTTCTTATACAGTGGGCCTTAATCAGGCTACAGGGCAGAGAAAGCTAAGGAATGAGATCCAGTTTTGTGATTCCTTTCACTCAGTCACTCAGCAGATATTTAGTGATTACTCCCTTCACACTGCCTGACTCAGACACTGAGCCGGGCATCAGGGATATAGCGGTGAGCAAAACACACCCAGTGCCTGCCTTTAGGCAGGTTCAGGTCAGGATGGCAGAGTCAGTGCAGGCCCTGGATATGGACAGCCTGAATTCAGAGCAGACATTAAGCTGTGTGCCCTCAGACAAGTGACTTGAGTCTCTGGGCCTCAATTTTCTCATCTGTAAAGTGGGCATGATAAAAATACCTACCTCAAAGTTTGTTGTAAGGATTAGAATACAACCTAAGAGTTGGTAAGTGCTCTATAAATATTAGTTATTATTTACAGTTGGGGTGGGCACAGACATTAAGAATAATATGAAATTAAAAACTGAGATAAGAGGGGTGCTATGAGAAAATATAACAAGGGGTTCTAACTTAGACTGGGAGGTCAAGGAAGCATAGTGGCCAGCTGGTGGTGGGAGGGTGGCCCAGGTGGCAGGAGTGGAGGAAGCAAGGAGGAGAGGTGAGAGTGAGGCTGGAATCCCAAGCAGGGGTGTCATGGATTGAATTTTGTCCTCCCAAAATATGTGTCAACTTGGTTAGGCTGTGATTCCCAGAATTGTGTGGTTGTCCTCCATTTTGTGGTTGTAATTTTATGTTAAGGAGGATTAGGGTGGGATTGTAACACCCTTACTAAGGTCAAATCCCTGATCCAGTGTAAAAGGAGTTTCCCTGGGCTGTGGCATGCACCACCTTTGATCTTACAAGAGATGAAAGGGAAGCCAGCAGAGAGTGGGGACCTCATACTACCAAGAAAGCAGCACCGAGAGCAGAACCCATCCTTTGGACCTCAGGTTCCTGCGCTGAGATGCTCCCAGACCAAGGGAAGATTGAGGACGAGGACCTTCCTCTAGAGTCAACAGAGAAAGCCTTCCCCTGGAGCCAGTGCCCTGAATTTGGACTTATATTTAGCTTACTATACTGTGAGAGAATAAATTTCTCTTTGTTAAAGCCATCCACTTATGGTATTTCTGTTACAGCAGCACTAGATGACTAAGACAAGGGGCCAGACCATGTGGGGCCTGAGGGCATCTAATTCCCTTCATTCATTTGAGAGGTCAGGAAATTAAGGCCCAGAAATAATATTGCTTTATTCAGGTCATAGTGTTGGTTACAGAGCTAAGGTAGACACAGGTCTCCTTGTTCTTGATGCACTGGCTAGAAAACCCGTTACCCTGGAACTTCAGTCACTTTTTTTTTTTTTTTTATAATAACTTTTATTAAGCTTCAAGTGAACGTTTACAAATCCAATCAGTCTGTCACATATAAGTTTACATACATCTCACTCCCTACTCCCACTTACTCTCCCCGTCTTGAGTCAGCCCTTTCAGTCTCTCCTTTCTTGACAATTTTGCCGGCTTCCCACTCTCTATCCTCCCATCCCCCCTCCAGACAAGAGTTGCCAACACAATCTCAAGTGTCCACCTGATATAATTAGCTCACTCTTCATCAGCATCTCTCTCCCACCCGCTGACCAGTCCCTTTCATTTCTGATGAGTTGTCTTCGGGGATGGTTCCTGTCCTGTGTCAACTGAAGGTCTGGGGAGCATGGCCGCCGGGATTCCTCCAGTCTCAGTCAGACCATTAAGTTTGGTCTTCTTATGAGAATTTGGGGTCTGCATCCCACTGATCTCCTGCTCCCTCAGGGGTCCTCTGCTGAGCTCCCTGTCAGGGCAGTCATCAATTGTGGCCGGGCACCAACTAGTTCTTCTGGTCTCAGGATGATGTAGGTCTCTGGTTCATGCGGCCCTTTCTGTCTCTTGGGCTCTTAGTTGTCATGTGGGCTTGGTGTTCTTCATTTTTCTTTGCTCCAGGTGGGTTGAGACCAATTGCTGCATCTTAGATGGCTGCTTGTTAGCATTTAAGACCCCAGACGCCACATTTCAAAGTGGGATGCAGAATGATTTCATAATAGAATTATTTTGCCAATTGACTTAGAAGTCCCCGCAAACCATGCTCCCCAGACCCCCGTGCTTGCTCCGCTGACCTTTGAAGCATTCATTTTATCCCGGAAACTTCTTTGCTTTTGGTCCAGTCCAATTGAGCTGACCTTCCATGTATTGAGTGTTGTCTTTCCCTTCACCTAAAGCAGTTCTTATCTACTGATTAATCAATAAAAAAACCCTCTCCCACCCTCCCTCCCTCCCCCCCTCGTAACCACAAAAGTATGTGTTCTTCTCAGGTTTACTGTTTCTCAAGATCTTATAATAGTGGTCTTATACAATATTTGTCCTTTTGCCTCTGACTAATTTCGCTCAGCATAATGCCTTCCAGGTTCCTCCATGTTATGAAATGTTTCAGAGACTCGTCACTGTTCTTTATCGATGCGTAGTATTCCATTGTGACTTCAGTCACTTTTAATCCCTATCAGATGCAAATCTAAATGTCCTTAGACTTGTTTGTGCCTGGTAGGATGGCAGGTCCTCGTTACAAAAGAGGGCAAAGTGGTAGTGAATATAACACATCTCCCCTCCCCCATACATGCAAATATATACTTCCCTCTCCCCCTCCTTCTTTTTCTTTCTTTCTCCTTCCTCCCTCCCTTCCTCCTTGGAATGACCTGGCTCAGAGGTATGTGTTGGTAGTGGGTATCTGAATAGGGGAGAATTCAGGATGCTCCTTTGTTTCAAGATTTACAGTATCTGACTTATTCGTCTCTTTATGGATCCATTCCTCCATTCCTTCACTTGTTCATTCGTTTATGCATGCAGTTCACGAGTATTTATCAAGGGCTAACTATGAGTAAAGTATTTGTGCTGGGTGTTTACCATGGTCAACCAATGAAGTCCAGTCCCTGCCATCATGCAGTTTACAATCTATCAGCAATGACCCAACAGGAACTTAGCACGTGTCTACACTTGATATGTGCAGTCAGTGTGGTATGGGATTCAAAAAGTATGTGAGATAGTGTAACCCCCACAAGGAATTTACAGTCTTATTGATCCCACAAAGCTAGTTCCTTACTGGCTTCTTTATTTTTAATTTCCAAGATAGGGGCAGTGATATTCCCCAATCTCATTTCTCTCTTAAATCTCGTTTTCACAGTTGCTCAGTGAAGGCTAAGGGGTCTATTTCAGCAGCACACAGCATTCAACAAGGAACAGAATTTTATCAACCATTTTTTATATCCCTTCTGGTCTCTTGAGTCTGGTTGAACTTGACTAGAGCCTTGATAATCTCCCAGACAAAATATTGAAATCTTCTGCAGCTCTAGGGACTTTGAGGAAGGAATATTGTGGCTGAAATCCTAAATATTTTGGGCTAGCATTCATGCGAGTGTTACACAGCAGATGCTGTTTAGCATAAGCTCTATCCCATGAGAATGTGTCAATATCTTTGTCTATGGAAATGTACATGTATACTCATAAATTTCTCCAGCTTCCCAATTGTGTATCCGTTTTCCCTTTGGGGATAACCCCTACTTCCCTTCTCCAGCCCTTGGCTACCTTAATATGTGTATTTCTCTTAATTTTCAGAAAAGAATAAAAAAAGTCACAGTAAAATGATAGCAGTTTGAATTGTTATTTTTATTTCTTCCAGGGGAACTTGCCATTTCATAGAAATCAAAGCCTTGATCTAAAGGAGTGAATCTTTAATTGTTGAATTTCATATGTGAACAGGACTCACCTTGGGTAATAGGATTTTCCAAGTATTCTTGAAATCACAATGTATAGATTGTTGTGTGCTGTTGAGTCTACTTACGGCACTGGTGAGGCTGTAGTGCTGGCATTTTCCAAATAAGGTGAAGGCCATTATGCTACTCCTGTTCATACCTCTTTATTCTTGTTTTGTGGAAAAGACAAGAGGGTTTAAAAAAAAAAAAGTTTATTGTGTCCACATCATATGCCCAGCGTCAACCTGTAACAGCCCTGAGAAGGAGGCAGTATCTTCATGTTACGAATGAGATGACTGAAAGATTACAGCAGGTGAGGGACTTGTTCAAGGTCACACGGCTTAGAATTGGAGTTGGGTTGTGATTAAAAATAATGGAAGACAACAGATGTTAGTGAGGATATAGAGATATTGGAACCTTCGTTCATTGCTGCTGGGATTGTAAAATGATATGGCCGTTGTGGAAAACAGTTTGGCAGTTCCTCAGAAAGTTAAACATAAAATTACCATATGGCTCAGCATTTCCACTCCTAGATATATACCCAAAAGAATTAAAAACAAAGACTCAAACAGATACTTGTACACTCATGTTCATTGTAGCACTATTCACAGTAGTCAAAATAGCCTAGATGTCCATCCACAGATGAATGGATAAACAAAATGTGGTATAGGCAGTCCTAGAGTTGTAAACATCTGACTCATGGACAGCTCGTACTTAAAAACCGACTGCCATAAAGCCTATTATGTTAAAATTTTGAGTTAAATACCTACAATGATTTCTAATAACGAGTACACGTGCTACTTTGTGACGCTCATGAAAACATTGTGTGGTTTGGAAGCATTCCTTAAGTGTTTCATATGCATAGAAAGATAAGATATATACTATATACTACGACAAACATTTGACTAACATACGCTAAATAAGAACCATATGTACCTCTTCTGACTTACCTACAAATTCGACGTAACGACAGACGTAGGAATGGATCTCGTTCATAACCCGCTGGGACTGCCTGTACAGACATACCGTAGACTACTACTCAGCCAGAACGAGAAATGTCGCCCTGATCCATGCTGCAACATGGAAGAACCTTGAAAACATCATGCTGAATGAAATACAAATATTGTATGATACCACAATATGAAATATCTAGAATAGACCTGTGTATGGAACCCAAAGTTTCTTGGTGATTACCAGAGATAGGAGGGAGGGGAAAGAGGGAATCATTGTGCTTCTGTTAAGAGTGATGGAGAAATTTAGAGACAGCGGTGGTGGTTGAACAAGATGACCGTGATTAATATCACTGAATTGTACGTGTGAGAAATGTTGAAATGGCAAATGCTTTGTTACATATATGTTTACTACAATGGAGTTGGGCTTAAAGCCTGGGTTCCTGAGTGTGATCACTTTGCCTGTGTAAAACAGTCTCCATATCGCCACTGCCTTACCTCCTGATTTTTAAGTGCATACAACTTAAAAATACAAATAGCCCAGGTCAATTCCATTTTGAAATAACATAGCAGTTTTAATGCAGATGATTTTATGTTCTAAATAAAACAATCCTGGTAATAGAGCAAGTACAGCTGTCTTAAGGCTTACTTATTAGTGGAGAGGATGCAGAGATCTTTTTAATGCCAGTAAGGGGTCATTACTGGGTTCTGGATTCTTGGAATTTTAACGTTTGTCCTGTTTGCCCTCTAACCTTCAGGCTTGCCCATGGTCTCTTCCATGGCCACCGGAATTCTAAATTCAGAAAAGGTTATTAGCCACCTGGATAATTGTACCTTTATAACTTTTAAGACAACCACCTAGAGGCAAAGGATAACTACAATAAATGACCTGTAATTCTAGGCCTTAGATCTTTGCTTTAACATAAAACCAGCTTTCCACTTCCTCAGACTCACAACCTGAAGAAATCAAAGCTAAACATTACCAGAAGTCATTATCCACTATTTAAAGCATGTTCTAAAATGGAAACAAGGCTCCTTTTTAGGGGCGGGTGGGTTAAGGGGATCCATTTCTAATTTTACCATGCTTCTGTAGGAGTTTTTTTAATAGGGATAATTTTTTACCCCCAGCTATTCTGCTCCACAGGGGTATGATTGTATCTGAGGAGGCAGCTCAACTTCATGCTTCAGGGAGAAAATTTTATTTCCTTTTGGGGTTTTAAAGTTGCTCTTGTTTAGGTTGTTGCTGTTTTATAAGTTGGCCTGAATATTTAAAGGCAGGAGTCCTGTTGGTCTATGTTATGTTGGCCTTGGGGCATTAGAATTACAGAGCAGCTTTATTTAGGATCTCTAGGCAGGCCACATGCACTCAATTATCCCATTTTGAACGAGTTGGCCCTTTGTGCCAGATCTCCTTCAACCCATTCTGCGCAGGTCTCTGACTGTTATTACCCACATTCAGTAAGACCTGGGCAATATTATTGGTAAGGAAAATTCTAGTTCATGTCATCAGTCCCTCTCAAGGCTACCTACTGCTCTTGCTGCAGAATGCTCCTTCTTGAGGACCCTGTGCCTTAACTAAATTTACTCCACAAATGACGGTTTGGAGTTCAGTCCTACCAATGTACGTTCATTTACATTGGAGTACATAGCCTACTAAGGTTTAGTGGGAAGAGCACGGGCTTTCAAGTCAGACAGATCTAGGTCCAAATCCCAGTCTAGCTGTTTGAGCTTGGAAAGTTACTTTTCTGAACCTCGGTTCATTTGCAATCATTTGCAAATGATTGAATCTACAAGGAGGCTGGCTTCGGTGCCTGTAAGAAAAATGGGAATAATGATAGTTGGCTTGTGTGTTGCTGTGAAGATGGTGTCTGACATAGCAGATGTTGAGTGTATACATGTTATTTTTCCCTTCTCTTACTGTTCCCATAATTTTTCACTCAAAAAACATTTCTTGATCTTCTTATGGAGCTGTAAGATGTGTATATTTGAGCCTTAACTGGGAAAATACCTTAACACCAACAATTTCAAGTTGTAGCAACACACCATGTGTCAGATGTTTATGTCATGTGTGGACTGCATTACTAATACCCCCAGTTATCACATAGCAAATATTGTTTTCTTGTAAAGACTTTCATAAGGAGCCCTAGTGGTGCAATGGTTAAGCGCTCACCTGCTAACCAAAAGGTTGGAGGTTTGAACCCACCCAGTGGCTCTGTGGGAGAAAGACCTGGCCATCTGCTCCCATAAAGATTACAGCCTAGAAAACTCTATGGGGCAGTTCTACTCTGTCCCATGGGGTCATTGTGAGTTGGAATCAACTTGACAGCAAATAACAACAACAACAAAAAGATTTTCTTACCCATATTTTGTGTTGCCACCAGCCATCTATCAGGATGTTATACTGTGGTGGCTTGTGTGTTGCTGTGATGCTGGAAGCTGTGCCACCAACATTTCAAATACCAGCAGGGTCACCTATGGTGGTTTCAGAGGAGCTTCCAGACTAAGACAGACTAGTAAGAAAGGCCTGACAATCTGCCTTTGAAAATTAGCCAATGAAAAACTTATGGTTCACAAAAGAATATTGTCCCATAGAGTACTGGACGAGTCTCTGGGTGGTCTAAATAGTTAACATGCTTGGATGCTAAACAAAAGGTTGGAGGTTCGAGCCTACCCAGAAGCACTTTGGAAGAAAGGGCTGAGATCAGTTACCCAAAAACCAGCCACTGAAAACCCTATGGAGCACAGTTCTGCTCTGACACACATGGGGTTGTCATGAGTCGGAAGTGACTTGGTAGCAACTGGTTGGTAGTGCTCCCTGGTGGCTACAACAATGGATTCACACATGCTAACGATCATGAAGATGGTGCAGGACTGGGCAACATTTCGTTCTGTTAAACGCAAGGTTGTCATGAGTCAGAGCCTATTCTGTGGCAGCTAACAACATTTTGTGTTGAGCCAGGAAGTGGACTTTTTATATCATGTGTTCAATTTACATGATGCACTTCCTCCTGTCTGCTTCCTCGAGGGACAGAGAGCATGTGAGCACTTCCCCAGGACCCTGGTCTCCCTCTCTCTACCCTGACTTTTGGCATCCGTTGTCTTGCCATCTTCACTTGTGACATTTATTGCTGTGAATCTGAAAACGTTCTCAATGTCTTGTGTCACATTCATACTGAGTGGCTAGAGCCAAAGTGAGGCAGAAGGGCTGGGTGCTGCCACATGAACTTAGGTGGTGAAAGAGCTTCAGGATAAAGGGTTCATGGGAACTGCTGTTAAGCAGAGCTTCTTAAACACAGTTGCAACTGGGTCCGGTTTCCCTGGGTGGTGTACAGCCCCAAACTGTTTGTGTCAGTGCGCAAACAATTTATAGTGAATCAGCAGTCAGCTTATGTCTTTACACAGAGGTATTTCAGTTTATTTCTTATATACACAAGGCTCAGGCAACAGTGAAACAGGGAAATAATGAGGGGACAGGTAGGGGGTCTTCTAAGGGGTCTGGAAAATACATCAGGCCTAGGTGGGAACTCGTGAGGGAGGAACACACAAAAATAACACCGTCGTTCATGGATGATGATAATTCACATATGAACTAGTCTTAGTCACCTAGCACTGCTATAACAGAAATACCACAAGTGGATGGCTTTAACAAGGAGAAATTGATTCCCTCACAGTAAAGTAGGCTAAAAGTCCAAACTCAGGGGGTCAGCTCCAGGGGAAGACTTTCTCTTTCAGCCTGGAGGAGGGTCCTTGTCATCAGTCTTCCCTTGGTCTTGGGAGCATCTCAGCGCAGGAACGTCAGGTCCAGAGGACGTGCTCTGCTCCTGGCACTGCTTCTTGGTGGTATGAGGTCCCCAACTTTCTGCTAGCTTCCCTTTTCTTTTATCTCTTGAGAGATAAAAGGTGGTGCAGGCCACACCCCAGGGAAGATCCCTTTGCATTGGAGTAGGAAGGTAACCTGAGCAAGAGTGTTACATCCCATCCTAATCCTTTTAACCACAGACAGATGATGATTTATAACACATAGGAAAATCACAAAATGGAGGACAACCACACGTGGCCTAACCAAGTTAATACACACATTTTTTGGGGGACATAATTCAATCCATGACCGAACTATTCCAGCTAGAGCACTAAGTATAAATGCCATTTGGTGCATCACCCTAGAAATTATACTCATTTGGAATTGTTGTGAAATGTACCTCTTAAATTCCTCTTATGGCTCTGTCTCAACCCCAAAGCAAATAATCTCTTTTAAAACCTCAAGTTTTTAGCTTTTTCTCCTATGGGGCTTTTATTTGTGTGATATTTCTTAATTGTTTATTTTATAGCCCTGATTGGGGCTGTAAAAGGAAGTCGATGTGTTTATTTAGCGTCCTCTGTAAATTCAGGCCACTGGAGTGCCTTCTAGCACACACTCGCCCTGATACACTGGAGTTGGTGCACATCAGGGTACCGGGTTCTATTAAAAGGACGATTACTGTACTTTATTGTTTTTGCGAATGCAGTTTATTCTAAGCACAGTACAAGAGGATTGTTTCTATAATTCACAGCGGTATTATCATTAAAGTATTTGGGAAAGTATACTAATTCCTGTTTTATAGGATAAAGCAGCTAAGAAAAAAAAAAAAGACATAGAAATAATACTGCCTTATTGAATCTTCTCTTAAGAATCTAGGGGAAATAGTGCTTGAAGTGCACAATAATAATCACAATAATGTGTGCTACCAGCAACACCAATTACCAGAAGAAAGATGTGGTTGCAAACGGCATTTCTACAATAATTACATAACAGGCATATTCCACTGGAAAAGCAAAACGACTGTGGTACATTGCTCATGGTGGTGTCATTAGATGCCCAACAAGTTGACCCTGACTCATGACCACCTTTTGGATAACAGAACGAAACGTTGTCTGGTACTGTGCCATCTGTATGATCGTTGGTATGTTCGAGTCCATTGTTTTGGCTGTTGTGTCAGTCCATCTCATTGAGGCTTCTCCTCGTTTTCACTGACCCTTTACCGACCATGATATCCTTTTCTAGCGAGTGATCTTTCCTGATATGTCCAGAGTTAGCAAAGTCTTTCTTCCTAGTCTGTCTTAGTTTGGAAGCTCCACTAAAACCTGCTCAGCACCATAGCAACGTGAAAGCCTCCACTGGCAGATAGGTGGTGATTGCACAATGCCTTCACATCTTTTGGTCTATCTGCTGTAAAGTAGAAAGGAAAGTGATATAAAATGTAACGTAAAAAGAACTTCTTGCAGATGGGAGTAGCAGAGGAGAGAGTAGCCCTTGCTTTTACTTTCTGGCTTCCAAAAGGTTTAGAACTGAGCACCAAGTTTGGCTGTGCAGCCCGAGCATGGTCCGAGCACTACCTTGGAGAGACACACATTGGTTTCCTTGTTTTCAGCAGATTTCTTTTCTGAACAGATACTTTGCTGCGAGCTGATCAGCTGGCGTCTCCAATCGGAGCTCCCTCTTCTATCGTCACCTCTGTGCCAGGGAAATTTTCTTGGCAGTTTAAACCAATGAGATAGATTGGCAGTGGGACTCTACTTGGCTAGGGGTAAAATAACCAACGATTGCACATAATTGCAGAAAACAATTTTGAATTTTATTAATGAGGTGCTCTAAACAACATCTTTTAGCCCATTGTCCCACTTAACAGCCAATTCACTGGAGTTCAGTGTGCTGTAATTTATATTTATCTTCCCCCTTTGATAGCACCAGGCCCTGTGTTCTGTAATTGACACAGTTGGTCATTTTCAGGGGTGCTTGTCTCTCTAAGGAAATAAAGTAAACAGACCTGCTGGAGAGCGGCATTGGTTTAGTCTCATCCAGAGGGCCAATTGGTTGCTTCCGCTGAGAGCTAATTTCTCTCCCGAGAAGAGTTGATACCAGCTCGGCTAAAGCCCCCGGTTAGAGATACTGAGGTAGAGGCCTTGGGAGGTAAGGAAATGTCTGTCTTTAGAAAATGAGACTTTTCATTTGCTTCTCTTAATTTAGTTGCGACATCTCTGGGTCGAGCAGATTTTTAGGGTACACAGCAAGGTTTCTGGGGTAGTGGTAAGGTTAAAGCCAGAGGGTGTGCTGGAGTGGCTGTAGACTAACATATCACATCTCAAAATGTGACATGTCTGGATTGCCACCGTAGATCACCATGAGCTGGTGTCCTGGATTGAATTGTGTCCCCCCAAAATATCTGTCAACTTGGTGAGGCCATGATTTCCAGTATTGTGTAATTGTCCACCATTTTGTCATCTGACGTGGTTTTCCTATGTGTTGTAAACCCTGCTTCTGTGATATTAATGAGGCAGGATTAGCGGCAGTTATGTTAATGAGACAGGACTCAATCTACAAGATTAGGTTGTGTTTTAAGTCAATCTCTTTCGAGATATAAAAGAGAGAAGCAAGCAGAGAGGCATGGGGACCTCATACCACCAAGAAACAAGAGTCTGGAGAATAGCCTGTCCTTTGGATCTGGAGTCCCTATGCTGAGAAGCTCCTCAACCGGGGAAGATTGATGACAAGAACCTTCCGCCAGAGCTGACAGAGAGAGAAAGCCTTCTCTTAGAGTTGGCACCCTGAATTTAGACTTTTAGCCTCCTAAACTATGAGACAATAAATTTCTCTTTGTTAAAAGCAATCCATTTGTGGTATCCCTGTTACAGCAGCACTTGATGACTAAGAGAGCTGGCTAGCCCAATTGCTGCCTCCATTAACATGTTGACTATGGCTGCTTTCATTTGTTTATTTAACATAATTGTGGCTGTCTGCTCTATAGGGGCACTCAAGAAGGTGAAGAAACCATTTGCTGCCTTTGGGTATTTATTAAATACTTGTATTGTTACTTGTTTCCGTACCAGATTATAAATGCCTTGAGGTCAAGGAACTTGTCCTCTGTATCTTTGTATACTATATAGAACCTAAAAACAAGCAAACAAACAAACAAAAAACATGTTGCCATCAAGTTTGTTCCATCTCATGGCAACCCCATGTGTTGCAGAGTAGAAATGAGCTCCATAGGGTTTTCTTGGCTGTAATCTTTATGGAAACAGGCTGCCAGGCCTTTCTTCTACAGCAGAAATGCGAGGCTGGAGATCGGTTATGGGTGTCTTAAATGCTAGGCTTAGGAGTGGGATTCGATTCACTGGCAATGAGGATTTATTCAGAGTTTTTGAATGTCAGTAATATGATCATATAGTGATGTTGAGCCGGTGGCTTTGTGGAGGATGGCCTGGAGAGAGGCTCTTGTCATGATCTAAGCTAACATCTTGACCTGGGATGGAAAGAGAGTACAGATATGATTGCTCCATCTGGCCCTTGAACCGTTTTCAGTATATTATAGGAGCCGCAGAAAGTAGTGTAATCCTTAGGCAAGGCCGTAGGAAAGGATTCATGGCAATATCTTGAATGAAGATCCAGTTTTCTCTGGGGAATTGTATTTTCTTCCTCCACAGACTTCAGCATGATCTCATTTCAGTTCTCGAGGGCCCAGTCTATATTATTACTGGTCAGGTCAGAATTGAAGGTGGAGGTTGAAAGCATTTCCAAAGGTGAGTATCACAAATGGTGAGAAATTGGACTCCCAGAGCCAGGGAACCCCAGAGTTGGGAAGCCCCTGAGGCTGCACCACGGCCTCCTCCCTGGGGACAGTACACTTTGGGTGGATGGTCCCTTCTGAGTGAGGATCTCAACAGGTTACAAGAGCAGGGATCCAGGGCATTCCTAAACCCCTTCTCAGATGCTGTTACCGAAGAGGTGTTTGGAGCATCCAGGTCTACTGCAACTTTTTTCTTCCCGGGAGAAACCTCTCAGACACAGCAGATTCTCTCTTAAGACACAGTCGCCTCCCCACAGCCCCACCCTCTGTGCTTCACCACCAGTGATGTTCTGTTCTGCTTGGGATACCACAGCCTTATTGGTTTTCTGAGACCAAAAATACATCCTGAGGAAGTATGGCAGTTTTTAAGCTCACACAGGGCTTTGTGTTTTCTTGTTGTGAGGTTTCCCAGTGATGAGCCTGAAAGAGAAAGACTAGCCAGCTGTCGCTAAATGCTGGGCTGGGCATGGGCTGGGAGCAGTCACCACAGGATCCCCAGATATCTCTCTGAGCCCCTGGGTGGCCCCAGGCTTTCCAGGTTAGTAATGGCAATAGAAAGACTCTCCCAGCTGGAGACCAAAAGGTCGGTCCTCTGAAGAGTTGGGGTCAGCTGTCTTCACAGCAACTAACTGCTCCTGACAGAACCAGAAATGATCTGGTTTTGGAAGCCAGCTTTGGAAACCCAGGTCAGCGGGGTATAATTAGAGAGAGAGAGACCTACATTTGTGCCTGGGTTAGGGACAGCTTGGGTGTTTTCATGGCTGTATGATCACACTTTAGGCTTGAGGCTAGGACCTTGGTGCACCTGTGTGGAGGCCTGCTCAGGGGCTTGCCTTCTGGAAAGAGGCTTCAAACATGAGGGTGAGGTTTTCTTTCTTGGGCCAGATTGTGGCTGCATGGCTGCTCATTATATTACTCTTTATACTCTTTCAAATTTCTGGAAGTGTTTGTGATACTTTTTTATAAAGAAAAAAATTAAACCCTGTCTTCTTTCTCTTCTCCTCAGCTTCCCTTACTTTACCCACAATGAAAGAACTTTCTGTAAGAGCAGTCTAGTTCTCTCTTGGGAGCATTCTTTTCCTTCTCAGTTTCCTAGAAAATGCAGTCTGACTTGTTGTTGGCATCAAACCACATTAAACACTTTTCTCTTTCATTCAGCATGAGCCCAGGTAGGGTGGGATAAGCAGATTGTTCCTCATGGGAAGACCTGGGAGAGAGCCGTGAGGCCGGGGTTCAGAGGAGGTGACGCTCCCTGCAGTACAGCAGTGTGGAGCCTAGAGGAGGGGGCACACCTTGGTTCACCTGTGTGCACACTGCTCCTCCCTGCCGCCTTCCCTCACCGCCTCTGGGACAAGACAGCCTGTCTGGAATGCTCCTGGTGAAAGTGGGAGATGGGGAGGGGTCTCCATTTCAATGCTGGATAATTTATTATGTCTTTGTTTTTTGCTTTTTTTACTTTTAATGTTTTTAAGAAGGTCATACATGCACATGGTTAAAAAAATATCCAAACAGTATAAAACAGTAAATAATGAAAAGGGTCTCTCCTACAGCTGATCCCCAACATCCCTTTTCTTCTTCCCAGAGGCAAACACCCGGAATCGGTTTCTCGATTAGTCCTCCAAAGATGTTCTTCACACTCAGTCATACATGTGTGAATACGTCCTCACTCTACCCTTTTAGGAGTCCTGGTGGCACAGTGGTAAAGAGCTCAACTGCCAACCAAAAGGTTGGCACGTCGAATCCACCAGCCACTCCTTAGAAACCCCATGTGGCAGTTCTATTCTGTCCTGTGGGATTGCTATGAGTCGGAATCAACTCGACAGCAATGAGTTTGGTTTTTCGGTTTCTACCCTTTTTAAATACAGATGAAAACGTACTGTGAATACTTTTCTGCAAAAACAAAGCTGGGTAATTTTACGATTAAAATCTTCCATTTTAGAAGCACTTTCTGATAATCTCATTTGGGACCAAGTATGCAAGTATATGTAGGAGTATAGTAGTATAACCCTGGTGGCATAGTGGTTAAGTGCTACGGCTGCTAACCATAAGGTCAGCAGTTTGAATCCCCCAGGTGCTCCTTGGAAACTCTATGGGGCAGTTCTACTCTGTCCTATAGGGTCGCTATGAGTCGGAATCGACTCGATGGCATTGGTTGTTTTTGTTTTTTTATACAAGTATATGCCCACAACTGATCATGGGGTTGGACCGAAACTTTGCAGTTTCATTCTGTTGTGTGTGGGGTCTGCGTGATTCGGGACTGACTCGATGGGAACTAACAACAAAATATTGATCAACCCATTTTAAAGCTTGGGAATGGGAAGCCTAGAGAGATTAAGTGGTTTGTTCATGATGAAATAGAAAGTGATAGAGCTGGGGTTTGAAATTCCAAGTTCTTGTAAGACACCCTGCCTCATTTCTAACCCTGTTCTTTTCACTTGTGATGGATGCAAATCCTTGAGGGGTTCCTTTTGGTTTTCTGTTCCATTGTGAATGGTTAGGTTTCCTTCCCTCATCTTCCCTGTAGTAACCAATAGGTTGTGATGCCTGCAGTGAGTCCAGAGTGAAAAACAAAAGCAGTTTTTTCCTTCCCTCTACCTCCTGGGACGCAGGATTGCCCCAAACTCTACTGGGTGAACTGGGTTTACTTCTCTCTTTTGATTCTTTTAGTTCAGTGGTCATGTGGTCCCCGCCTGGCCCCCTACCAGCCTAAGAGTAGCAAACTAACAGAATCAGAATGATTCTGTTAGCAGCCTGGTTGGCTAAATCCAGCTTTACTGATAGTGTGAATTCAGCAAGTTTCCCCCTGGTTTTAGACCTCGCGAGGCCTCTACACTCGGGCTACCTGTGCATGGAGTCACCTGTGAGGTATCGCTGTAGCAGTCTGTTTTGCGCTGCAGAGTCCTACTTTATCCCTGTTGCTGCCCCTGACAGGTCGCTCTTTAATGGAGTACCATTTACTTAATGAATACTTAATACCCACCAACTGAATAAAATTATTCTACAGCTGGCATTTTCCATGACTATAATTACAAAAGGATTCCAGTCATCATTTATGGATGTTCTCCCTGGAGCTAACACTGAGTGAGAGGTTGACCCAGTTTGTTTAAAGCTCAAGTTAATAAACAACATTAACACATTTTTAGACCTATTGACCAATATCCTTTAAACCAGTGTGCTTTTCCAAGGGAAAAAAAAATAAAGCCCTAATGTAGCCAGAGCATTGTTTTTTTCAATTAACCTAGTTCATTTTAATTTCCTTTTGGTTGTGAACAATTTAGGTCAGTCTTAGTTTTTAAGAATGAACCTCTGGAGGAAAAGGGAATTAACTAGGCCCTTAGGGGGTCAGTTGCCTCAATTAACCCCAGAAGAGAGACTCTTAGGCTGGTGGGGGGCCAGGCAGGGACCACATGACCACTTCAGGCCATCATATCAGATTGAGACCCTGGTGTGAGCGTCCTCTTTTCTTACTTGCTGGCTGGTTAAATAAACATTGCATGCTACTCCTACTGAGAATGTTCCCATTTCTCATGCTCCCTTTGTCTTTTAGAATAGACTGTTTTCTCTCTTTTGCTGAGAGGACCAAAACCAAAACCAAACCAGCTGCTTTCAAGTTGCATCCAACTCATGGCAACCTCATGTGTGTCAGAATGGAACTGTACTCCCTGGGGTTTTCAATGGCTGGTTTTTTAGAAGTAGATCACCAGGCATTTCTTCCAAGGTGTCTCTTGGTAGACTTGAACCGCTAACTGTTTAGTTAGCAGTCGAGCACTTATCTGTTTGTACCTCCAAGGGACTCCTTTCTGAGAAGAGGGGTCAACAAACTCTTTCCTCCCTAGATCGTTGGTGGGTCTCAGGGATGGGGAGGAGATTGCCCTGGGAAGACCTAAAGCAGGTGCAGAGCAGAAGGAACGTGAGAAGTAGGAGAAAAGAAAAGGGGCTGGGCAGGAAGACAGAGCCAGGCTACTTCTCTGTTAAGAGCAGGGCTGTCACTCACTGGACCCCAGACCATAAATCATCCTCAAAGTCCTTCTAGCCTTTCATCGTCATTAAAAAGCATGTATGCAGTGCGGATGCACATATGGCCCTTTGCTGAACCTTGTGATCCACCCATTCTTCATTCCTTCTTTATATAATGAAAGATATGGGGCCTCAATTGTAAGTTCCACTTGACAGCAGAATTTACTGATTGAGGATTACCTTGAGGTAATTATGGTAAAGTCATTTTACGTGGAATTTAAATTTTTCTAAGATTTGAAGTTTAAAATGCAGTTTACTTACTGCCATGTAGTAAGACTCTGAAAGCCCCATCCATGCCCCTTCCCATGACAATTTTTCTTCAAGGAGACAAAGAAACTGAAACTTTCTTAGCAAAGAATTGTATCACATAGGAAGGAAGAACATGTAGATGGGACCTAAAAATCTGAGTTTATAATTTGGTGGAATCCTGATAAATGGGAGGACCCATTGAGACAGATTTTTCAGTAGTTGGGAGTCCCCAGGTACACCTGGACTTCACACTGCATGGTGCATATAGCAGGTCTCTAGTACTTAGTTAGATCCTGATGATCTCCAGACCACAGGTGCCAGAGAAATGCCCATACCCAGAAGACTATTCTCTTTGCAGTTGATTTATTGTTTCCAGATGGGCTGGGTATTTTTCTTTTTGGAGATTGGTCCATCTTCTGCCTACACTGCTGACAGGTTTCCAATAGGTAGGGCTACATTGGAAGTCAGGCTTCCTATTGAGGAGAACAATTTCCGTTTCATGGTCTCAGTTTACAGGGGGTGGACTTACTATTGTCCATGCATCATATGGCAGCTAATGTGCTGTGTTAAGGGAAGAGAATGCCCCATCAAAGGCTGACTCTTTAACCTTCTCTGTCAAGTGAAGTAGCTCAAAGAATATAAAATATAAGTGGTCACAAAGCCTTTACATTCACATCAGTGCTTTTCTGTCATTCAGTCCTGAGCAAAGTATAATATGTTTTTCCTGCCTGGTGGAACTCCAAAAAACAAGTTATATTTGAGCAGAGTTGAGTGGCAACTAAAAAGGAATTTTAAGAGAAAAGCCTTTTCCCCACTCATGAATGTGTTTTGCTCTCGTGGTACCAAGCAGAATGACACCGTTTACGGAATTGACAAATGCAGCTCTCTTTCCTGTTGTCAGTTGCTATTTCAAGCCTTTCTACTCTAGCCTCTAAGCATGCGTGGAATAGAAATCTTTGATATTTGTGTATATGGGTTTGCTCTGCTGTTATAACATGAAAATTAATAAAGAATATTAACATTTTTATTCCCTCCAGCTCCTAGTTTGAGTTTTTCTTTTGGTGTGTCTTACCTTGATGTTTTGTTTTTGTTATTCCATCTTCCTTCTTTTCTGAATTTTGGCATATAACTTTAACCCAATTTTCTACTGTTTTATGGAGTCTCTCAGAGTTTCTAATTTGCTTCTGTCCTTTGTTCACTCTCAATTTCAACTTAATTTAAGTCAGCAAATATTTAGTAAGTGCTGATGGCACAGTGGTTATGTGTTTGACTGCTAACCAAAAGGTTGGCAGTTTGAATCCGGCAGCTGCTCCTTGGAAATGCTATGGGGCAGTTCTGCTCTGCCCTGTTGGGTTGCTTTGAGTCAGAATCAACTCGAAGCATCGGGTTTGATTTTCTTAATCACGTACCCACACTGGGGCTGCGAACTCTAAAGACATTGTCCTATCTCTAAGAAGCTTATAGTTTATTGGGGAAGTGGGAGAGGTCAATCAAGTAAATAAGTGATAATAATAATAAAAAAAACTTGTAATATAAGACAGAATATGGTAGGTGCTAAAAGAGAAATGCTCAATGAGAAAATGATGGCATGTGGGGGTTAAGAGAGAGACATCATGTCTGATGGATAGATAAGGGCTTCCCCACAAAGGTGGTGACATTTAAGTTGGAGCAGTTAACATTGGTAGGATTACTTGTTCTTTTCCGCTTAAATCTTTTTCTTTCTTTCCTTAAGTTTCTCTTCCTTTTCCTAGATTAAAACTTGTCATCTGCTATTTATACTCTCACTTGTTACAGGCTGTGATGAAATAAGTCCTCAGGCTTGGTTTCACCTATGGTGCTAGATGGCAGCACCTGTGGAAGCAATGGCGGCCATGTACTTCAAGGGCTTGGGTCCATGGTGACCAGCGAGATGCCCCAACGTGACATGGTTCAAGTAACCTCACCTGCCCAGAGATGTTTTGAGGGTGTTTGGAAAAATTTATGTAAAGTAGATTCAGTCACTGAGACTGACTGAGTTATTGAACAGAGCTACGTGATTATTGAACATACCTCTCTGAGACCAGCGAGGTGCTAGTGTTAAGTCAGAATTGAGATATAGACAACTCCCATTATTCATTGTAGTTAAATTCTGTAGAGACATGGTGAACACTAAATGAGCTAATACTGGACTATTGTTTCTAGGCAAATGCAGTGTTAAGTTCCTGCGATCCTCTGGTCACAACATTTTCATCAACTGATCAATATATAAATTTGTTTTATGTGTGTTGCTGTTTAAAGACACCTTTTTATATATATTGTTGATTTATTAGCATTGAGCTCATGGCCAACAGCACTGTAACTCATGCCTGAACAAAGCTTATCTGCCGTGTATTTTTAAGTAAGGAACATGACAGCCTTGCTGTGCTTAGGAACAACAGGGGGCTATTTTGAACAGCAGTGTCAGTGACAAAAAGCACAAGAGTGCCAAAAACGAAGCACCAATTGGACTGCAAAAAGGACACTTGTTTACACTATGAGAGCTGAAACGAGAAGGCAGAGCATCATCTTGGCCACCTCAGCTCATACCCAGCACATTTGGTGACTTAAATTTTTGCCACCCTGCTCATGTCTACAGAAACACTGTTAGCATAGTGGTTAAGAGTTATGCCTGCTAGCCAAAAGGATGGCAGTTTGAATCCACCAGGTGCTCCTTGGAAACCCTATGGGGGAGTTCTGCTCTGTCCTGGAGGGTCGCTATGAGTGGAAATCGACTTGACGGCAACAGGTTTGTTTTTTTTGTTGTTGTTATGGCTTTGGCTCATGTCTACGAATGGCCACAAAAGTGCCACGAGTTTTAACTTTGGGGTTATAATTGCATTTTGGCAAGTTGGAGAATTTACAGATACAGAATCATGGACAATAAAAGAGCAATTGTTACTTTTTCAGGGCCTGTGGAAACAGAACTTTCCTTCCCTTCCATTTCTGAAAGCCAGTGGAGGCTTTTCCTCTTTTGGGAGATTTCTTTCATTTATTAGTTTACTCCCTCCCTCCCTCATTCCTTCCTTCCCTCCTTCTTTTATACCGTTAATTGACATATATTCATTTAAGTTTCTGCTCTGTACCAGTTATTACGCTGGGCTTGGCAGATCCAAGAGGAATTGAACCTGAGAGTCTTTAAGGATGTATTTTGGAGCTGGGAAGCTGGGATAGTAGAAACAGGGCTGCTGCTTTTTACGATAAAAATGCCTGCTGAGTATCATCTTTGTATTTTTGTGTTTCTTGAGATACTTTTATAATCAGTGTCTTTTTTTGACAAATAATATTAATTCCCTCTAGATAATTTTAAAATTTGCTCTCTACTTTTATCTCTTAAAACAGTTTAATTTTGGCATGACCTAATCTTCATTTTGAGGTTTCCTTTTTTATTAAATGAAGTCAGACCCCAGTGTCACAGTTGAATTGGCCGTTACTTAGCTTTTGAGTTCCATCTTTATTGGAAAGACATCCTTAAAAACATAAATAAAAGCACTAAAACTTCAAACCACCCAATGTTGCATTCATGTCTTATGAAGATAAACAGCCAGTTCCTTTAATAAAATACCATGCAAAAGCAGATGTATCTGTAACACAAAGAGCAGGAGAAAGATCTTAGACCCTTATGTTCACGAGCACGGGTAGACTCAGATAGAGGCTGACGGTCCCTTTGCCCTACCCCCATCCCATCCTCAAGAGGTCCTGAAGCACAAAAGGCAATTCAGATAGCAGACTATTACTTCCGTCACCGTAGCACCAAACTATTAAAAATAAAACTGTCCCTCAAGGCAAAACATTTCATTTATTTTCCTTTGAATGAGTAACTTGTTTATTAAGGTGAAGTAAATGGCTAAATCTAGATTGTGCACAGGCAAGAAAAATTGATTGATTGTAGTCTTTTGGAAATCATGCTTTATGTTTTCTGGAATTATCTGTGGATTTTAAATGAAGAAGAATTAATTTAGTCAGATGGGGAGCTGATTCCCTGGAAATACCCATCATCTGGCTCTGCAGTGTGGAATGTCGCGTTTGACCTTTGTTCTTGTGCAGATTGTTTGGTTCTTTTGGACCACATCAGGGTTTTAAAAGAGGTAGTGAGGCTTAGCGATCTTCAAGGAAAATTCTGTCCCTCCCTAAACTGTAGTTTTTTAACTGATTAATGTGAAGTATTTCACTTTTGCCTGATTTTGTATTTGGGACCTTTTCACTGCATCTGTGGAAGAGAGGGACCAGAGTACAGGTCGCCAACTGCGCATCCGTCCATGGCTGCCAGACCCGGCTCTTTGTTGTTTCGTGACCCAGCTGTGGAGACATTCCCAATGACAGCCGAATGCTTTTCTCAGCAGGGACACCCTCGATTGCTTGTCTGCTCATCTAGGGACAGAGATGTGATGTCTAATTCCCCTCTGACTGATGCCCCATTTGCTCTAACCTTGAAAGGAGAAAAAGGTGTAAATGTTTAAAAAAAAACCCAACAAAGTGATTAAAAAAATGCATCCAGTTAGCAGTGAAATGGAGGAAGCTTTGTGTTTAGGAGGGTTACCCTCCTTCTCTGTTGATATTTTAACTTTACAGCACACGTTTTATTTCTGATGTGAGAAATTCTGAGTAGTTGGCTGGAAAGAATTATTCACTCCATTTTTCAGATGAGGACATGGAAGCTCAGTGAGGGTTAGTGACTTGCCCAAGGACACTCAATTAATAGTAATAACAGTAATAGCTGCAGATGATTTCATACCTACTGCATGCCAGGCACTGTTGGGTGCGTTAAATATGCTATCTCATTTAATCATCACCACACCGCCAATTAGGTATTAATATCACCCTCATTTTACAAAAGGAGCCCTGGTGGCGCAATGGTTAAGTGCTTGGCTGCTAACCAAAAGGTTGGCAGTTCGAACCCACCCAGGGGTTCTGTGGAAGAAAGACCTGGTGATCTGCTTCCATAAAGAGAACAGCCTAGAAAGCCCAGTGGGGCAATTCTGGTTTGTCACATGGAGTCACTATGCGTTGGAATCAACACGGTGGCATCTAATAATACCACCAATCTTACAAATGGGGGCAGCGGTGGTGCAGTGGTAGAATTCTTGCCTCCCATGCAAGAGGCCTGGATTACACCTCACGCACAGCCACCACCCATCTCTCCGTGGAGGCTCGTGTGTTGCTATGATGCTGCGTAGGTTTCAGCGGCGCTTTCAGACTGAGATGGAGCAGGAAGAAAGGCATGGTGGACTACTTCCAAAAATCAGCCAGCGAGAGTCCTGTGGATCGGAGTAGTTCACTCTGCGTTCCTTCGTGAGAACGGTGCGGGAGCAGGCATTGTTTCGTTCAGCTCTGCACGGGTCACCAGGAGTGTGAGTCTGACTCAGCTGCAGCTAACAACAACAACGGAAGATCGTGCCATCTGCCTCATTTCCAGCTTGGGGTGACACCAAGAGCTCTACATTGTACTGTATGAAATTTTCAATGCAGATACCTAGAAATGGATAGTTTCACTGTGTATCTTACATGTACTGTTTAGCTAAGAATTTAAAAAACATTTATTGTGGTAAAATACGGATAACAAAATTTGCTGTTTTAAAACCATTTTGAAGCATACAGTTCAGTGGTATTGATTACATTCAAATGAGCAACCTTGACCACTGTCTATTTCCAAAACTTTTCATCACCCTGAACAGAAACTCTGTACTCATTAAGCAATAACTCCCTGTTTCCCCTGCCGCCCTCTCCCGGCCCCTGGTATCCTCTAATCTCATTTCTGTATCTACAGATTTGCCTATTCTAGATTTTTTTATGTAAGTGGAATTATACAATATTTGCCTTTTTGTGTCTGGTTTATGCCACTTAGCATATTTTCCTGGTTCATCTGTGTTGTAGCATGTATCAGGGCTTCATTCCTTTTTTTTTTTTTTAATTTTTATTGAGCTTCAAGTGAACGTTTACAAATCAAGTCCGTCTGTCACATATAAGTTTATATACACCTTACTCCGTACTCCCACTTCTTTCCCCCAATGAGTCAGCGCTTCCAGTCTCTCCTTTCGTGACAATGTTGCCAGCTTCCAACCCTCTCTACCCTCCATCCCCCCTCCAGACAGGAGATGCCAACACAGTCTCAAGTGTCCACCTGATACAAGTAGCTCACTCTTCGTCAGCATCTCTCTCCAACCCATTGTCCAGTCCCTTCCATGTCTGATGAGTTGTCTTCGGGAATGGTTCCTGTCCTGGGCCAACAGAAGGTTTGGGGGCCATGACCGCTGGGATTCCTCTGGTCTCAGTCAGACCATTAAGTATGGTCTTTTTGTGAGAATTTGGGGTCTGCATCCCACTGATCTCCTGCTCCCTCAGGGGTTCTCTGTTGTGCTCCCTGTCAGGGCAGTCATCGGTTGTGGCCGGGCACCAACTAGTTCTTCTGGTCTCAGGATGATGTGAGTCTCTGGTTCATGTGGCCCTTTCTGTCTCTTGGCTCATAGTTATCGTGTCACCTTGGTGTTCTTCATTCTCCTTTGGTCCAGGTGGGTTGAGACCAATTGATGCATCTTAGATGGCCGCTTGTTAGCATTTAAGACCCCAGACGCCACATTTCAAAGTGGGATGCAGAATGTTTTCATAATAGAATTATTTTGCCCATTGACTTAGAAGTCCCCTTAAACCATGGTCCCCAAACCCCCACCCTTGCTCCGCTGACCTTTGAAGCATTCAGTTTATCCCGGAAACTTCTTTGCTTTTGGTCCAGTCCATTTGAGCTGACCTTCCATGTATTGAGTATTGTCCTTCCCTTCACCTAAAGTAGTTCTTATCTACTAACTAATCAGTAAAAAACCCTCTCCCACCCTCCATCCCTCCCCCCCCATAACCACAAAAGTATGTGTTCTTTTCAGTTTATACTATTTCTCAAGATCTTATAATAGTGGTCTTATGCAATATTTGTCCTTTTGCCTCTGACTAATTTTGCTCAGCATTCATTCCTTTTTATGGCTGAGTAATGTTCCCTTTTATGTTTGTACCACATTTTGTTTATCCATTCATCTGTTGATGGACACTTGGGTGGTTTCCACCTTTTGGGTATTATGAATAATGCACCTATGAACATTGGTGTACAAGTATCTGTTTGAGTTCCTGTTTGCACTTCTTTTGGGTTTATAGTAGAAGTGGAATCGCCGGGTCGTATAGTAATTCTATGTTTAACTTTTTGAAGAACTGTCAAACTTTTCCACAAAAGTTTGCATCATTTTACAAACAGTGGATGATTGTTTCACTTTCTTTACATCCTCAGCAACACTTGTTGTTTTCCTTTTAAAAAATTTTTTTTATAACAGCCCTCCTAGTGAGTGTGAAGTGGTGTCTCCTTGTGGTTTTGATTTGACTAATAATGTTGAACATCTTTTCATGTACTTCTTGGCCATTGTATTATCTTTGGAGAAGTGTCTATTTAAATCCTTTGCCCATTTTTTAATTGGGTTGTTTGTCTTTTTATTGTTGAGTTGTAGGAGCTCTTTATGTTTTCTGGATATTAACCTCCCCTTATCAGATATATCTGGAAACCCTGGTGGTGTAGTGGTTAAGTGCTATGGCTGCTAACCAAAGGGTTGGCAGTTCGAATCTGCCAGGCGCTCCTTGGAAACTCTATCGGGCAGTTCTACTCTGTCCTATAGGGTCGCTATGAGTCGGAATCGACTCGACAGCACTGGGTTTGGTTTTGGTTTTGGTATCAGATATATGATTTGCAAATATTTTCTCTGATTCCTTAGGTTGTATTTTCACTTTCTTGATAATGTCCTTTGATATACAAAGGTTTTTTTATTTTGATGCAATCCAATTTATCCCTCCCTTCCTTCCTTCCTTCCTTCCTTCCTTCCTTCCTTCCTTCCTTCCTTCCTTCCTTCCTTCCTTCCTTCCTTCCTTCCTTCCTTCCTCCCTCCCTCCCTCCCTCCCTCCCTCCCTCCCTCCCTCCCTCCCTCCCTCCCTCCTTCCTTCCCTTCTTCCCTCCTTCCTTCCCTCCTTCCTTCCCTTCTTCCCTCCTTCCTTCCCTCCTTCCCTCCCTCCCTCCCTCATGCTTTTAGTATCATCTCTAAGAATCCATGGCCAAATCCAAGGTCATGAAGGTTTACCCCTATGTTTTCTATTAAGAGTTTTATGGTTTTTCTAGCTAAGAATATTAATCCCAGACCATTTTAGTAAACAAATATATATTGTACCTTGCCAGTAGGGGGTCTTTATACTTCCAAACCTATGAATTAATAAACAGGATGAGCCTTTTTCTAGGGAACTTGGGGCAGAACAAACCACTAAAAAAGTTCTTGGTTCCTAACTCCTGCTTTTTATACATCCTGACAAGTTCCATGTGTCTCCTCTGACACCAGCTAATGGGAGCCTGGTCACTGGGCTTAGAGAGGTTAAATGACCAAAGGATTGGAGCTGGCGTTGGAATTTGTGTCCACTGTCTTCACATTCTCTGCTCCTTTCATTTCACCTGTTGTTTTGGGTTTGGGAAGCCCCATCCCCTAGCTTGACAGGTACATCCATTGTTTTGGAGTGGGGAATGGTGGGTGGTAAGGAATGGGATGTAAGATTTCAGATGATTGGTCATCTGTGATGGCAGCAGAAAGATGAGGATTCCCACTGACCAGCAGGCCAGAAAGGAGAGTCAGACATCCTGAGGGAATAAGACATGTGAGTGTGTGGTGTTCTAATAAAGTGTGTGTGTGGCGAGGGATGAGGCTGCTGAGATATGTTCTTTGGGCCGTGAAATACTGTCTCTTTCAAAAGGAGGTGGAATTTTTTTGCAGCTGGTTTTCTTTAACTATCAGCAACACCAGCATTGTTTCAGAAAGCCACAGTATTTCCAAACTCAATGGAAATTCCCAGAGCATGCGTTTTTTGGGGGTGGGTGTGGAGAAGCGTGGGGAGGGAGGACCACAGCCTGAGCCATTTGTCCTGCCTCAGTAACGACTTTCACATGGCTTCACTGCCATCAGTTTTGTTTACAGGATGCTCAAGTAAGCCTGGGCAAGAAGGGGGTCAGGAAGGAGCAGGCAGCAGGGATTAGCAGTGGCTGTAAAAACCAAACCTAAACCGAGCACAGCCCCCCATTTGGTGTGACTTCTACTGACTGCCTTCCCATGGGCTGGTGCCAGAGGAGCACATGGTCTCAATTACACTCCAAAGTGAAATTTGTATAAATGAGTCTGTTAATGAGAAATTAATTTTTTTTCCTCCCTAATCTTAAAAAATGTGCAGCCTATATCCAAATATTTTCAAAATGCCAGCAACAGTAACAGTGAACAGGGGAGCCAGTGTCACCAACAAGACTTGTGGGGTCAAACCAAAGAAAGAAAATAAACAAGCAAGACTAACAACAGTATCTTTGGAAACGTTTTTTTCACATGTTGGAAAACACTCAGCAATATTTAGAAGAAGCCTGTTGGTCCATAGGTCAGAGGTCGCCTGGCTTACTCTGAAGTTTGAAGGGAAGTAATAAATTTTTATCCTTGTTCTGCGTCTACTTTTGCTATTCCTACTTTTAAGCTTTGCATTTGTATTCAGCTTTTCCCTTGACAAACTCAGACGGCCTTACCAAGAGCTCAGTGTTTGTGAGATTCAATTTTGGTTTTCGAAGGAAAATCTTAAAAGTGCCTTTTGTTGTCCCTTGAAGGCCAAGAAAGTCAGGAACCCTGAGTGCTTAGATCTGACTGTTCTAGGAGCCGATTAGAATTTTTAATGTATCAAAATAGTTAGAGGTATACAAAGAGGAATCCCTGGGTGGTACAAACAGTTTATGAGCTTGGCTGCTAACCAAAAGATTGGAGGTTTGAGTCTACCCAGAGGTGCCTTGGAAGAAAGGCCTGGTCATCTACTTGTGAGGAATCAGCCTCTGAAAACCTTGTGAAGCAGAGCTTCGCCCTGACACACATGGGGCTGCCATGAGTTGGGGTTAACGCAACAGTAACTAGTCTACTAGGGCACAAAGAGCTTTAGGGCAAGGAAGAAAGTACCAAATAGTGATTCTGCCAAGTTGTGAAGAGGGTATTTCTGAAGAATATTCTCAGTTCTTTCTGCTGTGGAAGAAGAGTTATTTTGTGATGGGTAAGAAATATTACATGCCAACTTCCTGAGGAAAGAAAGAACCACTTAAATGGTTCTGGAATGAATAACACTAGATACTAACAGGTATTCCAGAGAGATGAAATTGTAGAAAATGAAAGTCTGAAATGACTGCAAGAAAATATAGGTGAATCTTTTATCTGATCTCAGAGTGGGGAAGCTAAATATGACTGCAAGGGAAGAAAAATCAATGAACAAAATGACAGATTGAGTTATGAATTACACGTACAAGACTGTTCATAGCAGAACAACAGCAAAACCTGCAAATAGCCCAAATGTCTATCGAGAGGAAAGTGGATGAACTGTAGAATTTTTTATATGGTGGAATTTTTTTTTTAAAACAACTGAGGTGAGTGAACTACGGTGACATACAATAACATGGATAAATCTTAGCAATGTAATATTAAGTGCAAAAAAGATTCCTTACAACATAATAGCCTTTATAACCCAACATTTTAATATGAAAGTTTTCAAACATTAAAGTTGACACAATTTTACAGTGGAAATCTGTACAGCCAGTTTCATCATTAGTGTTTGACTATATATGCTTTATCTCACTTATCTAGTCAGTCTTCCCTTTAACCCAGTGGCTCCTAACGGGGATGATTTTGCCAGCCAGGAGACACTGGGCAATGTATGGAGACAGTTTCATTGTCACAGCTGAGTGGGGGTGTGCTGCTAACATCTAGTGAGTTGGTGCCAGGGATACTGCTACATACCCTACAATGCACAGGGCAGCGCTCAAGGCACAGAATTATGGTACAAAATGCCGGTAGTGCTGAGGTTGAGAAACCTTGCTTTAATCCATCATAGTTGTTGATGCATTTCAAAGAAAGTTGGAAACATCAGTACACCAAACAAAAAACGAACCCACTGCTGTCAAGTCAATTCCTACTCGTAGTGACCTATATAGGACAGAGTAGAACTGCCCCATAGGGTTTCCTAGTTTGAAATCTTTACTGGAGCAGATCGCTAGGTCTTTTCTTCCGTAGAGTGGCTGGGTGGGTTTGAACCGCTGACCTTTTGTTTAGCAGCCTAGCCCTTAACCGTTGCTTATAGTGTTTTTCTTTCTATGTGAAATTTACATACAATGAAATGCACAAATCTTAAGGGTATATTCATTGAGTTCTGGCCAAGGTATATACCAAACCCCTGTCAAGGCGCTAGTATTACCATTACCTCACAGAGTTCCCTATGGCCCCTTCCCAGTCAACCCTCTCAGCCATCCCCCAGAAGCAACCACTGTCCTATTTTTTCCCCCCACCATAGATTAGTTTTGCCTGCTCTGTAGTTGCATATAAATGGAATCATAAACTATGTTATCTTTTGTGTGATGTTTCTTTCATGTAGCACAGCAGGAGCTTTGGGGGTATTCAAGACCCTTTCAGGATGTCCCCAATTTCAAAATTATTTTCATAATGATACTGAGACCTCTATGCCTTTTTCGATATGTGCACTGATGGTGCAGAGGCTGTTCCGGTAGGTGAAACTTCTGGTTCCTCAGCAGGAAATCAAGGCAGCAGCACCAAACTACGTAGTCATCGTATTCTTTACTGCTAGGCAAAGAAACCAGTATCACCAAAGAGTGCCCCTGACGAAGCAGTAAAAATGACTGATTTTATTACTACACCTCTGCCCCTTAGTGCGTATCTTCTTAATATTCTGTGTAACAAAATGGGACGTACGCACCCAGCTCTTCTGTAAGATACCAGAGCACCATGATTGTCTCCAAAAAAAAGCACAAGTGTGATTGAGTTACGAGCTCAAGTAGCTGCCTTTGTCCTGGAATGACGTTTTTACCAGAAAGAACACCGATGAGCTACGGTTATTTAGACTAGAGTGTATGGCAGACAGAGCAAACCTGTTACTTCAGAAGGAAATAACTAATAGTATTTGTTGCTATTGGTAAAATTTGAACCTTGAGGTGAAAGTTAGAATTTTGGAAAACTTGTATTCACCACCATGAGGTTGATAGCTTTCCAATACCTAATGACTTTTCTGATGAGATTAGTGGCAATATTAAAAAGCATGATTAAAAAAAAAATATATATGTATATAGTATGATGAAATGTGTCAACCTTTGGAAGATCTCCATAGCTCAGTGAACCAGTGTTTTCGAAAGGACCCATGCATGACGTTACAAAATCACACATGGATAAAAGTCCCATTCCAAGTGTAACGATGGATTTTCATGTAACAGAATACAAAGCGTTTATTGACATGGTTTCAGGTTCCATGTTGCAACTAACCTTTAAAAAATCACCACTATCAACAACAACAAAACAGATGAAATTAAAAAAAAAGAAACTACCACTTGTGAGATTTTGGTTTGTATCAAAGATAGTTACCTGAATTATCTGCAAAAGGCTATTAAAATACTCCTCTCTTTCCTGATTGCATATCTGTGTGAGGTCCGATTTTCTTCATAAACTTCAACCCCAGAACCTTACCACAACAGATTGAATGCAGGAGCAGATACGAGACTCTAGCCATATTCTATTATGCCAAACATTAAGGAGATTTGCAAAAATGTAAAAAAAAAAAAAAAAAGCAAGCCACGACCCTTTTTTCCCCCCTTGGGAAAGTATACTTACTTTTCTCAAAAAATATGTTAATTTGTAATGAGTTTATTATTTTTAGATGAATTAATACACATTTAATTTTTTTCTCATTTTAATGTCTTCTACTGTAAATATTAATAAAAACTACATAAACAGAAGCGTTCGGGGTCCTCAATAATTTGGAGTGTAAAGTGGTCCTGAGACGAAAATATTTGAGAACTGTTGACTACCATGATGAACTGGAGGTCCGTCCATGTTGAGTATGAGTAGTCCGTTCCTTTTTATGGTGAGTTTTGTTCCGTCGTATGAATATACAGCAGTTTGCTTCTACATTCTCCTGTCGATAGATAACCGGGCTGTTCCCAGGTTTCAGCTATTGTGAATAAAGTTGTGATGTATGTTCTTGTACAGATCTTTTTGTGAACATGTTTTTATTTCTGTGGGGCAAATACTTGGAGTTGAATGGCTGGGTCATCAGATAGTTTTGTTCGTAGAAAACTTTCCGACCTTTTTCCAGGGTAGTTTTCTATTTTACAGCACCACCAACAAGGAGAGCATTAGAACCTTTTAGAGGGTTAAGACAACAAAAATGCACACATATAATTTCATAATTCATGTAGATGAGTTGTTAGCTGCCGTGGAGTCGGCGCCCTAATCATGGCAACCCCAGGCATGAATCTGTGATCCAGATTCTTAGGGTTTTCGTTAGCTGATTTTTCAGAAATAAATACCCAAGCCTTTCTTCCTAGTCTTTCATAGTCTGGGAGCTCAGTGAAACCCATTCAGCACCACAGCAACGTGCAAGCCTCCACTGGCAGATGGGTGGTGGCTGTGCAGGGGGTGCATTGGCCAGGAGTCGAACCCAGAGAGCAAGGGAGTGCTGAGTACAGGATTCCAGATGGCAGCTTATGTTGGGTGGGGTAAAGCAGGGGGATGGAATGGGAGGACCACATAGTGAGACGTAAGGTGTTGCAAAGGCCAGTTAAAGCACGGCTTTATAAAACCAGGGTAGGGATATTGGGGGTGGCTCTTCCATTTGAAAACAATTTCCCAGAATCAGTATCTGTGGCAAATGACATGGACACAGGCTGTATTTTACTGCCCATTCTCTGTGCATCTAAGTCTTCTGCAGCTCCAGATTTCTACAAAGAGCAGTCTATGACCTTCTCCAAGAAGGCTAATGGATAAAACATTCTTCTAACATGTACATTGTCTACATTAGAGAAGAGAAATGAGCCTATTGCTCCTGCTACTTAGTAATTCCTACTGGAAATCAAAACTACTTTTCTGTTGGGCTACCCTCACCCGTCGATAAATCCCTGGCTTTCCTTGCTGTGGATTTTCCCCATACCTTCCAGATCCTGTCCAGGTAGCTTGAAGCCAGAGAGAAGACGACTCATTCAGCTATAGTTAGAGGCAACCCTCCTTCCCCAGTCCATGGGAGTAAACGGATTTAAGCCTGAGTTTATTTACCCTTAGCAAGACTCAACTAGCTTTTATTATTATTATTATTTTAGGACTTGGGATAAAAAGGCCCATAAAAACAAGAGCATAAAACAGCTTTTACTGAGCAAACATTATGCTGATTTATTTGTGAGTGAAATCTGAACCACGTGGACTAATTTCCCTTAAGATGCACAAGGGGCTGAGGATTAAGGGAACAGGCACTTGGCAAATTTGTTTAGTGTTTCGCTGAACACATCATGTTCAAAAAAATAGAACAAGACTGCTTAATTACTGTCCCTCCGGACAGGCAGGCATGGCAGCTTCTGTCATGTTGAACCCCACTCATGGTGGCCTCATGTATATCAGAGTAGGATTGTGCTCTATAGGGTTTTCAATGGCAGATTTTTCTGAAGTAAATTGCCAGGCCTTTCTTCTGAGGTACCTCTAGGTGGACTCGAACCTCCAACCTTTCAGTTAGCAGCTGAGCATGTTAACTTCATCATTTGGGTAAAGTTTGTAAGGTCTGGAATCCAGGTTTTGTCCAACAGTCATAGCTTTTCTTTCTAAAACCCCCTGAAAGTGCAAAGGGTGAAACTGAAAATGGAGACATGAATTTGGCGCCTGTAGATTAGTTGGTCTTCTCAGATCGTAGAGCGCCAACTTCACATTCTTTTTAACAATTTTGTCACAGCAGAGACAGAAGGCAAGCTCTTCCTGACCATCAGGGAACGAATTTTCTCTTCTGGCCACACTTGTCTGGGAATCTTAGCCCTCACTCTGTATTTATTTATTTATTTATCATACAGAGTTGCAGTTCTTTTTTGGAAAGAAAACGGTTTTAGACAGTCATAGGCTGCCAGTAATTATCATGCTGGTGTAATTCTCATTTATGGTTTAAACTTCTAACTTGTCATAAAAGTGCTCAGAGCACCTGCCCTCTGCCCATAACGGTGGCCTGCTAAATCCAGGTTGTTTTCTGCTCTCCTTCAGGGACTCATATACAACAGTTCCATGTCATACTTTGCCAGGTGACATTTTTTAGATTGTTGGAATATAGGCAGCTTGTGCTGAATGAACTATAGGGAACGGCAGACTAGGAACTCAGTCCGTCTCTAGAATGGGCTAGTCCTTTGTCATTTGCTCACATATTCTAAGAAAACTGCATTTTTAGTACTATTGTTAGTCGTAGTCAAGTTGGCTCTGACTCATGGTGCCCGTGCCCCCTTGCCCAGTCCTACGCCATTGTCATGATTGTTGGTATCCATCATTGTCGCCATTGTGTTTTGGAGTGCCTTCCAACCTAGGGAGCTCATCTTCCAGCACTATATTGGACATATTCTGTTGTGATCCACAGGGTTTTCATTAGCTGATTTTTTGGAACTAGATTGCCAGGCCTTTCTTCCTAGTCTGTCAGTCTGGAAGCTTGGCTGAAACTTGTCAACCATGGATGACCCTGCTGGTATTTGAAATACTGGTGGCATATCTTCCAGCACCATAGCAACACGCAACACAGATAGGTGGTGGTTTCAGTATTAGATCAGAAAGGTGGGAAGGATGCCCTTGTGATAAAATGTCACCATTTGCTTACCTGGATGGTAAAGAAAAAAAATCCGTGTTGAAAGCCAGAGGATTTCACCGTCTTCTGAAGACTCTGTAATGTTGCTAAAAGCAATAGCATAAGAAAGCCCTCCATGGGATGATGGCATGCAGCAATAGGTTAGCCAGCATGACAGGAAAACTCAACTGTGGCTTTGCACATGGACCTAAGGCCGTGGCCTCCTTCTCTTCTCCATAATTTCCCTCTCTGTCCTTTTCACCCCTCTCACACAGCCCTTTGATGATGGTTTTCTGTTGCTTGGATTCCTCAGACATAAAGTCACTGCCCTCCATACTTGTTCCTGGCTTTGCTCCAGTGTGTGGGATTTAAAGTCTGTAATGACAGGAGAGGGGAAAGGCACAGTTAAAATTTAGACCCATTGTTTCCCACGCCACCAAATGTAGCAGACTTTATTGTATTTGGGTTATTTTCTAAAAATCCTTTTACAAGTTTTTTTATTATTTTTTTTAACTCTCAGTATGTTTATCCATGGAAACAATGACATAAAATTCTTAGATTTGTCCTCAAAAGCAGCATGTAGTAATAATAAAAAAAAAAAAGAAAAATAGGGTCGTATAAACTGCACCTGCTACTTATAACAGATTCTACAGTGAATTGAGACACCGGGAAGACATCTCCCTCCACTCTCCTTGCTCCTCCCGGCATTCCAGCAACTGCTTAGTGGGTCCTCATTCTCTACAGGTGAACATTTCTGTAACAGAAGTCACCTTTCTATCTAGATGTTTGCAAATTCCCCAGTGAGGACTAGAGGAAAGAATAATAATCATATTAATGATGACAGCAAAACACCAGCAATTGTTGAGTGCTCACTGTGTGCAGGAAATTGTGCTTAGTGATTTACAGACATTATCTCACTTAAACCTCACAACGATCCTAGGAGATGATATTATGACTGTCATTTTACAGATAAGATTTAGCAAGGTTGCTTCACCCCTGGAGGTCACACACCTAGTAGTGGTGGAACGGGGACAGGAGCCCAGGTCTGTCTGACTCCCAAGCTCATTCTCTAAACACTATGTAATACTGCCTCCTGTTAGTAGTCTGAAAGCTTAACAAGTGAAAATAAAGTTGAATTCTAGCTGTATACACGTACTTCTCAGACAGTATATATCGTCAGATTTTCAAACTGTATTTTTAGAGTATTTGCAAATTCTCTTTCCAGATGGTCTTTTAAGAGCAGGATCCTCTCTACCTACAGTGGTATAGGTACAATTCCTAAAGGAGGTACATTAAAATCCATGCCTCCTGTTAGTAAGGCGCTCTACTAGATAATTTCACCTTGTGAACTTTCATAGGTAAGAACAGAGCTATACAGTAGAAGAGAATTCATTCTTCCTACCACCAGCAGATGTTGTTAGATGCCATCAAGTCGGTTCCGACTCAAAGTGACCCCATGTGCAACAGAAGGAAACACTACCTGGTCTTGTGCCATTCTCACAATTGTTGTTATGCGTGAGCCCATTGTTGCAGCCACTGTGTCAATCCATATAATTGAGGACCTTTCTTTTTGTTGTTCACCCTCTACTTTACCAAGCATGATGTCTTTTTCCAGGGTCTGATCCCTCATGACAACATGTCCAAAGTATGTGAGATGAAGTCTTGCCATCCTTGCTTCTAAGGAGCATTCTGGCTGTACTTATTCTAAGAAAGATTTGTTTATTCTTCTCGCAGTCCATGATATATTCAGTATTCTTCACCATCGGAATTCAAATGTATCAGTTCTTTGGTCTTCCTTATTCATTACCCAGCTTTTGCATGCATACGAGGCAATTGAAAATATCATGGGTTGGGTCAGGTGCACCTTAGTCCTCGAAGTGACATCTTCTCTTTTAAACACTTTAACACCAACAGGTCACAGTAAACTTGGTCTTGGCCATTGTTCATTAGTCTGATGTATGCTTATTGTGCTTGTGTATATTTTACTAACATTTTTAGCCCCATCTTATTCTGTAAGTTATTGGATGCTATGACTATTGAAAGTAAAAATAAAACAAGCAAAAACAAAACAAAGAACTTTCGAATATTCTGTAAGTGCAAGGTTAGCTTGGATTAAAAATAATGCTGAATTTCTGTGCATGTTTTCAGATTTCTCTATTCATTCTCCTGTTGGTCTGTATAAAGTCTTACAAGGGCAGCAAATAAAACCATCCATAACCCATATCTACAGTGTAACTAGGAAACAGAGAATAATATAAACTGCATATACACACAAGTAGGGAAATAAGCATCCAAAACCAGAAGAGCCAACTCTGTAGCCCATTCTAGAGCAGAGAGTCAGATTGAGACTGCATGGCTAGGAAGAGAGTGCAGAGGGGTCCTAACTGGGCAGAACTCAAGTAACATGACCCAGAGAAAAAAATAATTCTAAGTACTGGGGAACCAAAGGAAAGAGACCTGAAAGTACATGGGACCAGAGGTGGCAGTCCTATGAAGGCATTGCTTCTGAGGGGGAGGGAGGTAACTTGAAAGGAAGAGGCATCTTTTGGAGGCTTGGGTAAAAGGAAAGAATTAAGTAAGCAGTAGAAATTAAAAGTGCTTCGGGGTGGGGGGTGGGGAAGGTATCAGAATGAGAAAACACACCAACTTCCCAGCCCCTACCAAGAAAGGTATCATATATTGAAGTTACTGCACTTTACTGTAACAATAGAAGAGGGAACTTTTAAATTAAGCAACTTAGTAAGACACTCAAAAGTTATTTAAGATATTTAAGAATGAAAAGAAAATGTCAGGCAACATCTATAAAAATTTACTATGAAAAGAAAACAGAAAATGAGAATCAAAATTTCTCAGTTGAAGAAAATACTAATACTTTCCATTAAAACAACCACAAGACAAATGGAACTCTTAACATTACTCCAGCATGAACTAAATATTATTGAAAAAAGATTTGAAGGAGTGAAAGAAAACCTCAAATTGAAAAAAAAAAAAATAGAAACAAAAAAAAACTGAAAGGTGTGAAATGGGAGATGATGACAGGCAAGAAAAAAAATTGAAGAAAAAGAAAAAAACATCTTAGAAATGATGACTAAGTTATAAGGTTTCCTAAGGATAATAGAAATGGATATTGAGAAGAGAGTAGAAAAATAACCACCACAACAAAAATGAGATAAAGGAGTGAAAAGGATGGGAGCAAAGGTGATTTAGAAAATAATCAAAGAAGATCCAACACAGGCAGAATTGAATAGGAAAAACAGATCAGTGGAATAGGACTAACATTTAAAACTGTAATCCAAGAAAACTTCCCAGAATAAAAAAAAGATGTGAATCTACATAGTAAAAATTTCTACCTTTATCTGGGAAAATTGCCCCAGAATAAGTAACTTTTAGATATAGCCTAATAAGTTTAGGGGTAAAAGATGAAGAAGATGAAGAACAAATAGGAGGAAGTGGAAAAAGAGAGAGGAAGAAGGAAGAGGAGGAGGGGAAGGAGGAGAAGAAGAAAGCTACCGTCTATGTCTCCCAAAAGACCAAATCACTTAAAAAAGAAAGAAAATTAGGTTGGTATCGGACTTTTCCACAGCTCCGTGCAAAATAAGATAACAGTTGGACAACATTTTGAAGAAACTTAAGGAAAGTGTGAGCCAAGGATTTTATATCCAACCAATCTGTCTTCCAAGGATCAAGGTTATGGAAAAAAAATGTTCTAATCGTACAGTAACTCATGAGTCATTACTTCAGAATGTACTAGAGGATTAGCTTCATTCAACTAAGAAATGACTGGGGAAATGTGGTAAAATGACTGTTGACTTCAGGGATTTGAACAAAACAAGCTGCAAAGCATTCTGAAAGAGAATTTATGGCTTCTGAAATCAATTGGATATATTCATCCATAAGATCCTTGCTAAGAAGGTTTGAATAAGAAGGTAACGGAACCTGGTTGTGATGTTTTCACCAAACCCAATATCTTTGAGGTAACTGTGGAGTTAGGACATGGCTTTGGAGGCTCTGGATGCCCCATGTGAAAGCTGAAGAACGGAGCAGTTGGAAGTGATAATAGTAGTTTTGAGAAGCTCTGAAGCATTACAGGTGGAAGTGGTTGACAGAATTTCCCAGGAAGAGTAGAAATTTTGAATTTGGTAAATTTTATTGAGAGAAGGCATTCGAGTACATTTGGGCTTGTATTTCTTACAACATTGATTGTATTTCATTGAGCAAACATAAAAAAAATAATTTATGGTATTAATTTTAATTGTTTATGTTATGGAGAAAACCTACATATATTATCTCCTTTAGTTATCTAACAATGGAAGACTCTAACCTAGAGATGGTATGCTTTCACTCCTAACTCCCAAGACATGTTGGACATTAATAATTTGACTTGACAATAATTTCTTTTTCCCTGAGCCCAAGTGAAGCCTCAGAATCCTACTCAATACAACACTCCAGGCAGCCATCACAATTCTATTTGAATTCTTTGTAACTGAATTCTATTTGCAGTCCTTCGGTGATTGTAGGGTTGGTGGTCTGATTACTTGGCACCTTCATTTAGTTTGTGGAAACTAATGAGATTGCAGACACACTTTATCAACAAGTATTTATTTGCTACTTACTAAATGTCAAAACATCATGTTAGGCACTGGGCATAGCAAGATGAGTAGGCCATGTTGCCATCCTCCAAGAGGCTCACAGAGCCCAAAGGGAAATGCATGATTCTGAGAGTTTGGCTTGTTAATAATGCATTCCTATTAAGGTATATTGCAAGGTGCTATATTCACAAGTGGAAACCCTGGTGGCATAGTGGTTAAGTGCTATGGCTGCTAACCAAAGGGTTGGCAGTTCAAATCCACCAGGCACTCTTTGGAAACTCTATGGGGCAGTTCTACTCTATCCTGTAGGGTTGCTATGAGTTGGAATCGACTTGACGGCACTGGGTTTGGTTTTGGTTTTTGGGGATATTCACAAGTTCTCATTGAAGACCGTTAGAGCAGAGCACAGACCAGACTCTGTTCTAAGAGTATGGTCAACAGGCATTTATTACTCACAGAATAAATAGGACAGGGTTGAGTGGAACAGCATACATCCTTCTCAGCCAAGGTTCCTGAAGTTAAGTTCTCATCCCAGGGTAATGTTAGATTGCATCCAAGCACTCCCCACTTCACGTCTTGGGAAGAGAATGCTTAAGTCCCTCTTTCCCAGGGTTAAATGCTAACAAGACACCCATGTCTACACACCAAATAGCATGTACAGGAAACTGGTAGAGAAAAGGGGTAATAAATGTTAAAAGGGGGGTAAGAAAAGTGGAAGGCCCTGCAGGCAATGGACATCATTTATTGCCCCTGTTTAGGGTGGGTGACCATCTCCTGATGGCTATTCTAGGTTTTACTGGCATCAAGAGCAGTTATTCCTCCTTTACCCCACTAAAAAAAACTAAGACAGCTTAAAACAGAGTTCTGGGTTTCTTCAGAGGGCAGTAATTTCCCCCTAAGGCAAATACTTTACTCTGTGTCCATTAGTATTATGTCCATTAGTAGCTTGGAAGATGGTCAGAGAGATTATAGTATGCCTGTGTACCCAGCATATATCAAGCAATGCAGTGGTCACAAAATACTGTACTTTGCAGAAAATTCATGGAATTACACAGACCTCAAGTTTTCAGACATGGCAGAACATTACCCACAATTTCTTAAATAAAGTGAGTGGCTCGTATTCCTTGCCCTCATCCTGTAATACCTTGCAGCTAAAAGTATGGTCTGAGGACCAGCAGCAAGACATCATCTGCGGACTTGTTAGAAATTCAGAATTTCAGTCTCCATGCCAGACCTGCTGAAACAGAATCTGCATTTTAGTAAGACCCCTAGGTGATTTTTATGTACACTGAAGTTTGAGAAGAACTAAAGACTCAGAGCGTGTTGAGCTGGAGCAAAGATTGATCATTTGCCACCTGCCACTTTCTGTCTCTCTACCCATACTTTATTAAAAAAAAAAAACCTCCTCCTAATTAACTACAGCATGTACTCCAGTACCATTTTCTCTCATCGACATAGTTTTCTTATTTTTTAAAGGAAGATACTGTTGTAAAGTGGCGGTCTACTAGTGCCTATCTCAGGATGGCTGTGAGGATTTGCCGAGATGATGCACACTAGTGTTTAGTATAGTGCCTGGCTCGGTAAATATTAGTTTATGAATGATATAAATAATATTAACTGAATAGAAAGTTGGGCACTTACAGTCTTTCAGCACTCTAGCCTGTTCCTGCTCCTCAGTGGGGGAACTTCGGAACCTTCTAGCTCTTGGACTTTTTGGTGCTTTAAGTAACACCCAATAGTATGGCACCTAAAGCTCCCCTGCAGGGCTGAGTGGTACCCATGCATGTACTGACTCACATAAACACTCACACTCCTGCACACAGTTACACACCCATCCACACCCATCCACACACACTTGCTGGAGTAACAGCCCTGGTTAAGCACTTTGCAGGGATCTCCCAAGTCCCAGTGCTACCTGGCTGCACCCATGTGTTCCTGAGAAAAGTGAGGGAGCGCTGGAGGGCTGGGCAGGGAAGCTTTCCCAGAGTGGGGAGGGTTGCTGGTGAGACAGCAGAGTTCCCTGAGCCATGTGTGGGCAGGCCTGGGTTGGGGGCAGCTCAGTGCTTTGGCCTCCTGGCTTTGGGTACTCAATCTGCAGGTGGGATGGCCCTCCTAGGGACTCGCATAGAGGGAAAGTGAGGAGGGGGCATTGCTTTATTTAGCTGTGAATTCCCTTGTTTGACTGAAAGCTTTTGACTTGCATGAGCTCAGCAGGGGAGCTCCTTTTCCAGGGCTTGCAACACCAGCCTGCTATTAAGTGTTTTCAAGAGAATAAAAGCCTGTTGTGTTGAAATGCTGTGCCCTCCACCAGCAGAGGGTTAGTCAATCTGTCCAACACCCAACACACAGGCCGGCTCAGCAGGAGGTCACTGTGGCCTCCGGTGACTTTCAGAAGGCTGAGTCTGCTTGAAGAGATCTGGTTCACCACCCTCCTGCCTGGGGAAGTAGCTAAGAAATGTCAACTGGCACTGTCTGTTTGGTCTTCCTCCCCTTCTCTGCCCAGCTGTGCTTAGCTGCCTGTGGAGGGGCTCTGCTGGACCTTTCTTTGACTGATTGATGTGTTCACGAAAATAGTTGTGTATGTTAGATTTTTGTAAATTAGATCATTACTCTTTTACTTGAAGGTTGTACTTTAAAAAGGCAACAGTTACTTAGAAGTAGGTGTCCTTTGCTATCCAAGGTGAAAATTTATGACAGCTCCATAAGATTAGCTTTTTAATTTCTATTAAGTAGGAGATAGAAAGGAAAAGTCCACAGAGTATTGAGCAGCTTTGTTTTGCTAATTTAAATAATACAACTGGAGTACGATATAAAGGTACTCAGGTATTCACTGAGCTAAATGTGGACCATGTGTGCCATTTTAAGACATATGAGTGATCTATAGGGCTTGTCATTTGGGAGGTATTTGAGGAGTTAGAATAAGAAAATGCTTATCCCCCTCTCAAAACACCACCACCATTACAAACTGTCCTGACACATTGTATGACTTGTGCTTTGACGAACCAGGTATGTGTAGGTGAGAAAGAATGTACGTGCTGAGTTCCTGCCTTGGTTTTGTCATCTACCAGTTCTGGGACTTAGGGCAAGTTAGTTTTAGCTTCACTCAACCTCAGTGTTTTCACCTGCAAAATGGGAAGGAACCATTACCTACTTCACAGGTTTGTAGTGAAAATTAAAAGATATGGTGTATAGAAGAGCTTAGCATAGTACCTAGTACACAAGTCACACTTAATAAATGTGATTGTTAACATGTCAACTATAGGATTTTTTAATTTAAAAGAACCTTGACATCAACTCCCTTATAAATCTATAATGTCAATAGCTCTGGATTTAATTAGTTTTATAAATTAGAAGTTTGCTGTCATCAGTGTTTGTAAAGAATATCTATCTTGCTTAGCATTATGCATGGTGCTTGACTTTTCCTTGTACTTTTTTTTTTTTTTACTTTTGGTAAGGACATCTAAACCTAGAAATATTGGAGGGTATAAATATATTCTATTCAGAGTCCTAGAATGCTAGAGCTAAGGAGAAGGAGTACTGAATCCACTTGACTATAAGCTTCATGAGGGCAGGGAGTGTGTCTGTGTTGGTCACTATTATGTCCCCAGTGCAGATTGGCACATGGTTGTTGTTGTTTTCTTGTTAGCTGTCATCCAGTTGAGCCCCAACTCGTGGTGACCTCGTGCACAGTGGAATGAAACGCTGCCCGGTCCTGCACCATCCCCATGATCAGTTGCTGATGGGACCGTTATGATCCATAGGGTTTTCGTTGGATGATTTTCAGAAGTAGATCACCAGGCCTTTCTTCCAAGTCTGTGTTAGCCTGGAATCTCTGTTGAAACCCATTCAGCATCATAGTAACACACAAGCCTCTACTGACATTTGTGTGGTGGCTGTACATAAGGTATATCGGCGAGGAATTGAACTCATGCCTCCCGCATGGAAGATGAGAATTCTACTGCTGAACCACCAATGCCTCACTGGTACATGGTAGCATATTTCAACACCTGCATTTTCCAGGTAGAAAAATGGGATACAGAGAAGTAAAGTGACTTGCCCAATGTTACTTAAAGCAGAGCTGGGAACTGGAACATCTGATCAGAGC